>NW_028261383.1:120131549-120458494 GCF_051295495.1 Thamnophis sirtalis
TAAGTAATAGAGAATCGAAAACATTTGCATCGTGGTTCCATGGTGTAATGGTTAGCACTCTGGACTCTGAATCCAGCGATCCGAGTTCAAATCTCGGTGGAACCTGATGCGTAAATCTTTTTAAGATAATTCCTGGTTTTGTTTTATGGACGGATGGGGGGAAAAAGTAAGAATTAAGAAAAATATATCTGAAAACTAAGATTAGCTTAAAGGTCAATATTCTAGCATTATGACTTAATGATAGTCGAAAAATCATGTTGCAATCCGATTAAAAGGGCTTTTTTTTAGTTACGCTTTTTAAAAGAACGGAATAGTTTTTACTGTAGTGTTTCAATTTTATATTGCTCAACAGAGGATTGTCAATCTGAGAAAAGCTTTCTTATATAAATGTTGCACATAGAAAGGCAATCCAGGTTGCAAAGGGAAACCAGAAGGACGTGCTAATGGAGGACTTTTCCAAATAGACGCCCGTCTCGTGGTTCTATGGTGTAATGGTTAGCACTCTGGACTTTGAATCCAGCGATCCGAGTTCAAATCTCGGTAGAACCTAAACTTGAAACACAACGTTTTAAAGAGGCTGTTTTGTTTTTAGATAACAGCAATTTCTTGCTGAAGATGAAAATGTGCCTTTATTCGAAAAGATCTCTGCAGTAAACGGGCTTACTTTGCTAGCCACCACTAACCATACTCAATTAAACTGAATTGCTATAGTTTATGAAAACTATCCAGCTGGGAAATTTTGCTGTGATAGTGATTCAAAAAAACGGCTTTTTGTCAGACAAAAATCTGAAGGGTTTCCTCCAGAGTTCTTGGCTGCTTGATGTTTAAGGACAGGGTTTTTCATAATACAAGCAAGGACCTTCTGGCTGCGTAACTGTGCCTAAAAAAACAAATTACAGGTAGTCCTCGATTTAGGACAACAATTAAGCCCAAAATTTCTGCTATTAAGTGAAACATTTGTTAAATGAGTTGTGCCTCATTTTACCACCTTTCTTGCCACAGTTGTTAAGTGAATCACTGCAGTTGTTAAGATAGTAACACGGTTGTTAAGTGAATCCGACGTCTCCATTGACTTTGGCTTATCAGAAGGTCCAAAAAGTGATCACGTGACCCCAGGACACTGCAATGGTCATAAATGAGTCAGTTGCCGAGTGTTTGAATTTTGATCATGTGAGCAATGGTCATAAGTGAAAAACAATCATAAGCCACTTTTTCAGTGCTGTTGTAACTTCAAATAGTCACTAAACAAACTGTTGTAAGTTGGGGACCTGTACTTGTATGCCTTAACTCTGGGTGTGTGAGGACGAGTGGGTGGGTGGCGGCTCTCACCGCACTAATCCTCAGGATGAAACCTGTGGCAGGGAAGTAAAAGTGTGTATGTTATTAAAAGAGATTTGGAAATCTTCTGGTTTAACTGTAATTATTGGCAGGATTAGGGTGGATTTCTTTTTTTCAAAACACATTTTCTTTTAAAAATGTTTCTTTAATGCAAGGAGAAAAGTTCTCACTTTGCAAAAGTGATGACTGAGCAGAGACCACCCAGGAGCAAAGAAACTGGTCTCTTTAACTTTCTCTAAATGGAATTCATATATTTCAATTTAATTAAAGCTTCTGCAATTGGGAAGCCTGGCTAAGCTTCTGCCTTTAACTACCAAAATCTGGGTTAGTTACTTACTCATACTACTTGCTTACTCATCAAGAGCACCACAAATATGCATTGTAACAGCCCAAACGGGGCTAGAATGCAGCTCAGGTTCTTTTAGTTCAGGGTGTCCAACCTTGGCAACTTGCAACTCTCAAAATTCCCAGAATTTATTTCAGAATTAAACCATGGTTAAAACACTGGACTGCGAGTTCAAGTTCAGCCTTGGCCATGAATACCAGCTGGTCACTCACTCTTAGCCCAACTCATCTCACAGGGTTGTAGTTGTGGGAAAAGGAGGAGAAAGGTGTGTTGGATGTTTTCTGCCTTCGACAAAGGGGTCATCGCAATGGTGGGTTGCAAGTGGGCACGCACGTCCACCCGAGCTCCTTACCAGTCTTTTAAGTCTTCAGCGCTTCCGCGCACAGCTTTCATACAGCACATATGTGATGCTCCGCTGAGCAACTGGAGTGTTGCGGAGGCTCGCTGAGGTGGTAAGATGAGTGCACGCACGCTGCGTGCGTCCATGTGGATGTCGCCGGGGCTGTTCCAACCGTACCGGTTGGAACAGGATCGGGAACCCACCACTGGGTCATCGCAACTAATTAAGACAGTGGACCTAATGGATCAGATGCACAGTTGAGAAATGATTAAGATTTCTACAACCTTGAACTTAAAAATTTTGTTATAATGCAATGATCAATAAAAGAGCTAGGGTCAAATAAGTCCACAAGTCCAATCTTCCAATGCTTCCACTCCAGATGCTTAATGTAAGAAGTTCTCCCTTTAAGGGTACTTGCTGACAATTTCATAGAATGTTATGATTAATAGGTTAATGGTGTAACAGATTTTGTAATGATGACCTCCTGCAACTCATATTTTGCATAGCCACAGTTCCAGCATATTAACCACATTTCACACCTGTGGCTTTTTTAAAAGTATAGATATCTTTCTGAGATGCAAAAAGGATGACACCATCCAGTTTTCCATCATGGAAAGACATCAATGTACTGCAAAGGAAGCAAGCTTTGCTTAACATACTGTAGACCACTTCGTATCAGGAAAAACACGAATTGTTAGGAACTATGCTGTATTGTCTTTCATTGAGTAAGTAGAGACCCTACAATGAGGACAAAAAGATCCAAGTAACTCAGGAGGCGAGCAGTTTTAAAATAAATCTGTTGTTTCTGTGGTGCTTCATTAACCTGAGCGGGGACAAATCTGGGAAACTGTAGTACTATGGATGTGACATGCAATAAGAATTTGCTTGGGTCAGTGACTTTTTCATAACCCTTGATTTACACTGAGCAGCCTCCATTTTTGGCACAAAAAAGCATCCCCTCCCCAATATATGTAAATTTATGTTGCAGAGTATTTTGAACACTGGACATGTTTATTTAAAAATCTTTTACTGATATCCATATTTTCCAAAGTCTACCATGCACATACATTACAAGCCGTTAAAATATGTATAACATCAAGTTAAATTATATAAAAGAGATTGCATATCCTTTGAAAATGATTCAGAAGACCTGCTAAGAATGTAGCACCTCTTCGCTATTCATTAAAGCAGCCTGTCTTTATTCAGGTTTCTGTAGGAGTCTGCAAAAAGATGAATTAAACCAACTGACTATTAAAGATCCACAAAATTCTTGTCTTTTGCATTAGTGATATGGCTACTTTAATGAACACCAGAAAAGGTGGATTTTCACACATTTCTTTTGAACTATTGTCAGAGTGTGTAAGCTCTAGTATTTAACATAGGATGTGGCCCATTTGTATATACAAAAACATAACAATAAAAAAGCCAGAATTGGGGGGGGAGGGGAGGACAAAACATCCAGGGCAACTCAATGAATAACTCCCCCACCCACAATTAGAAATAAATTACATTGCCACCATAACTTGAAGGTATTAAAAACTGTGCTTCTATGCTCTTGCCTTGCTTCAGAAATTTAGGCAAGCTTGGGTACATTCATCCAAAATTCCTTTTCAATTGCATAACTATAAGTGTTGAAGGTATTCTTAGAAAACACCAGTATCTTTCAGCCCCAGAAGAATGTTCTTGTGATAAAAAGGAATCTATGTGTGTAATATGCGGGCCCATCTCTGATACCTTAATGGGCTGATGCTGTGAAAAAGTAGCATGAGAATGTCCTTTTATATTTTAATGTATGCCTACATGCACTTCGCCTATTTTAAATTCCTTTCCTCCATGCAGATAAATTTAAGTATTTAAATCTGGTATTTATTTTATATTACTGTTTTCTTGTTTCAAAGATATTATGAATACAGGCTATGCAGTTTTATAGCCCAATCCATATGTATAGTTAGTACATAAAATGCACCTCTTCTTCCCAACATCTCTATGCCAAAAAGCAAATCACTTTATGATTGCTTGATTTCCTATGTCTCTTTCCTATTCAGTTAGTCCTGGGTAAAAATCGAATGACTTTGTTGGGATACCACTGAACCACCTCACATTTGAAGGTTACATTTTCACAACATAAAAGTCATAATAATATCCCTATTTTATGAATTTATAAACTGGCAATTTAAGAACATCCAAGAATTTCCTAGTGAAATCACATCCAAGCTTATTCATGTTGAGGTAAGAACATCTAATGAAAAAGAAAACATGGGACAGGCTAAAGGTAGCAGAGTTTCAAAGGATCTCACACAACAAAAGAACAACAGAAATGGAACAAAAGAATCATCAATCTTTGTAGCTTTTTTTTTTCTTCCTGAGCACAGCGTTCAAGGGGGTAACTCTGTATATATGTTTGAGAGATGTGATTCAGAATAGGGCAAAATGGATTCACATTACTATTTTGGAGCATAAGAACTGCTGATCATTCCTTTCAGTGAACATGTACTTGAAAGTGTATCTCAGTATTGTATAGGCAGCTCTTAAAATATAAACCTATCACGTCTACTAAGAAAATCTGGGTTTACTAGGACATCTCCCAGAAAGAGCAATCTTCTTGGTCAAGTGCTGCATGAACTTTGAGGGGTGTGACCGCATGCTAATAAACAGTATTTACATATTCAGCATATGATCCATGGAAAGAAGTCTTACTCTTGTTCTCCTTTTAGCAATTCTGCTCCAGAGTGTTAATTTATTCCAATGACTTTGGCAGTGTGATGCCGGGGTAAAATGAATGTTCAGGTTTTGCCTGCTTGTGCAGTTCTGAATGGAATAGTCCATAATAGGGATAAATAGAACTACAACCTTCTTCCACATATTAATGCATCTCTCTTGATATCTACCTTCTTTAGAAAGATTATCAGTGACTGATCTGCATGCACACTGCTATCACATTTAAAATTTTAACAAGTCCCAGAAAATCCAAAAACATAATAGTATTTCTAGGAAGAAGTCACTGAACCATATTTTCTTAAAACGTCACTTAGAACTTCAGCATTAGGCATGCTGAAAAGAATTATAGTACATCTTAAATCAGGTGAGCCCTTTTCCCCCAAATATTCTGGTTTTATGATGTTTGCCTATTCTAGCTTGACCTTTGCCCACTTGATTTAATGATTTAAAGTACTCGTTGCCTACTCAGGATTCCCCAATCCATTCCAGCATTGTTGATGACGACACAAACCCCCCAAATATAGTTTTGAACGTCAAAAAGAATTTACCAGGTTTGACTTAAGATACTAGGATCCCAATATTCTCAAGAAGAAATCAATGCCAATGAGAAGGAGCAATGGGCCCTGCTCTCTGAACAGTTGAAGAAGCAAAATAAAGCTGACCAAATGAACATTCATTTCTAGCAGAGGTCAATGTTCCTACTGCTCTCTCAGACTAGTGTAAACACAGACATTCTTTTTTGCCATAATTAAGAAAATAGGCCTTACTTTCTGGACACTAAATTAGTAGTAGGCGGTTTTTATCATATTTTGGCATCTTACTATGTTTGGTAATAATATGAAGTCTGAAATAAGTGAAACTTTAACCTAAAATCATTCTGAGCACATTCATGGTATTAGATTCTTGGCACACAGGCCTTGAGTACCGAAGGGGTCAGCATTGAAGCACTTTGTAACACGCCCCATTTTCCTTCCAATATGCCTTAACAGGTATATTGATGATTGGGCTAGAGTTCTGGTTAAATAAAGATACACCACATTTACACTGAGACAGTTGCATTTTGACTCTGCACAACCCCAATGAGGAAACAAATGCAGTTCCAGTTCTGAGCATGCTTTACAAGGTTGTGCCGATCTCAGGTGCATAGCATAGTTGTGACAGTGCTGCAGGTCCATCAATCCTGATGCATGTCTTATAATCGGATTGGTCACCATTTGATGTCATAACTGTTGGCGGGTGGTTTTTCCATGCTGTATTTAGTATGCAAAGATTCCTGGGCTTTGTTGGACTCCATCCCTTCTAGCCATTCCTGATAAAGCTTCTGCACATGCCCGTTGGTTTCAGGAATCTGAACAGGAACTGTGGTATATACATCCTCCATCTGCTTCAGAAGGGCTTTATCTGGTTTTCCGTCTTCAGTCTGGGCCTGGCCATTCCCATTTAAACAACCTACACACCGATAACCAAAACAAGAGAAATTGGTTTACTCAAAAACAATGAGTGGGTGCATCCACCGTGATTCTGTATAGCCTATTTTCATGTGATCTTTGCATCTCCATCTTTATTTACCCTACCTATGACATCCACAGATGTTCACATAAATATATTGGACAAATACAGCCTCCCCACCTAAAATCTGCTAGGTGCAGTTTCAGACAGTACTGTCTTAATTAGAATCAGCTTCGGCAATATTAGTTTAATTAATGTATGTGTGCGGGGTTTTTTTTTTAACTATATAGGGTGATGCAAAGTCTCAGGTTTGTTGATTACCTCCAGGACAGGCTAAAACTTCAACAAAATGGTAGGAACATTTCCCCTTTTTCAACTTCAGAATCATATTCTGGATGTTTCGAAAGCCATAGGCTGCTGCAAAACGGAGCACTGTCTCACCATCCTTTTCTAGGGTAACCTCCTGAAAGTCTTTGTTTCTGAAAAGACAGGGGAAAAAGATTTCTGTTTTGGTCCCAAACAAAGCAAACATGGATAAGATTTCCTATTTCAACCTTTATATCTGATGATCACAAATGCTTTCTACTAATTCTATCTACTCCACCTTTTGTTGCTCATTTTTGGAAAGAAAATCATCACTCTTTCCAAACTGTTTCATTATTTTTTCTGAAAGTGATTGCAAATATAATAAATTTATACATATATGGTATAGGGGAGTGTGTGTGTTTGTTTATTTAGGACTACATACTGATGACATATGCCCTTAGTAGCTCTCATATGCCTTAGTAGCTCAGCAGGTAAAATAATGAGGTCCTCTCTGTTAAAAAAAAGAGAGGGAGAAATACTGGCAGTGTGACGATACCAATTCTTTATTGTCTGGCTCTGAATTGGTTCTTCATGTTCCTTTCAACTTAATCCAACATGTTGTTTTACACACTTTCTTATGTAAGTGAAATGCTCTACTATTCCTCCCCTCCAAATATTTTTCATTGTGGTTTTATTATGACTGATTTTACTATGACTAATTTTATTTGTATCAATCTAGTCTTCATAAACACAAGGCTAATAACTGACCTTAAAGAGTTCAGGTCTTGGGATTTTTAGAGCAAGGGACAGTCTTTGCCTCTCTAATTCAGAACAATTTTACCCTGCAGGCAAAGGGGCCAGGCTCTGAAGGTTCAGATAGTGGCCCTGTGGACAGACTTTCCCTTTGGAATTCTTGTGCCTAAAAGCAACTTCAGCTCAAGGGTCCCAGCCTTCCAAAGTTTAGCGGATGTCTTAAACATTATTTTTTTTTAAAAAAACCCAGAAATAAACAACGGCTGCTAAGCAATTGCATGCTTTATTTACAGTGTTTTAGGAACAAATCTAATACTGACCCATGAAGTGAAGGCTTGTATACAAAACAAATATGTAAATAAGGCTGTATCAAGGCCTTAAGTAAATATTATAGCCAACAAAGTAGCCTAGCCTTCATAAATCTGTGCTGCCTTCGTAAAGCTGCACTGTATTAGCTGTGCTGTCTTTCCAAAGGTGTTCTGAAGACTGCACAGCTTTACAAATAAGATCTCTGTTTGATGAAGGCTCAGGAGTCCCGTATGGTAAAAGTTCGCCAGAGAAACTGGGTCCAAAAAGGAGGCAGCAAAGAGAGTGAAGCTCTCCTGCTTTGGCTGTGGCAGTTAGGTGCAAAAGGCAAATGTCGGTGTGGGGAACTGGGAGAGAAGGCTGCTGGGTGAACGAATGCTTGCTGGGGCTTGCCAGGAGCTTGAGGTTTCCTGGGGTGTGGTAAGCAACCTCAGAACCACCAGGTTCTGGGCCTGCTTGTCGCCCTGTAAGACAGGATGCAGGGTAGCCAAAAGGGCACAGATGCATGGGGGAGATAGGCAGATGAGGGAAGTTGGGAGCAGTCCCTTAACTTACTGAGGCTCACAGCTGGGAGGGGCCAAGCCCAGAAAGGCTTGAAGTGAGTACTTAATGACCCACGATTCTCAGTTAATGACCACAACAGAGAATGGATGCTGAAATTGGTGCACTCACATAACATCTTGCTTTATGATCACACTGACTTACCATGGCCATCCTGCTCCCGATTGTTGTATGTTGAGGACTACCTGTATGTGTGGCTTGAAAAGCAGTTATTGTCTCTTTCTGTTTAACTTTTAGTTAAGCAACTTACTTTAATATTTTGTAGGTGAGCTCCTTCACTTCAGTGTTGAATAGCTCCTTGGCAGCATGTTTAAATATGTGCTCTAGGTAACCATCTGATCTTCCATCATGCCGATTTAGCTCTTCTTTTATGCCACCAAACCTGTTAAGCAATAAGGGGAGAGTGAAGAGGTGGAAAACCAAGGTTGCTTTGTATAAATGGCAACTTTGACCCCTTAAACATTCTTGATTATGTTATCATTCCCACAGGCATGAAATCCTCTTATTGTGTGGTACATCTGGGCATGCGCAGAACCTTCTGCGCATGCACAGAAGATCCACAATGACGTCAGGGTGGGTGGGCAGAGCCTTGTGCTGCCACCACTACCGGTTCGCCTAAACCGGTGTGAACCAGCAGAATACCACCTCTGCATTCCCAGGCAAAAGGCTGATGCTGGCTGAGAGTTATGGGAGCTACAGGGCAGCATACCTAGTTTGGGGAAGGATGCACTGTAGACTTTAGTAGATATTTGTGCATCAACAGTTGCAATATAGTACCTAACCATAAAAAGGTAAACATTTCCCCTGTCCATTGTATCTGACTCTAAAGGGTGATGCTCATCTCCATTTCTAAGCCAAGGCAGCCAGCATTGTCCAAAAACCCTCCCATGGGCATGTGGCAAGCATGATTGTATGCTGAGGCACACATAACACTGTTACTTCTCCACTGAGATGGTACCTACTTATCTATTCACATATGCCTGCTTTTTAACTGTTAAGTGGGCAGGAACTGGGGCAAGTAACAATTGAACTCACCCTGTTGCGGAGCAGTCAGATTCTCAAAGCCTGGCTGTCAACTTTCCAGTTAGCAAGCTCAGTGTGTTTACCTGCTGAGCCATCACGACCCCACTTAACCACAGTAAGGGAATCAAAATTTCTGCCACCCCTACTCATATTATGTGGATATGTGCATTTGTGTAGCTCTTGGATTGGAATAAACAATTGTTATATGTGCATGACAAAACAGCATACCAATGTTAAAAATAACAGATAACTGCAGCTGTGAATGGTGTTTGTGATCTTCCATTTGATCTTGTGAGCATCTATTTTCTTCCCTAGTTGTTTGGTTTCCTGTAGACTAAATGACGTATTTATCCTGTAGACAAATATTGCTAAAGACAACGTTTCTAATAAAATGGGAAACAACTGCTCTTTCAGAAGACAAAAGGCTAAAAGTGGCATTTTTAAAAGAACACTTAAGTATTAATTTAGAATCTAAGAATTATATTATGGTGAAAGTCTTTTAACACCTACAAGAGTTCCACCATAATATAATTCTTAGATTTTAAAGCAACACTTACCGTATTTTCACCCATATAACCCGCCCACGCAAATAACCCGCACACGCATATAACCCGCGGGTTTTCCGGATCATGTAAAATATTTCCCGTATACCCCGCCCACGCATATAACCCGCCCACGCATATAACCCGCGACGAGTAAAAGAGAAGGGAAACAGCTGAGATGGGGGGGGAAGAAACGGAGAAAGAAGCCTGCGCACGCTGGGGAAGAGGAAAGGAACGGAGGAGAAGGAAACAGCTGAGATCGGGGTGGGGGAAGAAACGGAGAAAGAAGCCTGCGCACGCTGGGGAAGAGGAAAGGAACGGAGGAGAAGGAAACAGCTGAGATCGGGGTGGGGGAAGAAACGGAGAAAGAAGCCTGCGCACGCTGGGGAAGAGGAAAGGAACGGAGGAGAAGGAAACAGCTGAGATCGGGGTGGGGGAAGAAACGGAGAAAGAAGCCTGCGCACGCTGGGGAAGAGGAAAGGAACGGAGGAGAAGGAAACAGCTGAGATCGGGGTGGGGGAAGAAACGGAGAAAGAAGCCTGCGCACGCTGGGGAAGAGGAAAGGAACGGAGGAGAAGGAAACAGCTGAGATCGGGGTGGGGGAAGAAACGGAGAAAGAAGCCTGCGCACGCTGGGGAAGAGGAAAGGAACGGAGGAGAAGGAAACAGCTGAGATCGGGGTGGGGGAAGAAACGGAGAAAGAAGCAAGCCTCCGATCGTGTAAGCCTCCGATCGTGTAAAATATTTTCCGTATACCCCGCCCATGCATATAACCCGCAGGGGGGCGCTGTGCATGTAAAAACCGCATATAACCCGCGGGTTATATGGGTGAAAATACGGTAAATGTTTTTAAAATGCCACTTCTAGCAGTTTGTCTTCTGAAAGAAGTTATCACTGCTTGCAAACCATACAATGTTTGACAGTGAGGAGGCTTCCCACTTATGTGCTGTGATAAACATTCCATGCTTCTACAGCAAGTGCATCTCAGGACACACATGCATATCCAATGTCAACTCCACAAAGCAAAGCTCGTGTGTCCTAGTACTGCATGCCAGCCATGCCACTCCATCATCATCTTTGCAAATAGCACAACAATAACGCTCACTTCTGCACTACAATTCAGAGCATATGGTAATGTTACTGTCAGGGGTTGTAGAAGCTCACATTAGCAGAAGTCAATGTATCTGGCACCATCAATATTTCACATGGATGGGAACTGCTGAACTCCCATCTGGCTCGTGTCATTTACTCATATGTTGGAGGGAGGGAGGGAGGGAGGGAGGAGCTGCTGGCTGCTTCATTGTTTTCTTCTTGTGTCTGATGGTAAATAAGATGAAGGGAACAAAGAAGCTGGCTGATACTTCAGTTCTGCAATGGACAGTTACAGGACAGCCAGCAGGAAAAGTGATGGGGATGGGGGAACAGTCCAATCCATTTACCCAAATATAACCAGGATTTCTGGATACACAAGAATTTTTTACAAGGATGGCATGCTGAAACAAACCAAATTTTAACAGGATCGTCACTTTATATAGCATAATGTGAAGGCCATAATAATTCATATCTGTCCTTCTGAAATGCTTTCATCTGATGGAGATGCCTAAGGAGACAGTTTTTAGAGAAATCATGAAACAAAAAGCTCATAAAAGCTACTTACAAGGTATCAAAGGACACCTCAGTTATTTCTTTCAATGATATTTTTCTTTGTTCCATCATTTGGAAGACTTCACCTGTAGGGGGAAAAAAACTTTTTTAAATATGTAACAAGGTTACTAAGCACAAATTCTCAAGAGAATTCTCTTCTTTTTCTAGAACAGGTTTTTTTTTAAGTCTCCCATCTGGAAAACAGCTTTCAAGGTCCCTGGAGGGCTTCCATCCAAATATTAGCTAAGTCTAAACTTAGTTGGTTTCTAACTGGTTCTTCCTTCAGATGAGGTAGCCAAACACATTGTTGTTGTCACTCCGAAACTGAAAGTTATTCTCTCTTAACTCCCAATAACAAATGAAGATTCATTAGTACTCAAGGGCCATAAAGATATTTTGGCATTTGAGATAAAAATTATACAAGATCTCTCAGTTTGTTAAAATCAGAAAAAGAATAAACTATGTCAGAAACCTTACACGCCCATGGGCATTCTCCCCAATGATAGGGCTGACACTGTCATGTTTCAATTTAAAGAATATGAAACACAGAAACATGACAGTCTTCTCAATCACAGCTTACTTCACAGTGATACATTTGTCCCAGCCAATGTCAGTTTGGGGTCATGGAAAAGTGGCACATGAGATTCAAGGAAGTTAAGTTCCCAGGGGAGAGTGAGAGGATGGGAGAGAAAATTCAGCATCTATGTACCCTTTTGGTATTACAATTGCATTCCCCCATTGTCTGTTTTATATATAATCAGGGCTGATCTTGCCAGAAATATTTCCTATAACCATATGCATATGTCCAACAGACACAAAAATAATGCAATATAATATCATATATTAAAAATATGACTATTATCGCAATATTTCAAAACGTAAACTACCCCAACTTCCACTCCTTCTCCTTTTCTCTTAAAGTACCCAATCGTATCTACCCAGCCAACCTTACTGTTACATGACTGTAGGTCCTCATACAATGTCCTTGTTAAAAGAAATTTGAGTAAAAGGAAATGTAGTATATTGTAAAGAAGATATTACCTGATGTTAAAACACAATCTACATCTTGAGAGTTATACAAATGGGTATAAAAGTCTCCTCGTGATGCTTCTAACTTTTTGTCATAGCAAGGGGCCACCACAATATGGAAAATTTTATCAGGGGATAGATGCTAATAGGAAAAGAGAAAAAAGAAAATACATTACACACACACATATACAGGGCAATATTTTTTTCAGAAAGCTTTTCTTACAGAATTTGGATTTGTGGGCATCTTGATGCCCTTGAGCTTGACTGTTTGCATAGAGATGTTTCATGCCCTAATTAGGCAATATTATCCGTGTGCATTGATGACGTTACCTAGTCGGGTCATGAAACATCGGCAAGCAAATAACTGAGCTCAGAGAGCACCAAGCAGTCCACAGTTCAATCTTGAGTTACAGATATTCTCTTCTATTGGAACTTGGATTTTGTAAGATTGGAAATTAGACTCCCTTAGTCTATCCTGGTTGGCCTTCATATAGGTTTCCCCAGGCTCAATCTACAGCTTGCTTGGAAAATCATCTACCTTAAAGGGACAGAGTATATATAGAAAAGCGTGAACAAATGAAAACCCTTCCTGCAGTGGCTGGTGTACCCGACTGAAACTCTTTTGCTCCAGAACTATTTATGACTTGTACTTTTATTAAATGTATATGCTATTTTATTGTTGTTGTGAACCGCCTAGAGATGTGCTCTGTGATGGAAGGTTATTTAAATATTTTAAATAATTGCAATCTAAATCCCATTCTAAATTGAAGGGAGATCAGGAAGGTCATCAAGGAGATGTCTCCCTGCCCTGCAACCCAAACCTTGGCATTACAGGATTTAATGTTAATTGTCTGGGCACCGTCAGGTCAACATAACAGTTCAATTTAGCAATAGCACTTAAACTTATACACCAGAGATTACAGACATGGAAATGCTTTACAAATTGACACATAGTGCTTTGCAACACTCACTGAGGGGTGTCAGCATATTGCCTCCAATAATCTGGGTCCTCATTTTACAGACGTCGGAAGGATGAAAAGTTGAGTCAACCTGGAGTCTTGTCAGGATCAAACTCCTGGCTGTGGTCAGAGACAGCTGCAATACTGCATTCTAACCTCTGCCCCCAGGGCTCTTTATTTATAGGTGTTTGCTTATACATGTGGAGATTCTGGAATGCTGGAACCAAAATCTTCCACAGAGCCAAAATAGAGCAGACAAGTAAATCACTCAAAACAGTGAATAAACTTACTGTGCTGTTCTTTATCAGGAAGATTTCATATGCACACTCTAACGTTTCATTTAACGTCAAGATGACTTAGTAGAAGGGATGAGTGCTAGCAGAAGCCCACTTGCTCAGGAGTACAAGATGATGTTAGAGAAGGGTTCCAGGTTGGCTGAAGGCTCTGCAAAAGCTCATATTTACTAGAGCCAGATTCTAAATTCGCTAAATGGATAAAACCCTTTACAAAATTATCTCACGAACGAGCATCTGAGAAGAGAATGAGAAAGTAACATTTTGCTCTCAAAACTGTTAGAAGCCCAAATTAGAAGCTGCAAACTCATACCTGTTGCCTGGCAAAATAATTCTTCACAAGGGAACCCATGATCTGCTGTGGTGACTTCGCAGTGCAAATATGTGGGATTACTGTGCTGGGCAGGACTCTCTCTGCATACTGGATCCAACCTAGAAGGCACAAGCAAAATTAGTAAAAGAGGGTCTGAAGTGGGTGCAATATTCCTAACCAAAGAAGTTAAAATTTAATCAAATTAAAAAGAGGAAGCCAAAGCCATGTTTCAAAAATACTATATCACTATGATGATGAATTGATAATAAATAAATTATTCCAGCAAGCCATATGGATATAGTTTGTTTTGTTCTCTGCCATCTCAACATCACATCACCGAGGGATCATCAGGCTGAATACAGCATGGATTTGGGGAAAGTTTCCAGACTTGGATTGTTACATGAGAATTGGACTAATGTGTTTGCTCCAGGAACTATTAGCTATAGAAATGATGGATGCCAGATTCATAGGAAAATCTTACATTTACAATATTATTCCCAGGCTTGGTGTTTAGAAAAATCCAAATTATTGCCATAGGTTTTTAGCAAAGATAACTTCTTCCTCTTCAATGACAGTAATTAGCATCCTGCAGTTCCTGAAATTATAGGGCAGAGGGTACCAAGCTAGGTGCCTGGATTTAGCAGCCTCCACTATACAAGGCCACACACAAAGCTATGCACGCATGAGAAAGGAAAATAGGCAGAAGGCAGGCTGTCGCTATCAGCGAGGCCATTGTCTTTTGCTTTTGCAGTACCAAATGTTTTCTGCAAATATTTCAGGGCTGCAAGAACATTTCAACACATACAATAATATTTCCCAGAAATGTGATTTTTCATTTTTTTTCCAATTTTTTATAGCCCAGACCTGAAACTTCTGCAACACATTTTTAGATTTCTTTTTCTCTTCCTACATCATACTCTCAATTTAGGGACTATATAATGAACCTAACAACGTGATGATGACACTATGTTTCCAATCATATTTGACTACCTTATGACTTCATAGGGAGTGAACATTGGCCACCACATGACTAGGTAAAGTGAAGCAAAGCATGAACCTCAGAATAATTGGATTGGAACTCGCTGCCACCTTGAACTACGGTAATATGAATGAAACAGAATTTGGGCCTTCAATGTTAATATATCTTAACATTTGTTTGATTCAAATGTTTTAATTAAAAATCTATTGTTTTAATGGCAATTGCAGTATTTGATTTTATATTGCTTCAAGATTTCGTTTAATGAGAAATTGTTTTGAATAAGGGCATAAACAGCTGCTAAAATTGTAACTTAATCAAGCAAATCTTTGACCTGAAAAGTCCCAGAAAGGGTCTGTATTAGGCCCTCTTTAACATTAAGAATAACACTTTAACAGTCTTTTGCAATAACAATCATTATTTTCCTCCATAAGTTTCTAGATTTAGAATGATGGTATTTTGTTAGTTTTAACAGAAGTTTTAATCCTAATTCTGTCAACTGCCTAGAATGCAGAAATGAATAACCAAATAAAAATATATAAGACCCTGTGGGAAAGCCAAATAGCTGCCAAATATTGGTAAGGATTGAAGGATTTACATTTTTTTTTAAGTGGGGTGCAAGGGGTAAAAGCAACAAATTGATTGAGGGGCAAATATTCTCCACTGAATGGCATTAGAATTCCAGTTAGGGCAAGACATGTAGGAAAAACTATATTGCAGGCTGGCTGAGTTTCCAGGAAGCAAAATTTGAATCGACTCCTCCCCCCTTCCCCCCCAGTCATCACAATCAAGTAAGATTCATAGTGGATGTGATTCTTTATTCAGTAAAGGATCTACTTAAGGTTCGGGTCAGAAGAAGCCGCGAAGATACTTTCAATCCATCTGGAAAAAACAAATGTCACTTTATTCTTCCCTATTTGCAAATCTTCTTAGTTCCCTTCTGAAAACCCAGGGCAAGCCACAGCAGCTGTCTGACACCTCTGTCAAAACTTATCTGAGCATACACTTGCTTTTCCTTATCCTCTCTTGTCTTTTTTGGCTTCAACCCCCTCATATCTACACATACATTAACTCCTGGTCCTGTCCCATTTGCAGATAGAACACAGAGAGTGAAAAAAAATGTATCATGTATAATGACTTTGTTGTAATACACTGGTACTATTTTGAAACACATATATGTTAACAAATTATGTAAACAAAATATGCAATGCAGCGGTGGCTCCCTGAAACAAAAATGGTGGTCCCCAAAATCATTTATAATAATTCAGCACATCAAAGGTGAACTTCCAGAGCCTCCAAGTCTTATAATTTCTGATCAAACAAGTCTCAGCAAAGTTTAATGAGCTGAGTCGAGAACCAGTTTTTAGCATGAGTCACTCTGTAAATTGATTGACCTCCAAGTATCTGTTTTGATAAGAAGTAAAGCAGAGTTCAGGATATAAAGCGTTGCAATTTCACGCATTTGCCATTGCATGAGCACGCAGACCGCCTTGGTGTATAAAGAGCAGGCTCCAGAAGGTGTTTATCTGTACTGAAACAAGCACCCGGGCCATTTCTGCAGAGTCAGCTCCAAGGCAGAACTCCAGAAATAGGGTTATAGAAAAGCTGAAGACCAGACCAAGAGAACTTCCTGGCTACTGTATAGAAATACAGCCCTTCTGCTGCTCAAAGTCAATGTTTGCCATTCACAACCAGATGTTCTGTGTGCTTTCAACCAAAGCTGCCATTCTTCCCAGCCAGAGCTGTGCTTCAGTCCAACTGGAGTGGAGAAGAATTGGCTGAGAAAGAGATGAGGACTACCAGTGGTAACTTAAGAGTAGGAGGGGAAGAAAGAAGAGGCCTGGCCTAGAGATTTCAGCTATTCTGGTAACAGTCTTACAGCTAAAGTGCAAAATTCAACTGAAACCTCTGCTGGACAAACTGATAACAATCACAATTTGATTCTGTAGAGTGCCAAAAAGCTGAATTTTTCGAGCAAATGTTTTATATATATATATCCAGTTGAAATTTCAAGATGCTTTGCAGTAGTAATGCCTGAAGCATCAATTTTCATCCATTCCAAGCTTAGCAACTATTTATTTCCTTGCCAGCCAAAATGAAAGGTAGAATACTAATGTTATTTTGCAACTAATTGCATGTGATGGTTGTTCTTTCTATACAGTGCACCACCCAGTCTTTCTAGGACTATGTGACCTTATAAAGTTCTATACTAAAATAAAACAAAATGTAGAACAGTCTATGAATTTGAGGGTTATTGCCATATATACCTCATAAAATTGTTTGGCCCTCTTCGATCATTTTTGTCCATTCTGGCTCAAAATTTACCTAGAATTTAGCTAGAATGGATATATGTTTTAAACTTTCTTCCTTCCTCCCCTTCCTTTCCTCCCTCCCTCCTCTTACTGTTTATGATATCCAAAGACACATTCCTGAAAATTAGTATATAATAGTTCGCCTATATCTGGTTTTTGTCCATGTGCTAAAAATATTTCTGTATTATTTTTCTATATAACAATTATGTATTCTATTCTGTTCTGTTCTATTTTTTGTTTGAATTGCTTTGGCAACATTAATTATCTTTGAGGCAAATATAATGCAAATGATTGAAAAACAATGTTTTAAAAAATGGGAAGAAAACTATAGGAAAATGGCAGGAAATCAGCCTACTCATAACCACATTCATTAAATGCTCCATTAAAAGAAAGCTAGAGAATGCTGACTTGCTATAAACTGTATTATAGTAACATGAAAGAGTAACATTACGAGAAAAAAAAAGAATTGGGAAAAACCAAACAGGATGTCCCCTGTCAGAATTTGCTATTTCTATTTGCTACCAGCTGACAAGCACAATCACACAACTGAAACTGATACCAATCTTCTGAATGGAAAAACAGAAGTTTCTTTGCTGCTATGTTTTTAAAATAAAAATTAATTTCCCAACACATAGGTGCAACACTAAGGCAAGCCAAAGGAGAGAGGCACTTTAGGAAACCCCCCGTCTCCATCATTTTTGAACAAACTCATCTCCCATTACAGCAAACTTTGGAAAAGCAAATTACAACATGTCTGGATTAAGATTTCTTACCTGGACAGGCAGAAGAAAACATTGGCAAAACATGTTCTTCCTGATTCTGCTGGCGGTACCGTTGCACAAATTCCTTCTGGCTCTCCAGAAGACTGAAATCAGCAGCTATTGCGGTGTCAAAGACATAATGCACTCCTAGAGAACAGATAAATTACAGAACTGAATTAATTCTTTTCTCCCAGGCAACACTGGCTTTTAGTATGTGTCCTCTGCATTCTCCAATTTTCACATGGAGAAGACTTAAATGGAACCTCTCCATCCACCCATTCAAGAAGCAGTCTGAAAGATAATATACATAGTCACAAGATCAGCTTTCAAAAGTAAAGGGCATGGGCAACTATTGTGGATAAATAAAAGCATTTTTTTCTAAAGCAAGAGATGCTGTGCTCTGAAGGACAAACTGCGGGAAACATTTCCAAGCTGCCCTAGGACAAAATATACACCATATATTATGCCTTTCGTGCCTAATATTATGTTTTGCCTGACAGCAGCTCTTGAGCAAAAGTTTCCAATATTCTCCTAAGAGCCTTTTAAATGGAGATGTGCTTGTTGCTCTTCTCAGTTTAAATACTGAAGAAAATGGAAATCGTGTTGTAGGGAAGCTGATGCCCATTTTTGGATGCTGAAACTTTCAACACATCTTCAGTTTCATAACAAATTCCTCTTTTCCTGTGCCACAACTTTCTAGGATACCAACTTATAGCTGAATCAACAATAGCTTTTGCCTCTTTTCCTTCAAGCAGTATACTAAATATTTTTTAAAGCTGAGGAGACTTTTGATTTATGTAAAAGAATGCCTGTGTATGACATCGTGATCACTTTTGTTCTGGCATTCAAATGATGTCCCTTCCATCCTGAATAGAGCAGGGGTGTCAAACTGACCACGCCCAACCCCAGTCTAGCAAAAGCAGTGGGCAAGGACCATACAATCAAAGTGGAAGCGTGCAGACCTCTTCCCAAGTGTCATCTCAAATGCCTAGAACTTTGGATAAAGACAGAAAGCAGATGCAGTCCTGGTCTTTCCCTTTAATCCTCTCCATGGCAGTTGAGTATCTCCAGGGGATGTGCAATTCTTGGAAAGATTTAAAACTCTATACTAGACATTTTTGTTCTGTGCAAACTTTTAGGTGCCTTGATTGTGAACAAAAACATAATGAAAAGATTTGAATGTGCTCTTGCCTTGTCTCTACTGCCTTAACTGCCTAATTATATCCCCATTTATAACACTTGTGGTCATATCCATAAACAGCTCACTTATCTCAACCATTTTGCAATTCTTGCCTGTACTCTGACACACATGCTATAAAAAATGTCTAAGGAAGCAACAATGTTTTTTTTAAAGAAACAACAACCGTTTTTAATGCTGTCTTCAGCTTTCTTTTCTTTTTTCATCTAGAAGAAAAACTTACCAAGACTTTTGAGGAAGCCACAAAGCCTCCTAGCCGCTTCTGTTACTGAGAGATTGAATTTAGCAGCAAAATAAGGCAAAGACTGAGGACATATAGACACTGCCAATACTTTATGTTTTGAGGTATCACACTTCTGGAAAGCAAAATAAAACACATGGGTGTGTTAAGTGCAAACATTTAGAGACTAGCTTACATAAGAGATGGCTTTCTTACATCAAGCATGTTGCTTCATACAGAAATTAATTTGGCATATTACATCTGGTACCAATTCTTACTAAAGCAAATTAACCTCTGAGTTAGAATGAGATAAAAACAAAACATCCCCATAATAATAAATAGCCAAATCAGGACAATATGACATATAATACAACAAAAATAATAATAGAAAACAAATAAAAATCCCAGCAATGGAAGGTGTGTATCATAAAACATTCAGAAGATTCATTTACAATTAAAAGCTTGCTTACAAATTCACATTTAAAGACAGAAAACCATAGCAAAGAAAGCAGAAGAAAATGGGGTGAGGGTGGGGAATCAAAAAGTAAAGTAAGAATAGTTTTTGTTCCTTCCCCCAATCTTAAATAAACACTAATTTAACAAGGTTAATCAAATGAGCTTTCTGAATAGAGGTAGAGCCAAAGAAAAATTATATCCAATGTAGGGGAGGAAAGGAATTTTTGGGATTAGAAAAGGAAAGAGGGAGTAGAAGGTAGATTAATAGAAGCATGTGAGCATGGGTGTGCTGAATGGAAGAAGGTAGGGCAGAGTACACAAATGAAAGGATATGATTGTGTAACGCCCTCTACATTGCATGCAGGAAGAAAAAAGGATGCAGGGTAAAGGCTAAAAAGGAAAGCAAAATGGTGTGCAGTAGAAAGAGAGGAAAAGATTTCAAATGAGATCAATTGTTCGTCTGTCCAATAACTCAGAAGGAAATAAGAGAAGCAGGATTTTGGCACTGAAATAAAAAGATAGACTTTAGAATTATTCAAAATTTGATGTCAGATTTAGTGGTAAACTGGATGGACATCCAAATCGTATGCCTAGGGAAAGGATGATTGTCATCGGCAACATTGGGTTTTTTTTAGTATAAGAAGTCACTAATTAGAGGCAATGGGTTTGAAGAATTTTTAATGTAAGGAACAAGTAACAGATGTTTGGCTATAATATGAGTATGGAAAGAAGTACTGAAGAATTGAGAACAGCTTTTAAGAAAAGATCTCAGAGGATAAAATCTAAAAGTAGCAAACAGGGAAGGCAAAGTAAAGGAAACAAGAAGTTGGATGTACCACAATGTTTTAGAGTGACATGTTAGGGCAGAAAATGTCCTGGGCATGTATAAGCATAGAAACACCATCCCCTTTACCTTATTAAGGTTCAGTACACGGAAGAACTCATTTGGATTCTGCTGGTAAACTTTGACTGCTTCCTCGGCTGTAATGCAACTGTCACAAGCTAGGCAGTCACTAAGGAATATTTTTGCATTAGCCAACTTATGGAATTCACTTTTCTAGAAATGAATAAATTTTTTAAAAACCCATTAAGAAAATGTAACAATGAAATAAAAAAGTAGTGCAGTTATTCTTGAAATAAGAAGTAATAAACGATTAAGTACCACACAATGGGTAAGTGTTCTGTCTTGTAACACTTGGATTATGAGGAGGCAGGCACAGCCCTTAATTAAAACTGTAGGTTCTCCAATTTTACTCCCTCCACTTTAATCAAATTTAGGTTCCCCCCAGCTTTTGGGGGGGGAAAGTGGCTGGTTGAGTGAAAAGCAAAGTGGAAAGATTTCATCCTGCTTTCACCTCTTCAGTTCAGTTCAGTTCAATTCAATCAATTCATACTCCACTGGTATGCAATTGGCTATCTCTGTTACCAATCCCTGTCTTGTCTCTGTGGCTTTTGTTTCCAGCCACTGCCAATCACCCGACTTCCTTCCAAAACTGCCAAGTTACACATGTTGAAGCTGACCTTGGAAAAGACCACTTTAACCCTGATACAGCAAAGGAGGATTTAACATTATCTCACAGTAGGCTAGGGAGAAGATCAAGGCCACATGCCAGAGCAAAGGAAAGCAAAAACTGTAGTTGGCATAAATTTGGGCCACTGCGAGAGGCAAGTGAGCAAAGGCAGCAAGAAAATATTTACACAGCTCACCTGGTCACATATTTCTCCACAACAGCAAATAGTTCTGTGAATGATATTTAGATTCTTAACAGTGAGCTGAGACTAATTCCTGTGACTTTAAAGATTCATTTACATTGAGAATTATGTGAAGTAATTAAGAAAGGTTATTTGTACTGCATTAAATATTGCTACTGGATTCTGGATATGCTTCAGAGGTGGGTTCCTACCGGTTTGGCCCTGTTTGGCCGACCTGGGTCACTGGAACCAGCAGCGACCCAGGGCTGCCATGCCTCCGAACCAATTCCCCACTCGGTGCAGCTTGTTTTTTCCCCATTTTCAAATGTTCTGCGCATCCGCAGACCTATTTATGGGCAACTGTGCATGTGTGCAGAGTGTATGTCTGGTGCGTGAGTGAAACGAGCAAGTGCAAAATTGTGTGCACACTGAACCAGCAGTAATGCTGGCAGCAACCCATTCCTGGTATGCTTTTTTCCAAAGAGCTTCCTTTAAATGCAGAATAATTTCATTAATCTTTAGCGGGCCATTAGAGTGAAATGTAAGATTAGGAAAATGAGGATTGTAGCGTGATGGGAATACTTCAAAATTATATATTTTTTAATACCCTGGCATTCAGAAATCTGAACAAGAAAAGCATGCTGGCTGCAAACCACAAGAATATGTTGCAACTAAATGCTGAAATTAATGGAGGAAAAGGGTTATCTTCAGTTCAGTCACCTTCAGAAATGCCTAGTCAGGATTAATTTAAACTGTCTGGGAAGCAATGCAATTCAGAGATCCATCTAAAAGGAATTTACCTCATTGTTTTCATCATTTGAATTGAGAACATCAACGGTTGCATTTTGTGGATCATCGTTCTTCTGTTTTTTACTACATTCCTGAAACATAGCACAAAACATAACTTGTTCAGAAACACTACAATCACTGATCAAAGCCACCTGAGGTAGAATAAAAGAGGATGAAAAAAAATGTCCACGGGATCACCCAATGGGAACTGTTATATCTAGCCAAATGTAACCAAACAATATATCTGGCTAATAATTTATATACTACTACTGATAAGGCAAGGTGCACTTAAGCAATGATGCCATCAATTTGAACTCAAATTCTGGTACGTACGCAGATGCAACCTTGCACTTTTCCTGGCAACATCATGGTTTATTGCTGCCTTCTTCTGGAATGTTTTCTACAGGTCTGGAATTTAATAGAAGTCTCTCATCTAAGTACTAACTAAGTACTAACTTGACTGTACTTAGCTTCAGAGCAATCCACTGGAATAAAATAAAGGAAATTGCTGCCATATCAGAGGGGGGTAACAGAAGGGGGAAAAATAAAAGGAGAAAATCCAGATGATGGGAAATTAGACTAAGTATTTTTCGGTCTCCAATGGCAGTAAATATGAAAACTGAGGTCTAGATCTAGTAACTCCAATATACAAGATTACCAGTTAGCAGCCACTATAGCAAAAGTCTCCTAAGGTCTTTGGGAGGTGGACAACTTGCTAATTTCAAACATGAAACTCCTTAGTTTCTGCCTTTGCCAAGTCACTAGCTAGCTCTCAGGACTGTCACAAAGGAAAAATTTAAAAAGTGGATATTACAGCTGGACATAAACGTCAAAAATGATTATTCCTGAAGTGTAAACTATGTTCAGAAACCTAAATGATTAAATAACTCATTACAAAAAACAAAAAAGGACCAGTATAACTGAAAAGTTTTCAAGGGAAGGGAACACAAATGTATTTGTTCTGAAACCTCTACAAAAATGCATGTATAATATATCCACCATACACTAAGACACCTAAAGTAGTTGAAGTCAATGGACTTTGGCAACATTCTTTTTCTGTAAGAAATAGAATAAAAACATGTACCTTCTGGAATCAGGTTAGATTATCAGTATTTTGTTTTAATTACTACTCCCCTAGAATATTTTTCTGAATAATTCCTTACCCTAGTCAAATTAAATTCAGAGCAAATAACAATACTGACTACAACAGAAGTCTAAAAAAGAAAAGAAATGAAGCACTTATACTTTTTATACTTCCAAAAATATTCCTGTTGCTCTTGGTTCAAGTTCAATTAATGTTGTACATATAATTCTTGTTAAAAACATCTCAGAGTAACTGGAATGTATCATCCTTCTGTGTTTTAATATATTATTATATTAATATTATGGATTTATAATAATAACTGAACTCAAAGATCTATATTTGATGCAGCATTAATTGTTTTTAAGGGAAGCAATGAAAACACCTTGTGTGCTAGTTGTTTTCTATGGTATTTTTAATGATACAGAAACCACATTTCAAATTTGGTCTGTTGATTAATGTAACTTTTCCACTTTCATCCTGATAAATAAAACATAGTACACATTAACTATTTCTAATAACATGTCCCACTCACATAAGGCAAAAAGAGGTTTAAGAAAGACAGGGGGAAAGAAGGGATTTTCTTAACAACCTGGACAAAATGATAAGACCCCATTCACACAAACGGTGAGACTGTGAAGGAACAGCATTTGTGATAAGCTACAAGGAGTTAGAACTACAAAAAGAAAGGTGAGCATACAATATGCATAGAATTGAGCTTGTCCTCTCAACTCCTCCCCTCCCAATAAGAAAAAAGTCTCCAAATTTCTCCAAATAGTATTAACTATTAACTACATGGTCCTAACATCAAAAAGGATCATGTACTGTCCTGGTGAATTACAATACTGAACATTATAAAAGTGAAGAAGTTAACTCATGAAATTCATGGAAATTCTCAGGTTAAACAGCTAAAGCATTGATGCCATTTATTTCTTATTTATGCAGAAACTATAAATATACAGCAACTTCCTCTAAGCTGGTATCTCCCAAATCTTTCTATAATTTCCAGCCAGTATGACCGCACCTGCCAAAAACTATGTAAATTGGAAGTCTAAAATTCTTGAAAGGTACAGTGTAGGGAAGACAGGTGAACAGAGTTGAAATGCAATATATTTGTTATCATTTCATGCTATAACTGCACATTTATACCTTTTTACCACTTTGAACATCATAGTAATGGTAAGTAAAATGTTTCATAATAGTGTTGGTTTAAAATTATTCTCATCTCAGCTATCAATTATATATCTTTTCTCCAATTAATAAACCAGGTTTTGGAGATTAAAATAAAGTATTTTCTGTTCAGTCTGGATTCTGTTCAGACGTTTAATTATCACTACTGATTTCTTTCTGGATTGGAGGAACAATCACCACAAGAGCAGAAAGCTTCATGTTTATTTGCAAATATATTTCAGTAAGTTCCATTGGGCTTGTTTTCAAAAGACACATAAGTTTATTGTATGTTTATGTAAGAATGTATTAGATTTACATCGCACCATTCTTTCAGGAGCTTAAAACAACATACTCAGTGCTCTCTCCTGTTTTTCCCCCCAGCATAACCACCTTGAGAAGGCTCAGAGAAAGTGCCTGACCACATGTTTTTTTGCCCAGTACTTGTGCATTGGGACTTGTAGCACGATATAAATAATAAAAATAAGACTCACCTTTTTGGTGCAATTTTCACACTTCATTGGTAGGTCTGTCTTTGGTACTTTTTATTTTGGCAAAATTGGGTCTCTCTTGAGTTGCTGCCAGGTGTACTCAGAAAAACGAGCCAGTGTTCCTGCTTTCCACCTGTCTGGAATAATGAAAAACAGCAGAAGAGCTGTAGAAGATTTCCCTCATTATTATTCCAGTTTTTCAGCCCTATTCTGCACTTTCTTTTCAATGAGACTTTCCAGAGCCAATAAGAAACTTCGAAGGAGGGAACCACCTGACTGCTCAGCTGCCAGTCCCATTTCTGCTGAAAAGTGGAAGTTTTTAATCCTCTCACTTTGCAGAACTAACAAAAACAGCAATTGCCTTCTCAACTCTCGTGATGTGGAAAATCTGTCAAACGAAAATACTTTTTATTTCCTGTCAATGATTAGCTCCAGGATACACAATTTTATTGCTCTGTATACACAAGCACATTTTGCTTCTTTGCTATGGGAACCCAAGCGAATGGTTGTTTTTACAGCCAGTTGCATTTTTCAAGCCCAGAGAAGAGAGGGCCAAAGGCAAAAAAGGGAGAACTTTTCCCCATCTTTTATTTAATAGTATATATCATCAATAACCATGAGATGAAATATGAAGTGGGAATGGGTGGCTTTCAAATTTCAGATATGAAAACAGTATTGTACATAGAAAATGCCCGCAAGTCATTCTTGAATGTGGCACAGCAGTGGGATTCTCCTCCAAGAGACCAAAGCACAACACTGTCAGTTTCTTCTCAGCACTTTGTGACTATCGAGACAATTCTGCTACCCTGTTTCCCTGAAAATAAGACCTCCCCTGATAATAAGCCCAATCAGGCTTCTGTGTGCATGTGCTAAAAAAAGACGTCCCCCCAAAATAAGCCCTCCCTGAAAATATTGCAACACAGCAGCATGAGGTGACCACCTCAAAAATAATAAGACCTCCCCCAAAATAAGGCCAAGCACTTATTGGGGGGGGGGGTCAAAAGAAAATAAGATCCTGTCATATTTTCAGGGAAACATGGTACTAATGGAAGAAAAGTATTTCAAGATATCCCTAATGCTGCGCAACAGGTGCACAGAATAACTTATCATCCCTGATGCCCTTAGGGCCCCAACATTTTTGTTTATGTTATGGATGTGGAGCCTGTGTCCATACCATTCATGTTGCTGGACCACAATCCTCAACAAACTTGCTTTCTGGATGGCCCTGAGAGAAGCCAGAGTCTAACAACACCTGACCGCAGATCCTGCCACAACTATCTTACTTCAATCACAGCTCCACCAAACATGTCCGATCTTTCATTTCAGAACTGAAGTTCTGAAGTCCAAACAGCACCACTCAGTTACCAGGAAGAGTCATTTGCAACCTGTCTCTCGGTGTGTACAATCCTTATGAACTCACCAAGCAGGGATGCATGGAAGCAAATGCCCAGCTGAGGATGTAGGCATAGCTTGCATCTATTAATGAGCAGAATAAACGGATTTATAACTGGAGTACATTGGTGTATTGTTGGCGAAGTTATTTTCTGAAGTGAAAAACAAAAATGTTCCAATACCGGAATTCCCTGAGCATCCCTTCAAGGAAGAACATCTCCGACAACTTTACAAGGTGGGATCTATTAAAGATTTTAGAAGTCTTTTCAGTCACATTTCCAATACCAGATCTTCAGAAGTACTACAAACCAAACCCTGGCCGCTATCTTGGTCACCTTATTGGCATGAAGGTCCAGGAAGTCTTTTATCAGAACTGAAACCTAAAGGCTGGGTAAGCACACCTGATTCCACAGAAGCGGGTAGCTTCTGATCAACCCACCCTTCCAAGGGCAAATGCCAGGGGTGCGTAAATAGCAGGGACAGTGCACAGGCATCGCTCTTCAGCTTACACAACCTGACACGCTGACTATTGTGTCTCCAGTTCCCTTACCGAGAATGTGCAGTGAGGTTTCGCTCCGCTGGCTTAAAAAGCATGGGTTGGTTCCCTCCGCCTGCCTTCCTCCTAAGAGCAAACACCAACAAGAGTAGTTGTCTTCTTCTGCTTTGCTCTGTGAAAGGGCTTCACTGCCGAAGCATTTTGTTTTTTTTAAAAAAAAAAACACCGTCCCTTTCTCTCTCCAGTTAACAGGGCCAACCCAAGCGGTGCATTTTATCTGGGAGACGACACACACACACACACACACACACACACACACGACACGCGCGGCAGGAGGAGCGGCGTCCTCCGCGCTCTCGGCTGCCACAAACGCCACACAACGAGGGAATCTCCTTTTGGGGAGGGGGTGCCGCCGGGCGGCCGCTACTTCTCGCCCGCAAAGAGCAGGAGGTGATGCCCTTGCCGGGCGGGGGCGGGGGGTGGAGACAGCCTCACATGCAGCAAAAGGGAAAGAAACAAAAGCGGGCACGGTACCTTGCGGTGAATCCCCTTAAGTCACAAAGGGCATGCCTAGGGGGAGCCCCCCGGCTACGGCCAGCGGAGAAGGGGTTGGAACGGGGTCAGGAGGCGGAGGGCGTCCTGAAATGATAGTAAACGCGGTGTAAACCGCTCTTCTTTTTCCTCCTGATTTTGGGATAGTCTCGCTGGTCTTCCCTCTTCCCCCGCCGCTCGCCGGCGTTCATTGTAGACCTGAGAGCTGTCACGTACTCTCGGGCACTGGCGTGGCTCAAGCGAGGATCAGCGCCCCCTTGCGACAGAAAGGTGAAAATCGTCCCGCAATGATGATGATGATGATTTTATATATATATACTTGGAGAACCAGAAGTAGCGGTGGAAAAATACAGGTTCTCCCCAAGATTACATTTCCCCCAACCCGTGAGGCATCTAAAAATGTTCCAGTCTGATTTCTCCCTTCTGGCTTATCAATTATTTCTAGTCTCCCCCCCACCCCCTTTTAGGGGTGTTTTTCCTGTGTCCAATCCAATTTCCACAGCTTTTTGTGTCCTTTGGAAGTTGGAGGTTATGGGTACCCAAATCTTGTCCAGGAAAAGGGATTGGACTAAGAGGGATTTACCAATCGTTAAGATTACAATTTTCCTGCCTTTTCCTTGACTGCGTTTATCTGGAACAAACATTATAAAAAAACTTGTTTGGAGTTAAATTGGCATCCTGCCAATGGTAATCATTGGAATGTTCCATACATTTGGCTTAATGGAACTCCATAAGTTATACAATTGCAATATGCTGCAATAGTGAATTTGCAAATATAAATATTACTACATTTTCCAATTGCTGAGGTCCCAACAGAATTGAAAAGATGTATATTTTCGGTTGGGTATAAGATCTGTTTATTTTCAGGACCACCTTCTGTAATTTTTTTCTGTCTTCAATAAACTAAATTGTCAATATGTTGATATTCTTTCAGATTGTGGGACCTATTCCTTCTCTGTTGCTCTTCCTGTCCTCTAGAATACCATTATCCTTATAAAAGCTTTCAAAACCTAGCTTTTTAAATAGACTAGTGTTTTTCAACTTTGTAAAAATTTAAGATAGGTGGACTTCAATTCCTAGAATTCCCCAGCCAGCCTCCTAGATTGCAGGCTGGGGAATTCTGGGAATTGAAGTCTACTCATCTTAAATTGACAAGGTTGAGAAACAGCAAACTAGAGACTGACGCAATTTGGGATTAGGTCAGGTCAATAATGGGTGATTGGAATTTTGTTTATTTCCTCACGAGGCTAGAATTTCTGTATTGATTCATGTATGTTTTACAATATTCGCACCTCTGAATTTTTATTTATTATTTCTGGTTTAGCAGCTCTATAAATCTAAGTAATAACAACCATTAAAAATATTGAAAACAAATTCAAATTCCACAAATTGAATTGATAGGCGAACATTCCTTATTTTTGCCTTTAGGAGTTAATTTGTTTGAGAATTTTGGATATATGAGCTTTTAAATGTAACTTTTGATCCATCAACACCTGCATGTACTTTGAACTCTTCACTATTTGTGTTATGATGTGTTACAATATAGTTTATATTTCCATTGGGCAAACAGCTAAGCAGTTGGACTGAGGTGTGCAAGATACTGAATGAGACCCTATTTAATGACTGTTTGCCGATTCCAAAAAGAAACCACAGCTTTAAGGAAGTTTACTTTAAAAAATGTTTGCTGTCATGTATATGCTCACCTAGCGAGAAGCTTGAAATTTGTAGATTCTCCTGACTCATGGCTACCATTAAAAGAGCAGGTGGATGCTGTAGTTAGGAAGCCATTTTTCAGCTCTAGCTGGCATGTCAGTTGCAGTCATGCCTCAAATAGGACATGTTGAGGCCAGTCACTCATGCATTGCCATTTATTGACTAGATTAATGTCATTTGTTCCATGTGAGACAGCCTCTGAAGACCATCAAGAAATTTCAGTTGCACCACAATGCAGTGTCCATGTGGTCACTGATCAATAGCAATAGCACTTAGACTTATATATTGCTTCACAGTGCTTTCTAGGCCTCTCTGAGCAGTTTACAGGGTCACCTATTGCCCCCAACAATCTGGGTCCTCATTTTACCAATCTTGGAAGGATGGAAAGCTGAGTCAACCTTGAGCCAGGGGAGATTTGAACTGCCAAATTGCAGGAAGCTGATAGTCAGCAGAAGTAACCTCCAATACTGCACTCTAACCACTGCGTCACTGAGGCTCTTAATCAAGTCATATTACTACCCTTTTACGGAGCTGTTTCTGGAGCTTCACTGCCAACTGTGTTTCCAAGCACAATAACATGCTGATTGCTACCTATAAAGCACTATATGGCTTGGCCCTGGGAATCTAAGAAACAACCTTTTACAGATAGACCCCACATGAATGCTTAAAGGATACCTGATAAAAATTCCCATCTACCAAAAGGTGGTCAGGAGAGGGATTTTCTCTCATGATTGGCATTTTTTTGAACTGTCTATTCCACGGGTATCAAACTCATTGTATCATGTTGCCGTCAATTGATGTTTCACATTTCCCACCCTCCCTGCGGAACTGGGGTTGGTGTGGCCTAGGTGTGATGCATCCAGACCATGGGCTGCCAGTTTGACACTCCTGACTCTATTCCATGAATCAAAGATTACGCCCACTCTTATGATGTTGTAGAAGACCTGACTTCTTAGAAGGCTTTGGGGTATTGATAGTGCATCATTGAAATGAAATAGTTTACCGTATTGTATTCCTTATTATTATGATTGTACTATTTTATTAGTAGTACTTGTACCCTGTCTTAAAACTATCTGGTTTGAAGCAGTAAATAAACTACATGAACAAACAAATAAAGGTACCAATGCTTACATCTGTCATACTGAACATTTCATATATGTGATGTAACTAGGAACAAAGGGATAGAACAAAGGGATGGAACAAAAGGATGGAATTGTATAGATCAGTGGGAATGTTGAGGCTGGATACCTTTGGTACCTATGGTCATAGTGTGCATGTTAATTTGTTAAAGAAATAGTTATTTTTATAACTCAATATTTTACTTAATGTTATTTCAAAGAAGGCTTTATAGGCTTCCTATATAAGCATTGCCTCAAATTTTTCACTCGAATTCAGAAATAAATATGGAATTCTTTCACCTTGCAGTTAAATTATTTTCTTTTTTGCCAACAGATGATCTTTTTAAAATAAAGTCTGTTCCAGTAATAAAAGAATATTCTTGACTGCATTTTTAAAATGTGGCATTTCTCTCTTGTCCTTTTTGTCTGCTGCTAATGATAAAATGTCTTCTCCAAAAATTGTTTGCCTGAAAGACAGCTGACAAAAATTAGTCCAAATTCTCCGACAGGTGAAAACATTTTGATAATGTTTATCCAAATGTTTAATGCACTGCATAAAGTGAAAATCAGCCAAGCTACATTAACTTAGAATAATGCGCTGTAAATGCCCCCTAATTTATAGCAGATACGCCAAGAACTTATCCTACTAAAGATTTACAAAGTTGCCTAATATATACTATTCTACACTCGGCGTTTACAATGTACACACACAATAAATCAAAGAAGAAGAAAAACCCAAAGAATATTATTCAACAACAACCAAACAAAACATACATACAAATTTTTAAATTATTAGTCTGCCTTGACAAAAACCGCTCCACCGTGCGCTCTTCGCTCGTTTGCTTAACGAGGGAAGACTCGAAGCCATGTAGGAAACTAGGCAGCAAGATTCACGCTTGTTTCAAGTATTCCCCGCATTTTCTCGGATCCCTTCGTTTCTTAAGAACATCCATTTATGAGGTTCGTCTTGAGGAAAAATAAGCAGAAAAGGAAGTGAGCGCTGTGCGCTACTCTAGACTGCATGCTTCTATTGAACTTGAGGCGCGTGTACGTTTCAAACCCATGTGAGTATAGCGACCTGTCTTAGTTCTATGATTCTTCGGCATCGCGTTGGTCGCACGGAAGACTTTGGGAAAGCGCCGGGCAGTCACTTAGGTAAGGTTGGCGGGGGTGCGTCTCCCGGGGGATGGAGGCACACTTGACGCCGCGCAGTTCTCTGAAGGGTTGGGAGGTCCAAGAAAGGGAAGCTCCCGGGACTAAACTAAGGGGCTAGCACGTGTCCGGAAGAGTAACGTCTGAAGGGCTGTAGAGAGAACGAGAGAAGGGTGCTGGACCCTTTCGCCTACTTAGGATTGTACTAAGCAGAATGGATTGCTGGCGGTGCAAGGAAGGGAGAAGGGAGGAAGTAAGCCCATCGTCCTTACTTCCCGTTTGACAATTGCACCGTTAAAACACTATATATAAATATAACGAAGTTTATCCATTGGCTGTCGGTTTGGAGAGTGGGAAACGAGGGGTTTGGTGCTGTTCATATGGGGGGCAAAATGCTTTTGGTTCGTATAGTGGAAAATGCTGGAAAGGTGGACAACTGTGGGGAAGGATTTATTTTATTTATTTAGTTTGTCATGTACAAGATAACAGGAATAAGAATAAACATGAATAAGATCACAAGAAGTGGGTAAAAATAAATGGGGACAGTAGGACAGGGACGTTAGGTATGCTGGTGTGCTTATGCACATCCCTAGATGCGCTTATGCATGCCCCTGTTCCTGCCAAACTGCAGTTTGCTTGAAAACAATAATTTAATTCTTTATACTATTTATGTTGTTTGTATTTGTTGTCATGAATTGCACAAGTGGGCTAAAACCAATTTCATTGTATTTATTTTGTACAATGACAATAAAGGCTATACTATACTAGTTGGTTTCCTGCTTTGTTGTTCTTTTAGGCTTTGTGAGTGTTTTGTGGCACTGTAACTTCCTATCCACTGCCAAAGATGTATATGCAGGTTGAAAGTCATTCAAACAAACGCCTTCACTTGAAGAGATCCCCGGGCATCAGATCTTGGTCTATCTTTGTAGGTAAGCCTTTTTCTCCCAAACTTCTAAAACAAAGCTCAAATGACATGTCCATTAAAAAAAAGAGTCAATTTTGACATTTTTTTGCTGTCTCTTCAGGGCTGGGGACTGCAGCAAATACTGTATAAGAACAAAACTGCTTGTTCCCATATCCCAGGCAACAATTGGAATATATGGATGGATTGGAATATATGGATGGATTTTGCATGCTGATTGTAATCAGAATTTTGACTTCAAGTCGTTGACCTGGGATGTATTTATTGAAAGTATCCCTCACTTATTCTAATACAACTTCTACAGAATCATTATACTATTCCAAACAGTTATTTGAATTGATTCTGGAAGTCTTTACAGTATAAGTCAACAAGATAATGCAATAGTTGGCACTATGCTATTTCTAACTCTCATTATATATTAATCCTTTACAAAATCCTCTTAGCTCAGCAGGGAAAATAGTGGGAGAATAATAAGGTCAGAGAGATAATTTTAATGTCTTTTTCTTCTAGAACAAATGTAATAAAAATTTCACTAGTCTCTGAAATATTAGAATGTATCAGATATATTATCAAATTGATGGAAGTGGGCAAATTCTCAAAGCGATGGTTATATTTTATCCTAACTAGCTCTAAAGCACCTGATACACAATTTAGATTTCCAGCGTGTTTTTTTTTATCTTAGTACCTAAATAGCAGCCATTGTATTGAGTTCCAAAAAATAGCTAGAATCATTTTTTTTAAAGATTCTTTGGAAGTTAATCTTTAAAATGTCTCTAAATGTGAACATAAACTTGTATTTTTATATAGTTTCATCAGATATTTAAATAGTAGAATTAAATTGCAAATTAATTCCTTTCCTTTTTCTCTTTAGGGATCTCCTCCATTGGCATAGCTGCTGCTTATTATAGTGAAGGTAAATTTACTAGAAAAGTTTAGCGATTTGTTAATATTTTTTAAAAAAAAAACATGCTCACATTTCTCTCTGCCATTCTTTAAATTATGTTCTGATTTGTGCTGTGCCTTATCTAGTGGGCTCAAGAGGAATCAGTTGCAGTTCTGAACTCTAGTGTATATATTTCCATTTTTCCTAGATACCTCATAAGGAAAAGAGAAAGTGTGAAAATGTTAAAAAATGTTGATTCAATGAACAGCCCCCATACCATTATGTAGAAATGCATGCATGCATGCATACATACATACATACATACATACATACATACATACATAAAAATGGCTGTGTTTGTGTGTGTGTTCTGCATAACTCTGGAACACCTCGAGCAATTTTAACCAAACTTGGTACACAGATGACTTACTCTCTGGAAACAAATACTGTGGGGGTAAGACACCCCTAACACCCTTCAAGATGTGTGTGTTCTGTTACAATACAGCCTGTTGTGTCTTAAAATGGCTTCTGCTGTACTGCTGTAAAATGGCTTCTATTGTACAGGGCAGTGGAGTTGCCATGGTAATGGCTTCCTAGTACTCCACAAGGGGGCTCCCCCTGGTAAGGGGTAAAATCCAATATTAGAAATTATGTTTGATTCGGACATTTCCCCCCTATAAATAAATACCCGGGCACTGCCTGGTTATAAGCATTAGTTTTCAAATAAAAATGTAGGAGGCAAATGGACAATTTTTTGTTAGTGTAAGAGCAAGTGTTGATGGTGTCTTTGCCTTCATCTTCTCTCATACATAGCAGCTCATGGTATTTGCTTCAATAGATTCTGCACAACAGTTTCTCCATTTTTTTCTTTTAGTTCTCTATATTGCCAGTTTTAAACATTACCAGTGGGAATGTATCAACTACTATCATTTTTGCATTAACATTTAGTGAGATGCTGAAAGCATTTGTAATTGATTTTAACACTAGCTGTTCTTAAATTAGCCTGTACTCTTATTTGTTCTACTTTAAGTTTTGATGTGATTGTTAATTTTTTATTTTCAGCCACATTTTAATGCCTTCAAATAATTTGAACAAAGTGTAAATTGGAAATGTTTTCAATTTGAAATATTATTTTGTTATTCAAGAAAGCCTGGGATGGAAACTCTTTTATCTTGTTGGCTGCCTCTTTGTAGCTGCACAAAACCTGGAGGAGTGGGAAGTAAGTACTATAAAGTCTTACAAAAAAAGTTAGTTTCATTGGCCAGATAGTAAATTGGGGAAAGACAAAACATTCAGTAATGGAATGTGTTGAATCCAGATAAGATTGTTCTCAAACTTGTCTGATCAAAAAAGCACTTTTGGTTTGGAAAAAGGCATTCAGTTACTCTGGAAGTGATCCAACAAATTATAACGGCTTGTTTCAGAGTCAAAACAAGTAAGAAATAGCTCATTCCAAACAATCCAGTTTGAGATTCAGACTTTGAGCTTTTTCTGAAACAGATTAAAAAGAGTTTAATGGGAAATATGAGATTCTGTAGATTTTATGTTTTAAGGAGAATCTGAGACAAAATTTGTTTACATGATCCAGAGGTTTGGAGTAATAGTCATTGTATATAGACTATTTTAATTATTGACATTAATCGTTACAGAAAAGAATGTTTACACTTGTCTGACAACTCTGATTATTTTCCTCTCATCCAATAAATGGCTTCATAAGATGAATTATTTATTTACTTATTTTACACAGGAAGTTATATTTGAGAAAGATGCAGGAAAGGTTTACTTAAAGTCATTCAGCCTTTACAAAAAGGTGTTGACCTTTTCCAGAGCTGGCCATGAACAAGGTAAAGCAACAAGTGTTTCTCTAGTATGGTGCATGCTGTACAGAAAGAAGTAAGATATTTACTTCATCCTGACTTAGGTACATATTGTAGTAAAATATATTTAGCTGTGTTCATAACTGTGATACTTTACTTGTTTGCTTAGGCAGGTTAAAGTTTTGCCTCTGTAAAAATCTGAAGAAAATGACAATTTCTTCAGAATCCTGCAGAGGCCAAATCCATGTTGCAACAAATTTCTATTCAATGTTGTTTTTGGTTTTGAGATTAAATATTTTTGTCTTCATAATAACTAGTAGGTTATTTGTTTCCAATGGTTGTGGAGATTTCAGAGTTAGAATTTTTCAACTACTATTCATTTTGTCTTTACATGATATGGCAGCATTTGGACCACATTGGTTGACTTTGAAAAAAAAACTTAAGAGAATTAGATCAAGTTATTACTTCAAGGGGGATCCCCTGGAATCAGCTAGATCAGAATGTAGAAGAAATATCCTAGAAGAAGGCGCTATCCTTGTAAACACCCTTAGCTCAACTCTACTTGAAACCATCTTTATTTTATGCTGTGATTGCAAGAATACCAGAATGGTTGGACAATGGACAAGTAAACTCCTCTGTTTTCCACCAAGAGTTTGCTTACAGCTACTAAGATCATATTTGCTTCATATTCCATTAATCTGTGCATAAGAAAGCAGTACAATTTTATGATGCAATAGTGTATATTGATTTATCAGAGGATTTTGAAGGCAAACATATTTAAATCTTTAAAACACAGAATTCCCTGTGTAATAGTTGAAAATGGACAATTCTTCTATACTGTTTGAAAAGTTGTTAGCAAATCCTCAAGAAGTCTTAAATCTCTAAAAAAAACATACATTCATATTTCCCTAATAATAAATATTAACATCAAAATGACATGTTTGTAAGCTAGTAATCTTTTTGTTATAAAAGGGCAACTACAGAAACTTGCTTGTGTTCATGTTGAAAGCGCCAAGGCACTTCCTGGTTGAAAGGATTAGGTGGTAACATCACTATTGCCTGGAAATGCCCAGTTAGAGGCGCCTTTCAACTCCCATTAATGTGCCCACCAAAATGGTACTTATCTATCTACTCGTAATTGCATGTTTTTAACTGCTAGGTCAGCAGGAACTGGACTGAATGATGGGAGCTCATCCTTTCACCCAGCAGCACTCTGGTGAATGTGGGCTTGCTAACCTCCAATCCAGCATCCTAATCACATAGCCACCACACTCCTTAGTACAGAAACTAAATTTATGGTTAGGGTTTGAGAGATTCTTGGAGTCTGTTGTTTAAAAAGATTTTCACTACACGAATAATGAGCTCCCTTCTTACCCTGGCCTGAAATGTACAAATCGTCATTCAAAAGTCCTGGGAGGAAAAACCTAAGTTGCAGGAGGCAAAAGAGAGCTTATGCTGATATTTTCTACAGAATTCAGAAAGTCTCCTATCTAGGGTCAGTGCTTGTTAGCTCTGATGGCCCTAAAATAGGAGGCAGTTGAGGATGTGCACGGAGATCCAGATAGTTTTTACTACTTTTGTGCGTGAATTGTATGTAGTATTGCTTGACAAGATTTTACTAATAATTCAGTGTTTGCTCCTTGCAAATAGTGGTTGTTCCGTTGGATGAAATACAGGCTGTAAATGTAGAAGAAGAGAAAGTTCGTTACTTTGGGAAGGGGTACCTAGTTGTACTGCGATTTGGCACTGGGTTTTCACACCCTCTCACACAGAATGCAGTGATGGGCTACAGAAGGTATGTATGAACTTTCTCTTTTGTCATTGATTGGAATGTTAGGAGGTATGATTTAATCTGAGATTGACAATTCCATTTTCAACAACCCAATTGTCCTTTTGTTACTATTGTTCTTTTCAAATTCTTCAGTGTGCATTAACTAGTACATTTTCCGGTTAAAGTTATAAAGTTATAGTAATAGCAATAGCACTTAGACTTATATCCTGCTTCCCAGTGCTTTTCAGCCCTCTCTAAGGGGTTGGAAGGATGGAAGACTGAATCAACCTTGAGCAGGTCAGGATCGAACTCCTGGAGTGAGCAGTGAGTTTGTGACACCATGGCTAATTTAAAGTTATGGCATTTTCATGACTGAAATCTATTGAAGAATAGCAATAGCACTTATATACCGCTTCACAATGCTCTTATAGCCCTCTCTAACCAGTTTACAAAGTCAGCATATTGCCTCCAACAATCTGGGTCTCATTTTACTGGGAAGGATGGAAGGCTGAGTCAACCTTGAGCCTGGTGAGATAAGAACTGCCAAATTGCAGGCAGCCGGCAGTCAGGAGGAGGAGCCTGCAGTATTGCTTTCAAACCACTGCACCACCACAGAATGAATTGAAGTGTATTTTATTTTGAAATTTTTAGGTGTAGATGTCAGAAATGTGTCATTAACATTTTCAGTTCTTCAATTAAAATGAGGTTAGGTTTTTAATTATGTCTGCTATAGAACATGTAGCTGATTTTTAGGCACTTTTTAAAAACATATTTGGAAGAAATAAAACTACACATTTCTGAAAGTATTTTAACAATTTTTCCACACATTCTATGTATTTTATTTCCTGCCAGTTAGCCATTAGACCAGTAGGTTAGCAGAAAAGGCATAGTGCTTCAGGTAAATTAATATAATACTTCTTACTTATATCAGGAAGAGAATTGGCATCTGAAACCCCATACAATTAATTTATTTTGCTTAAATAATTTTGTTATCAGACTGAAATTTAATTCAGTTTGAAAATAAAAGTTAACATTAAAACCTATGATATTCTTTCAAGCAGACATTGGAACAATAAAGGCCAGAGATTTTGCTATCTGTTTTAGTAAATGTTTTACCTTTACTAGATGGATGCACAGTGTTTCATATTTTCATGAATAGCTCAAGTAGGCGTTGGATTCATTAAATCTTGCCTATTATTTTTTTCTTCCTCAGTGATGTTGAGGCTGTGGCCAAAATCATTGTTGGTTTCCTTGAACTGAACGAGTTTCAGATTGACGAAGGCCTTGAAACGAGTAGTGGAACGGATGTTAGTGATGAAGATCAAGCAAAGGACAAATAGTTACATGAACTCTGATACGTAAAAACCAAAAATTTTCTGAATGGTAGAAAACTTGAATCTGTTACATTATTAAGTTCTAGAAACATTTTTTAATTGTTAACTTCCTGTGTATAATGTTAAGCATACAGATTTGCAACAATCAGAAAGGAGTTTCTTCCATATTTTCTAGAGCAGGGGTGCCAAACTCACGTCATCAGGGTGGCGTCACGTGATGTATCAGGACTTCCCCCCCCTTTTGCTAAACTGGGTGGAGCCAGCATGTGACGCATCTGGTCCGCGGATCGCAAATTTGACATCCCTGTTCTTGAGTCTAGACCTATGGATCTTTCAACTGAAAGATTTTCCGGTGGGAATACCATTTGGGCATACTTTAGATGATTACCTAATTCCCGATAAGTCTTGAGCCTATTTCTCCTTCTGCACTCCTTGTGATATTTTTAAATTTCAATAAAATCCTCCAGCAAGAGTATCATGAGGCCATAGACTTCAAATGTAGAGCGTGCTATTTGTCAACAACTGCACTTCCCCCGGAGGAGCAGTATAAAAACTTTTGCTACAGAGCAAACCAGTTTGACACTACACCCAGATTTGAGGCTGGGATGTTTCCCCTCTAAACAAAAGGGAAAGCAGGAACAACTCCAGAGAAGACCCATCTGCAAGTGATTACCAGTTGACAAGCTATAGTACATGTTACATAGTGCAGAACCTCTTCTAATGGTTTTCGCAATTAAGGAGGTCTGTAATTACAAGTGAAATTTGTCCTGATCCAAGGTTGTTTTAAACAAAACTGGACTCCTGCTTGTAGTTAATTGGCAGTCTGTAAACTTGTAGTTACCAGTCTGTAATCAACAGTAGTTAGGTTCTTCCTATCTAGAAAAGGACATAAATGGGATTCCAACCAAAGGCTAGCTCTCTAATGACAGCCCACAGAGGTGATATGAGTCTGTAATGGTAAATCAGTGACTATAATAAATTCTAAAAGTTAGCTGAAATTGAATGTTTTGAATGCAACTTTTCAAAAAAATGCATATTTTTCTTGATGGTTTGCGTTAAATTACTGTTAGCTTTTCCTCAGCAACCACATTTGATATTGCATCCTTAAAATTGATAAGCACAATGAAAGTCTTATGTGTGTGCATATGCTTGCGGGTTTGTTTTCAATTCATGATTCACATTATATCCATTTTTCTCATATTAGTTTGATGGTGATTATATTTAACTTTCTACTGGGGCCAAGTACCAATAATGTCTGTGTTAAATTTACTGTAGTTCAAAGGAAATACCCAGTCTAATAGATAATTAAATGATAGATTTTTATTTCAAAAATGGGAAAAATGCTATATGTCAGATATTTCTGTTTAGAGGGGTTTTTTTAAAAAAAAGAAAGAAAGAAAAAGAAATAGTTAATATCAAAAAGGATTATCCAGTATATTTTATTAAACTTAAAAGGTTTAGGGTCTGTCATTGGTTTCCACATATGAAAAGTAAATACCCCACATTCTAGAAATTCTAAAAATATATTGATTGTCTTGACAGTTCTTCCTCTAGTCAATTTCTGAGTAGAACCTTGTTGAACAATAATTGTCAAAAAGACATTTTTGTTCAGATATGTCAGGTTATTTGAAAAGTGTTAAGATGTTTATTGGAAAGTGAATGTGCTTTATAAAGTGGTTTTTCAGTTGTACAATTTAAAAATTATTGCACTGTTTCATACTGAGTATTAATATTCCTTGTCAGATATTCAAATACTATAGTAACACATTTTAATGCTTCCTTTGTAAAACAACTTCTTGCTTTTAAAAAAATAACAATGGTTTAGGAAAAGTTATAAACTCCATTCTATAAATACTTGTTTCCTGGCTATGGCATTAGAAATTAAAAGTTTTTTTCTTGCACAATTAAGCAATAGAGCTGTGTCTACAAATGTGTGCATTTTTAAAAACTGGACAATATTTCATAATTCACTGAAATTGATACAGTAGAAGAAATATCCATCTAAGCAAGATTATAATTAGAACATTAAAATAAGAAATGGTTTGATATCAAATTGAATGTAACACAAACGTGTCTTTGAGATGGTGAGAGAACCTGAGCTGCATAAGGAAATTTAGGCATGAGGCTGTCACCTGTTCTGGTTCATGGAACTGAATGCTCATTGCTCATCTCAGAACTGATTACAGATGGTTATTTGGGGTCAATATTAAGATATTCTTTTGGAAGCAATCTGACATCTTGGAAATGTGATTGTATCTCTGACTAGGATAAGACAGGCGCTCTTTTATATAGTTCTGAAAAAAAAGTCTTAACTTCAACATTTATTTATAAACATTTGCGTTGTAAACTAATCTTACAAGGCAGTTTGATTTATTGGAAAATACTATTTACCGTATTTTCACGACCAAAAGCCGCACCGCATTATAAGCCGCAGTATCAATTAACGTTAATTTTTCAAACTTTTTCCACATATAAAGCGCACCGGGTTATAAGCCGCACGTTTCCCGACGCTTCTGGACATCTGTTGCAGTCGCGAGGAGCGGAGAAGAGCGCGAAGGTTCTTGGCGCTCCAGGAAGCCCCGAAAGCAGCTGGGAGAGGCGCGCGGTTTGGTTTCTCCCTGGACGTCGCAGCAGCAGCCCCAAGCGCACCGATCTCTGTGTTTTTCGCATCGGGGCGTGCTCTTGCAGCACACCCCGATGCGAAAAACACTGAGATCGGTGAGTTTGGGGCTGCTGCTGCGACATCCAGGGAGGAGAAACCAAACCGCGCGCCTCTCCCAGCTGCTTTCGGGGCTTCCTGGAGCGCCAAGAACCTTCGCGCCCTTCTCCACACTCTCCTCGGCTCCTCACAACTGCAATAGACGTCCAGAAGCGGCTTTTGGGGCTAATGGTGATTGGATTTCCAGCTCGATAGCCCCTGCCGCTTCTGGACGTCTATTGCAGTTGTGAGGAGCCGAGGAGTGTGTGGAGAAGGGCGCGAAGGTTCTTGGTGCTCCAGGAAGCCCCGAAAGCAGCTGGGAGAGGCGCACAGTTTGGTTTCTCCTCCCTGGATGTCGCAGCAGCAGCCCCAAACTCACCGATCTCAGTGTTTTTCGCATTGGGGTGTGCTGCAAGAGCATGCCCCGATGTGAAAAACACAGAGATCGGTGTGCTTGGGGCTGCTGCTGCGACGTCCAGGGAGGAGAAACCAAACCGCGCGCCTCTCCCAGCTGCTTTCGGGGCTTCCTGGAGCGCCAAGAACCTTCGCGCCCTTCTCCACACTCTCCTCGGCTCCTCACAACTGCAATAGACGTCCAGGAGCGGCAGGGGCTATCGAGCTGGAAATCCAATCCCCATTAGCCCCATTAGCTTCTGGACATCTATTGCAGTCGCGAGGAGCGGAGAAGAGCGCGAAGGTTCTTGGCGCTCCAGGAAGCCCCGAAAGCAGCTGGGAGATCTTTTTCCACATATAAAGCGCACCGGGTTATAAGCCGCACTGCCAGTTTTGGATCAAATTTTAGGATTTTTAGTGCAGCTTATAGTCGTGAAAATACGGTAATTAAAGTTCTTGCCTGGATGAACCTTAATACTTAAAATGGAAAGGTGCCTGTTTGAAGTTAAAAGTAAAGAGTGGCTATAACAAAATTGTATATTTTTTTCTGCATTGAATATCTGGCAGAGGAACAGTTGGTGCCTTAGTAGCTGAAATCACTAAATGTTCAAATGCACAGCTTCAAGAAACTGTAATAGATGCAAGATTACTTGCAGTATAAACAGGCTTAGTTAAATGGAAGAGATTATACTCTTGTGTGCTCTCTTTCTCACATTACAATCCCATGTAAAGTTCTCTGTTAATTTGTAAATGTCCATTTTTAAGTTGTCTGTATGCTAATCCTCACTTGTTTTTTATGAATTCCTTAAAATTTTTGGTTGCATGAAGATAGTTCGTTTGCTATATCCTGAATGTCCCACCACTGTTTAGTTAGAAGATTCCTAACCATTGTAGTATTTAAGAGAGAAAAAATTTATACTTAACTTTTCTCACACTTCAGGGGAAGTATTCTAAGCATATTTACTTAAAGTGTCTGCATGATTTTTAAATTTAATTTTAAATTTAAAGCATGATAAAAAGAAGACTCATCTCTCTTATAACCCCAGACTTTCATTATAATGCCAAACGTATTAAAATTCATCTGGACATACCCTATTATTTATTTGCTTGATTCTAACTGAAAGTTGAGTTTCCAATTAGCAAAGTCATATATCAAAATGCTAAGACAGTTCCTGTACTGCACAGTTCAGATCATCTACTGTTCCTTGAAGTCTTTGAAGGCTTGGTTCGACATTTTCTTCTATCCATTCTTCTATAGCAGTGGTGTAGAAAATCTTTTTCATGGCTGTTTGCAATTCCTCTGTTAGAACAGTCCATTTGGTCAGAAGCCTAGCAAAAAAAGTGATGCCATATGTTGAATAAAATACCTTGTGCTACAAAGAATATGTACATAATAGAAGATGCAAGAAATAAGGGGAGTATAATGTGGCAGAAGTTTTCATTCTCTAGTTGATAGTCAGCATTGAATAGGACATAAAACATTACTTTTCACATTACTTTTCAATTCAATGTGTTCCCTTATTTAAGCTTCCTTCTTGTCAACTCTATTGCTTCAATTATGCAGCCTTGTTCTCCTTTGTACTGTGCAAGATTTGCTGATCTCAATTTCTCTCTACCTGGTTCTAAAGAGCCTGCTGAGAGTTACTGCAGTCAATATAGATAATACTGCCTTGAAGGCCCAGCGATCTGATTAAATACAATCTATTTCACCATGTTTCCCATCTCTGAAGTTGTTTGTGTTTCTAATGCTTTTATAATTCTACTTTCTCTCCTGTGTATTCAAGATTCTGAGATCTGAAGCGATTTGGCTGTTTCTTTTTTTTTTCTTTTATTATTTTGTTGTTCTTTTTTTTTTGTACAAGAACTTTTTATTTTCCATTTTCATAACATATAATGACATGTATACTATTATATAGCCAATATCATATTGTATTAAGTAATAATTACATCAGTTCCTCTTGCCATCAACTCCTCTATTTCTTTCTTCAGATCCTATGCGTGTTTCTTTCTCCGCAATTCAATTACTTTTATCATTTTCTGACATCTAATATCCAGTCCCATTCCATATTTTTAGTTATATCTCAGCTTTCTGCTAATTCTTTTATGTCTAGATATTAACATTTCTGCCTAGCTAAATTCACCTTTCACGTCCCATGAAGGACCAGCACTTTGTCAGCATTCTTTTTTTAAGCCTTTTAAGTTGGAAATTTAAATTTCCACAAATAATTCATGATTTCCAACAGTCCTATAGTTCGAGGAAGTTCAAAATAGGGGATAAATATATTTGTTTTTATTCATCTCTCTCCCTTTAGGTGTGTTATTTATTTGATATATACACATACAACCACATACAAGTGAATCAAATAATTTACTTTTATTAATAAGGTAATAAGGGAAATATTTTGCTATTTCTGAATTTGATTAAATTATAGACTGTGTCAGCCGACCAAAATTTACAATAACATACATAACTATATTTGAGCTGATGCACTGAAATCAATGAGATATATTTGTTATGATTAATAATATAAGTTCCATTAACTATCGGTCTAAACCTGATTGAATCTATAAAGAACCTCACTTAGGTCTCAGCATGGGATTGTCTGTATTGGTGGGTTTGGACAAGAGTGTAAACTTATAGCCATCAGTCTGTCCCAAACTAGTTTTAAAAATGCAGGCTTTGCATGAGATCACAGATCTTGAATTACCTTACGGCATCTGGCTGAAAGTGATGAATCATTATGGGATGGATCTTCTTTCTTTTTCTGTGGTAGGGACTAAACCAACCTGTAACATATCTAAAAATTCAGACTGATATGAATGAACAAAAACAATGAATTGAGAGACATCACATGTCCATTTATTCTATTAAAAATGTAGAAGGCATTTATTTATTCAGGACCATTCAACACAATATTGATACTGTTTAAATGCCATTAACCATGATGTATTTATTGGGTGATTTAATACATAACAAAATGATACTGTAATTTTATATAGATACAAATTCAATTATATATAAGAATCAACTTTTGGGGAGGGGGATGGTACAGACAACGACACAATTTCTAACCTGTTGTTTTCCAAAAGTTCATCTATTGAGGATTTGAGGTAAAACGCAATTTGAGTTACAAATGAGAGAATTTCATTTCCTGGGAAAGTCCCTGTGATACCACTGTTCAAAAAGAGAATCTGTATCAGCTTTCATAAGTGGCTAGAAAAAAACATTTTATTCATTATAAGTGACTAGATATTATATTGTTCATTTGATTGTGAATTACTCCGGGCAGTCTTTTTAAAAGGATTTAAAAAAAAATATATTAATAAAATATTAAGAAAGAATGAGCTTCCTAATAATACATTTACATCATCTTACATTATCTTTTGAGATGATGCCTGAGCCCTATTCAGATACGTATTAAATAAGGGAAGAGGATAAATCTTGGTCTTCTCTAATCAGTAGAAAAATCAATCTTTATAGATGGAAAAAATGTATAGTTGTTGACGTCCTCACAATTAAGAACTTCAGTAGCAAAAATCTCACTTGGCACAGATGTCCTTACCCTATTTGCTTATCTCTCTGCTAATAAGCTGTCATTAGTATATCCTAAGAGGAAGAATGAATAAGTGCTAAATGAATTGTTAAAGCAGAAATGGATGGCAGTTTTCTATCCAATGACAATGAACAGATTTTATCAAATCTTTCAAAATGGAAGACATATCTTTGTTTTCCTGCTGGCTTCCTCACTGATATGGAAAGTCAGCAGGAAAGGTCCCAAATTGTAATCACATGACCATGGGTACAGCAATGGTTGGAAATTCGAGCCAGTTGCTGAGTGTCCAGATCACAATCAAATGACCATGGGAATGCTGTAATGGACAAAATTTACAAGGACCCATGGTCAGTACCATTCATTCAGCACTGTTATATCTTTGAATGGTCGCTGAACAAATTAACATAACCCAAGGATTACCTCTAATTTAATTAATCTTGATTGTATTGCTAAATATTTAAGATAAGGATGTCAACTTGCAGTTCTATATCTCCTTTTTCAGTGGCCTCACTATTCCTTCAAGATGCTATTATCCTTGGAAATCAATTCCATGTAATTTAAAAAGTGCATTATGCAGATTTGCTTACTTCTAATTTAGGAGAAAGGATGTGCAAAACTCATTAACTTGATAATGGAATGTTTCAGAGAAATCTGGAACATCTCTCCCTCAAGCCATGCCATTTTGGGTGTGGTTCAACAATTTTATTAATTGTGATATCTCAAACCACTTCTCCTTTTGGAGGATTACTTTCAGAAAGAGCCAAACTGTTCCTGAAATGCCACAGTGAGGGGATTTTGGCACAATTTTAAGGCCAAAGTGTCATAGTTTTCTAGAATGTTCCGCTCTCAAATCCTTATTTTGAAGAGTAAGAGTAGATTTAATTTGTAATAATAATTCAGTAATAATGAAAAACTTGGGACTTTTACCTCATGAAGCTGTTTATTTCCAAATGGGAGAGCCCCAGTAATTTTTCTACATCTTCTCTCACTTTTTCTGAATAGCCACCTTAAAGATCCAAAGAAGAGCTTTTTTTAAGCATACAATTTGGAAAAGGAAAGAAAATTGGGTAATTATTTTGTACAGTAATTTATTACTATGATAATAGAAAATTGAGGAATGCCAAAATGTCTCATTAGTGTTCAGACATGCTCCTGCTACCACATTTCATGGTGATAATTGTAGTAAAGGTCCTGTTCAGATGTTCCTCAGTTGGACATGTGACTGTATCAGTTCTCTGGATACATCTTGCCCATCCCTCTCATATTGCTGAAAAGATGTTGATCCTATAAACACTTGAACATTTGGGATCTGTAATCTCCTTCAGATTAGATCTGTCTCTGAAGTTCTAAATAAATATGTAACTAGCTTAAAATTATTTGATAATCTTTTCTATTTGATGCTATATAGCTATTAAGGTGAACCTTGTTGACCTCACTGTTGAGGTCCAGCCCCGACTAGAATGAATGCATGAGGGTGTTTGTTGTTTTTAAATTGTTTTCTTTTATCGTTATGTGTTTTTTTTTCCTTATATTTTTTGTAAGCCGCACGGAGTCCTTTGGGATTGGGCGGCATATAAATATATTTAATAAATAAATAAACCTATGGCACAAGTGCCAGAGGTGGCAAGCAAAGCCATTTGTCAGGGCACGTGAGGTGTTGCCCTGTCAGCTGCATGCCACATGTGGTGCGCTGGCCAGCAGACTTTGGCTTTCTTTTTTGGCTGTTTTTCGCCGTCTGGAGCCTTCAGGGAAGCCGCCTGAAGGCCTGGGGGGTGTTTTCACCCTCCCCAGGCTCCTAGAAAACCACTGGAGCCTGGGGAGGGTGAAAAATGGATCCATTGTGGGCCAAACGCAGGGGGGCGGGGGTTGCGTGCATAGAATTATGGGTGTGGACATGCCCGTGCATGCCCCGCTTTTGGCATGCCATCCGAAAAAGGTTAGTCATCACTGCGATATAGGGAATATCTAAGACAGAGCTCAAATATTTAAGAGCAGTATTTCCCTGGAGTTACAAACCATTTTATCACTATCCCAAGTTCCTGTCTGTTATCTCACATGTTCATACAACAATTAGCCAAATAAAGTACTTAAATGCAGTGAAAGAACACAGCTGCCTATTATAAGTTACAAAGTATGGGTTAAATTAGAAGTGAAAAAGGTATTTCAAAGGAATGCACAATTTTTAGTATTAGTAATCCCAGTTTCCTTGAAATGTTATGGTTTAATCTAGTAAGTTATTGTAACTTTTGGGAACAATATTTTAATACATATATCATTCCAAAAATGTGGAAATTTACTGTTTTTAAGAAATTTGTTAATTTCTTAGGCATGAGGAATTGTTAAAAGGATTATTTTGAGATATTAGAAAAGTAATAGTAAGGACTGGAGTCAAGATGTGTAATATATAAGGCATTCTACTAGTAAAAATGTTTTCTTTGACACAGATTTGAACACACTTTACAAGTTTTCTTTATTTGAAATGTTGATACATTGTTTAAAACTTGATACACAAAGTATCCCTAGATTGTTCATGGTTTTTGTTGTTTATTGTGTTTTTACTTTTGATTACTTTTGTATTTTTTATAATTTGTTGGCATATTTTTTTAGTTTTAAGTGTATACTTCATTAAACTTGTAATAAATGAAATTAAAAAAATACGTTTTTACTGTGATGCTGTTTAAATGGCTGCGAGAATAACTTTGGAAACAGGAGGAACACAGGAATAGAGGTGAAGAAACTATCTCAGAAAGGACTCTTCCTAGTTCTCTTGAAAATAAAGGCGGAAAGGAGAGAAGTGTTATTAGACTTGCAAAATTCTGTTACTCTAATGTTACAACAAAGTTAGTGTTAGTACTCATGGTTGTGAGTTCCTATTTGGATGACCTCAAAGAGCTGATAGATCCTAAGCATGTGTTTAAGTGACTGAAGAAAGAACCATACTGTACCATTCTTTAATGCTTGGAGACATATGGCTAAGGATGGAATTCCCACAGGCAGAAGTTCACACAAAACGGAGAAGTGATCATACCTAAAGAAGAAAATGTAGGCCTAGTGAGGCAGTATAGCAGTAGCCCCTCAGATTGCCAAACCAATTTTAAGAGTGCCAATTTTCAATATACTAATAATGCTATAATATCTATTAATCTGTATACCATGTAGTTCAGTGGTGGGATTCATTTTTTTTTACTACCAGTTCAGTGGGTGTGGTTTGGCTTGGTGAGTGTGGCTTGATGGGCATGGCAGGGGAAGGATACTGCAAAATCCCCATTCCCTCCCCACCCCACTAACCTGCTTTCCAGCTCCGTTCTCCTGTCAAGGGCAATAAAAGATCAGCTAGGATGCTGGGAGGCAGCGGGCACGGGGCCAGCCTATTTGCCAGTTCTCCGAATTACTCAAAATTTCCACTACCAGTTCTCCAGAACTGGCTGAATACCACTTCTGATGTAGTTACCTTTGCCAGCCAGTCAGAGTGATTCCTCTTATGATACCAGCAGGACAGCTCTTAGCCACTTTCAGCCATTGCTCCTGGTTTTTAAGATGGTGTCCAATGAGTGTCAAGCACTGGTTTACTCCAGTGGCTCCTTTAAAGGCACTAGCAAACCAGAATTTTGAGAAGTTACACCTTTGGTACTTTTCAATGAGATTGGCTGCATAAAAAAAGAGACAGCAATGATACAGGTTGCATGAATTATTAAAAGACAAGGGAAAATTTATGGGAAAAATTTATGAAAAATTTGGGATGTTAAGGCCCTGTTCTTACAACTGATTTGTAATAAGTACAAACCTAAATTCAGATTAGTAATAAAGCATTACAAGCTAGTGATTCTCTGGCTCTGTCCACAGAGCTGATAAACTCAGTTAAAATGTAGGATCTGAATTTGCCTAATATTAACCGTTTTCAAATCATACCTCCAAGCACTACTGCTGCTGCTGCTTATTATTATTATATACTTTATTCATTAAAGATGAAACTCGGTCAACTGAACATTCAAAAATGCATCACAAATACCATTGACTTGTGCTAATGGTTGATATGGGTTGCTGCCAGTATCCTAGGTATCAACCCAGTACCTTAAAATATACAATGTTCCAAGTAGCGCAGTTTTTTGCAGTTCCGCTGGTGTTATTGGAGGAAGCTGCAATTTGTGGATGTATCTTGTAAAATTCTTGGACATGGTGCCAAGTGCCCCAGTGACAATGAGTATCACTGTTACATGTTTCATCCATAATCACGTGGTTTCGATGGCCAGGTTGTGATATTTCGTGATTTTTTCCAGTTCTTTTTTTTTTCAACTCTGGCATCTCCTGGTATTGCGACTTCAATAAATTGTACGTTTTGGTTTTCGACAACTGTGATACCTGGCATGTTGTGTTCCAAATGATAATCCGTCTGTATTCGAAAGTCCCATAAGATCTTCACCGTCTCATTTTCAATAACTTTTTCCACTTTATATTCCCATGACTTTCTAGATACAGATTTTCTATATCTAGATTTTTTACATAATGACCAGTGGATTAATTTAGCAACTCGGTCATGTGTAGCTTTGTAATCGGTTTGTGCAATTTTGCTGCATTCACATATTAAATATGAAACAGTTTCAACTTTGTTGTTGCAAAGTCGGCAGTATTATTATTATATACTTCATTCATTAAACATGAAACTCAGCCAACTGAACATTCAAAAATGCATTACAAATACCAGTGACTGGTGCTAAAGGTTGATACGGTTTGTTGCCAGCTTCCTAGGTATCAACCAAGTACCTTCTTAAAATATAAAATATTTCGAGTAGCGCAGTTTTTTGCAGTTCCGCTGGTGTTATTGCAGGAAGCTGCAATTTGTTGATGCATCTTGTAAAATTCTTGGACATGGTGCCAAGTGCCCTGATGACAATGGGTATCACTGTTACATGCTTCATCCATAGCTGTGTAGTTTCGATGGCCAGGTCGCGATATTTCATTTTTTTTTCTGTTCTTTTTCTTCAACTCTGGCATCTCCAGGAACAGCGATTTCAATAAACTGTACACTTTGGCCCTCTACAACCGTGATATCTGGCGTCTTGTGCTCCAAATGACGATCCGTTTGTATTCTAAAGTCCCACAAGATCTTTACCTTCTCATTTTCAATAATTTTTTCCACTTCATGTTCCCATGACTTTCTGGATACAGGTAAATCATATTTTTTACATAATGACCAGTGGATTAATTTAACAACTCGGTCATGTCTAGCTTTGTAATCAGTTTGTGCGATTTTGCTGCATTCACATATTAAATGTGAAACAGTTTTGACTTTGTTATTGCAAAGTCGGCAGTTTGGGTTGTCGGTGGATTTTTGTATCTTTGCTTTCATGGCATTAGTTTGTAGTGCTTCTTGAGCAGCCAGTATTAAACTTTCCCTTTCTTTCTTGATGGTTCCCATCTTAAGCCATGTCCATGTCAAGTTGTCACCACATTTTCCTTCAATGTTTTTCAAGCGCTGTCCATGCAAAGCTTTGGTTTTCCATCAATTTAATCTGTCATCCAGCTGTTTTTCCTTTGTTTCTGTTGTTTTTATGCTGTTCTCCATTTTCACAGCCTGCAGCAATTTTTCTGTACTTTGGTTCACATAATCATTCAAACTTCATTTTTCTTCTTCTACAGTGTGATGGATTTGCAATAGACCCCTGCCCCCTATTTTTCTTGGCAGGTACAACCTGTCAATGTCACTTCGTGGATGTAAAGCGTGGTACATATTCAAAAGTTTGCGTGTTTTCCGGTTCAGGTTTTCCAGTTCAGCCAGAGTCCAGTTGATGATTCCAGCTGAGTAGTGTATCACTGGAATTGCTCATGTATTAATGGCTTTAATTATGTTTCCAGCATTCAGCTTTGATTTTAATATTTTGCGGACCCTCCTGATGTATTCCTTTTACATTGACTCTTTGACTTTTCCATTCAAGATGTTATCTGCTTCCAATATGCCTAGGTACTTGTAACCATCATCCTTTGCTAATGCTTTCACTATATTTTCATTTCCCAGTTCTATTCCTTCTGTTTTTTCCATTTTTTCTCACCGCCTGGATAATATAGCAAAAAGGCCAGAAACACCAGCAAATGAGTTGTTTCTGTAGCAATATTTCTGCTGCTTCCACCTTGATTTAATTCTAGACTGTGTGTATGTTTCTGTGTGAGTCAGAAGCACAAAGGGTATAAAGAGAAAATAAGCTTTTTCCATTCATGTTTAGTGCCTCCGTACCCTATCAGGCCATTGCTGGTTATTGTTAAAAACTCAAGCAAAAGGGGACTGTTGCTAAACAAGCATATTCTGGCAACATCCAATGACCTTCCTCCCTAAATGGAGATTTAATCCCAATTTTAGCATAACATACTATCTGCTGAATGCAGGGCTTTGGGAAGCTGTATTTACTCTGATCATCAGGACAGTGTATTTTACCATTTTTCAAGTACAAACCTTTACTCTCCACATCAAGATCAGGAGAATAATCCCAAATCATCAGCTCTATCATTTGTGCTAGCCCAGAATCTGGAAAGAAGCAGAAACGTAAATGATTGTGAAGATCAAACTTTTGTGATGTTTGTTCTCAGTTTTGTACAAACAATTCTTCTTTCTGTAATTTAGAGAACAGTGGCTAAGATTCTAAAAAGAAAGTTCCTGCCTCTCTGAGAATGGATTAATGAAGCCAGAAATAATGTGATTTTAGCAAAACAAGTTATTTTAGCATTCACTCATGAAATAGTAAAAGATGTGGTGATTTAACAATGTGTTTCCTTTCTAACTGTTTCAAATTATTTTAATTTTAAACCAGTTCTGGATAATTATGGAAAATGTGGAGGTATACATCAAATTCTTGATCCCAACCCCAAAAATGGTTTGTGAGGGCAAGACTGAAGAAGATACCTGGCAACCTCTCAGTTCTGTATCAAATCAAAATTTTATTTACCTATAATTCAACAGTATATTTAGTGTTTTTCCAATTCATTTCATTAAGGCATTTCTATATTTTGAAATAATTTCCTATTATTTGAAGCAGCAGCGTTTATATAGTTTTGGGATTTTTATTTTCAAACTGTTTTCCTGTTCACAATAGACATTCTTGTCAGTGCTAATTATAATAATTATAGGTTTAAATGCCTTAACTGTGTATTTTCTGTGTATGGGTCTTTAGTGTTCCCAAAAACACCACACTTCAAACAGTTTAGCAATCTGACTTTATCCATCTTTTTTTAAAAATTACTAGGTTTAAGTGCTTACTTTTTATGATGTTCAGATAACAAAAATGTTGGTAGACATAGTTATTGAACATTGCATTTTTATGAAAAATGCAAAAGGCTTTTCCAAATGGTCAAAGAGCTTCATTATACATTTAGAATAACTATCTCCACCATGAAAAGAAAGGAAAATTTTCTTTATAGTTGTAATTGGTCTTTCTTCTGCAAAAGTACCTCAAACTACTTGAGAGATTATGGGATTATATATAATGTTTATATTCCCAATACAGTGCACAAAAGAATATTTGAATATTGTGCAAAAGAATGGTTGATATTTGTGTGTCCACTGGCTCTTGTTTTCAAGCAACACAATTACCAAATGTCCACATAGTATGTAGGTTTCTAAACAGCTGATCTTACCCAAATGTAGGGTGCATGTTCCTTCCTGCTCAATTTAGCTGTAGACACTATTCATAATTTATTTATCACTATTTCATACAGATAATTTCAAAAGTAGATAGTGTGTGTGAGGGACCCCAAGCAAATACGGGTAGGAGATCTGGTAGATAGGCTCTTGTCAGCAGGGACTTTCACATTAAGCAAGCCTAATGGCTTATTATTTAGTGCAAATGTGACTGATGAAAAGTGACTTCTCAGAAATCATTGAGTTTGCTCCAATATTCCAAAACTGCAGCTGGAATTCTGAACTGACTACCTACCTCTCAGAGTTTCTTTACTCATTCTCCTCAGCATGTCATCCCATACAATTGGTTTCACAGTGGGATGGGCTGAGACTATGTGACTGGCCACTGCTTTCATGTGGTCTAGGCACAACTTTTCAATAGTATTTTCTTCTTGCTGCAGCCATTCCTTGGATTCTTCCCCTTCACCAAGGTAATACACCTGAAGATATAGAGTCAATGTTTTTCTTCAATGATATTTTTCCTTTAGGGTACCTTTTATATTGCTATGTCATTTGGAAACAGGCTTTCCCAAATGATCAAGGAGCTGCTTTTCACATTCAGAATGATTATCTTTACCATGAAAATAAAGAAGGGAAAATTTCATTTATTACAGCTATTCCTTCTGTAAAATCATGTTAAAATAGAGTAATAAATGCGAAAAACGGCAAAACCCAAAATTCTAAATCTGGAAAATTGATGCAGACAAGGAAGAAATCAAAAGAAATCTGGTTTTAACACACATCTCATACCATTAGTGTACTGTTTTGCACTAACAGCAGGCAATCAACCACTCTGTGTGGCTTCATTCTTGTCAGAAATAAAGATTCTAATTTAACAAAACTGCATCTGGGAATCTTTAGCCATGTCACAGTGAGGAAACAGGTTCAACTTTTAAGTGCTTAGAGATCTGTGATTTCCCTCACTGAGAAATCTGACAAAATCCTGCAGGCATTATTAATTGTATCCCAATGTTTATGAAGTAGTAAAGTTAACTTATTCTGTGTTGTTTGTAAGAAAATATCTCATAATATCAGACAATTGCAGGATAGTAACAAGGATGGATAGGCAAAATTGTTATTATTAATCTAAGATAGGTATGAACACAATGGAAAATACATTTTCTTCCAAATATGAAACAAACCATCATCTTCCAAAGCTCTGCCCATCAATTTTACATCAGCCACTTTTTGGTGGAAATATACCATGAAATTACTCTCGGTATTGACTGAATTATGTTGTGGAATTATGTTGTTTTACAGGGTGACTAGAAAAATGTTAGTATGCTGTCTCATCTCTCTGCATGGACTTTGTGATGACCTGTTTGTCCATCTTTGCACTGTCTACCCTTTCATTTTTCCTCTCAGCCACCTCTGCTGCCAATGTCCTAATTTGGCCTATTCCACCAGCCTATGCTTTCCCTGAGCTGTTGCTATTGCACTTTTCCACTCACCCCACCCCCACTTGTGCTCAGAAAAACAGTCAGTATCTGGAACAAAACAGCTTTTGTGTTTTGTGTAGACCAAAACAACTGAAACACAGATAATTTGTTTCAGGAAAGCAGCTAGCTGAAATATATGTTTTTTGTGTTTTCACCCTTGTCTTGCAAGGAGGTTTCTTTATTTTCCTTACACCAGGGTACAATCAAAATAACAGAAAAATAAATGGCAAGTGGCTAAAATAAAAGATATAAAAGTGTAAGTTTTGATGCATAACAAAAGCTGATCAGAATGATCCCATGAAAGATGGCATGAAGAGAAACATTAAAACAGCCTCGAGTAGCCCCAGGGCGAGACTGACAACAAATAAATTTAACAAATAAATAATTTAACAACAACAAAAATCCTACAAGGAAACATAATAAAGTGCCAGACGGTTATGACCACTGCTAAATGGCCCTGTCTTCCCTGATCAAATTCAGGTTCATGTTTCCAAGCATTACCTCATCACAGCCAATGTGAAACCAACGGAGATCGTCATGCAGTGCCATTACTTGCTGTATCATTGCAATAACCAATTTCAAGGAATCCTCTTTATGGGGGTTCACTGTGTTGGGGAACATTGCCACTTCTCGGAGGTGACAGAATTCTTTGTGCTTCAAAACAAACTGCAGGAGAAGCAAGAACCAGAGGTAGTAATCCATAAACCAAAGCAAATATAGTAGAGTAATCCAGAAGATTGCATAGCTACAAATGCAAGTCTGTATAGATAAATATATCAACCAAACAACTCAGAATTACAAAAAATAAAACAAACAGTGGTGAAACATCCCTAACTAGGAGCTGGCACTTACCTCCATATGTCCAAACGTCTGTATTAAGGGGATAACCTCTAAATCATGCGACTTTGCCAGCTTTAAAATCTCTTTAACCTCAGCGGGACTAGAAGGAAAAACATTTATTAATAAATTATACCTTTGATGCCAGGTTTATTTTGTTTAGAATTCCATCTTACATGGATGTGTTTCCTTTGCATAGTGGACAGATTACATCTACATTACGTGTCCATACCTGCAACAAATTTAAACTAAATATTAGATACTCTAGATCAGGGCTGTCAAACTCCCAGCCGTGGACCGGATGTGTCATGCGCTGCCTAAGCGCGATTTGCTCTAGAGTTTAAACCACTATCCAGTACACAGCAAATAAAAGAAATTAGAACTAAATGGAATTGTTTTTCAGGGCTATTCAAAAAATAAAGAGTTTGTCCCTCAGTAGTAAATTTACGTACAGCTCTATAAAACTCAGATTTCAGTGAAGCAAGAGAACCAGAGACTATATCTAAATGTTGGCTCTTCTGAGACGACCGGCTGGCTAACATACCTGTATGCATCATTTGATCGGAGTGGCTTCAGTTCTCCATCATAAGGGTACATATCCTCATATTCAAGGAGAATACCATTTGCACCCAGCTCATGGAGCAATGGGAAGATCTGTTGGTTACATAAAACATCTCAAATCTCTAGTCAGTGGTGAATTGCTACATTTAATTTTATAAGAAAACAATGGCCTTAGAAAATGCCTCCCAGATATATTGATCCCTAGGCTTTGATCTTGGGAGATAGCATGTTTTAGCTCCCTTGTTTCTGCCCTGTTTAAAAAAATAAAGCAAGCAAAGAGCAGAATCTACCTTGGCATTTTCCTTTCTTATTGAGAAACTATAAACCTTATGCGTACAGCACAAAAATGAGGAAGAAGCAGCTTTCTTCTCGCAAAATGCTAGAAGCCAGGTTCATACATTTCAAGTGAATGTGGGAGATTCAGGACAACTAATAGGAACAACACATACAACATTTAATGGATGCAATGGAAAGATGATGGTTGGAAAACATGATCCTAAGGTGGGAGGGATTAGATAAATTCACAGAAGATAATGGCTAATAGTCATGATGGTTACATAATACAGGTAGTCCTTCATTTATAACCATTTGCTTAGTGACTGTTAAAAGAGACAGATCTCTCTGGAGATTATTTATAAACCAGATACCCAGTTCTGACGGTCATCCCACTGTATTACTTCACCAGACTTCAAGAGCTCAGCAACTGGAATGCATTTATGGCCATTTGCAATCTCATCTAGTCATTTGACCATGTTTTATTACATATTTTGTCAAAAACTGGCATTTATTTCAGATTTTTGGCAAAGACACAACCATAGCAAACTATTGATTTGCTTAATGACTGTAGCATTCACTTAGTGACCACAGCAGAAAAAGTTATAAAAATCTGCTTAGTCACATGGTTGACTCAAGTTACAACCATCGTGAATTACAACATGATGGGCAGGTCCCATTATGATCATAACTCAAGGATTACTGCACTTGAGACAATAAATCGCTGGGGAAAATAGGTGCGAAATGCTGCCAGAGACATTTACTTATTTAGTGTGGTATTAGAAAGACGGGTATCCTAATCCAGCACAACTCTTGAGTTCTTCCTAATGTCACATTTCAAAGCCAGTTATAGCTGATTTAGAAGCCATTATTTCTAAAGTATTATTTTCCAGGGCATTGTCCTTTTTAATTACATAGTTAACTGAATTGTAGTAACACTGCAGCTACTCTATACAAAATAAATCTAGGAATGTTACTGTAATTGGTTGACTGATTGATTACACTTATCTGCCACCAGATTCCTATTGAACTCTCCTTGGCAATTATACAATTTATAGATTGAAGACTACTTTTTTGAGCTGGGTGGAGCTAGAAATCAGTTCCTCAATTATACATATAAAGACTGTGTTACCTCTGCCAGGTATGAGACTCTGGGTGGAGCCCCCTTGAGATCCAGATGCACCAGGCGCAATTCAAAGGGAGGTGAAACCATCATTATATTTTCTTCTGCATTTGCTGTCGGCAGTACACCAATTAATGATATACTGGAAAAGAGGAGTTGCATTATCACTTGCCTCATTTGCCCCATCATTAATTAAGATAATAGAAAGTTGCCACAAAACCACATTTTGTGAGTCTTTATTCTTACAAGAGGGCACAATGTCAAAATAAGCAACATTTGTATTTTCTTCATGGCTTTTACAAAGCAAATACCATAGGTGACCATCCTAATATATAAGTGGAAGCACGCTTTCAATCACTTCACCCTTACAACATGGGTCAGAAAAAGGAATGTCAAATTAAACCTTGAATCTTAAGTAAATATGGTCTGAGTCTTATTGTTGACAATCACTAGCTTCTTGTTTTCTTTTTAAAAATACATATTTTAATATATTTATGCCTTTGAATCTCTACCTGCAAGCATTTTTTTTCAGTAATGGTTTGGGAGAAGCATAATGCTACTAGTCTGAGAGTGTTACCACACTGATTATCCTGCCTCATAATTACGAGGCCATTTAGTTACATAAAGCTCTTCACTCCAAGGATGTTATGATAAGAGACTGATGTTTTGAAGCTGTCAGAGAAGAAATAGTTCAAGTTCTTGTTATATGCCTAATCTTTCCCACATACAGGTAGTCCTCAACTTACAACAGTTCATTTAGTGACTTCAAAGCTCCAACAGTACTGAAAAAATGATTTATGGCCATTTTTCACACTTATGACTATTGCAGCATTCCCATGGTCACATGATCAACACTCAAGACACTTGACAACTGACTCATTTTTAAGATGGTTGCAGTGTCCCGGGTTATTTGATCCCCTTTTGCAACCTTCTGATCAGCAAAGTCAATGTTAAGCGAGAGTGACTTAACAACTGTGTTACTAACTTATCACCTGAAGTGATTAACTTAATAACTGTGTCAAGAAAAGTCATTAAAAGGGGGAAAGCTCACTTGACCGATGTTTTAACAACAGAAATTTTGAGCTTAATTGTAGTCATAACTTGAGAACTACCTGTATTCCTATTTTCTTCTCATCTTCAAGCCATAAGCCTCAATCATCTCAAAGAGCAAATTTGTCACTTAGGTCAGTATAGGATGACATAAATTTTCCATTACAACTGAAAGGCATGTTTCTTTGAAAAAAGCTACATCACATTCAGAGAGTCTTCTCTCCAAGTAAAAATTGCTGCTTTATAGCTTAATTTTATTTATTAGCATTCCATTAAAGTTACTGAGCCACTTTGTAATAATCTAAAAGAAAATAGATATTAGGGAAACAGTTGTACTAATATTTTAAAATTTGACATATCACTAAATCTAAAAGTTTCAAGACATTTTACAATAGACAGCCATCAATAAAGGAGGATATTTTATATTTGACGCAGGAAACTGCTTCATGCCAAATTCAGAACATTGATAGCTCAGCATGTCAACCCAAAGTCGCTTCTGAGTTAAAATCCTGGTGATTCATACATTTTTTGTAGCATGATTGACCTAGTCTGCTATGAAATTTTTCTAGGATGTTTTCAAATTTCCAAGCCTAATGTTTCTTTATTGTCTCCCATTCAAGCAGCAACTAGATATTATCCTACTTAATGTTTTGAGAATCAGTCAAGAACCTGGCCATTAACAAAAGGCTCAACATATCTGGAATACCATGTTTGATGTTCTCTCAGCCCTATCTAAAGATGCCAGGGGTGCAACCTGAGATTTTATGCATGCAAAGTATATCATATACATTGCAGTTATATAATATGCAATACATGCCAAATTATTGGGACATATTGGGGAAAACCCTATTAAATAAATCAATTTCTGCATACATATGCTTTAGAATATGTTTATATTTATTTATTTATTAGATTTACAAGCCACCCAATGTCAGAGTGACTCTAAAAAATAGAAAAACATTTTTTTTTAAAGAGCCTAAACATCCAGACAATCTGCACATCAAACCTTACCCACAAGGTCTAGGAGAATAACCACATTCAGAAGACTTCCTACGAGAACTTAAGGATCTTTAGAAGTTGTTAAAATTAAGAGCAGGTCACAAATAGTAATAATAAATACAACAATCAATTTGTTCTCAAGGACTTCACACGTTACCCGTGTTAAGGTAACAGCGTGAAATGGGTATATGTCTTCATATTGCAGGTGACTTTCAACTCTGGGACAGCTGCAACTCGGACTAGCAAAACCTCCACGCCCTTCTCCAAGAGCAAACTGGTGTCCTGAATTCACCCCTTTGCAGGGTCCCATCTCCTTGCAGACAAGACAGCAGAAGCCACAGGAAAAAAAATAACCAGAGTAAATGCAACCTTTTAGATATATTGTTCATGGCTCAAGCCCCAGCCCCTATCCGGCGATCGCTCGTTCGCTCGCTCTCTTTTCTTTTAAGCTCTCTGCACACCTGCTTCCGAATAACCTTATCGCAGCGGACGCCCCTCTCCAACAACTGCTCACCTTTCCATCGCCTCTGGCTTGTGTTCGGCTGCTCTAGGCTGGATTGAGCATGCCTGACCGCTCGCGTTCTCCAAGCTCAATAGCGGCTCCCTGAGCTTCCGGGTCGGATGCTGTGAAAAGCCTATTGGCCGATGCCTTCCTCCGTCCCCGCCCCCTCCAATCCTCGAAGGTAGCATCCTCAGATCTAGGTAGAGCGGCTTCATTGGATCCATGGCGCCTCAGCGTCGGCCGGCTGGGAGGGCTCCGGAGAGTGGCGGTGCAGGTGCGGCGGTTCGAGCGGAAGAGCGTCGTCAGTGCAGCAGGTGCGAAGGGTGACTGGGTGCTTAATAGCTGCCCGTTATGGCTCAGTGTTGCGCATGGGAGAGAATAAGTGCTTCATCTTTCCCATCCCGCCTGGCTTGTTTCACTCCTCCTACAGCTCTTTGCCCAGCCTGGCGCGCTCTCCATCGAGGTGGACAACGCTTTCCAAAATCTATCCACCTAGGACAGAGCTGGCTGTATTTAGAAGTCCTTGGGGGCCGGATTGAGGGCTGCCTCAATAAATCACACAAATCCATAGGGTATCAGTTTGGGGTATTTTGTGTTTTGAAGGCTCAGGACTTCTACCGACATGATGAATCTAGAACAGTGGTCACCAACCAGTGGTCCGTGAGAAAATTTTGGTGATCCGCTAAAAATAATTTGCATTTTTTATATTGCACTAAATACTAGTTACCTTTTTTAAAAAATATATTAATGGTCCGTGGGATTTAAAATTATGAATTTATTGGTCCCTGGGGTTGGAAAGGTTGGTGACCCCTTATGTAGAATCTATCACAAGGCAGCTCTTAATAATTTCTAGTTGGACTGAGTTGGATTCCTGCAATAAGATTCTTATTAATAAGGTTAATAATAAGGTGACAGGTTGGAATCTGCTTATGAGAAAAAAGCTTTCTCCTTTCCCTTCGTTTAAGATGGTATTGATAGCTGGATTCTAGACAAACTACTTTATTCAGGTAGTCCTCAATTTACGACCATATTTGAGACCAAAATTTGTGTTGCTAAGTGAGGCATTGAGTTTTTTCCCTATTTTACGACCTTGGTTGTCACCATTGTTAAGTGAATCACTGCAGGTGAGTAAGTTAGTAATTCGGTCGTTAAGCAAATCTGGCTTCCCCATTGACTTTCCTTGGTAGAAGGTCGCAAAAGGGAATCACGTGATCCCAGGACATTGCAACCATCATAAATATGTGTCAGTTACCAAGGGTCTGAATTTTGATCATGTGACCATGGGGATCCTGCAATGATTGAAAATGTGAAAATTGATCACTTTTTTCAGTGCCATGGTAAAAATGAACTGTTGTAAGTCAAGGACTATTTGTATGAGTTCCCATGTTGAGAATATGCTGCAGGAAAAGTGGGAAAATTATAATATTTCAGCAGTGCTGATAAATATTCATGAGTCATATCCATGACATGGGTAGCTGAATAAAAAAAGAACTCTATGGAATAGTTAAGTTCATTAAAAGAATTTCCGCTTCCTTTTGATGCTTGTGTGGTTACTTGGACAATACTATCTTTTATGAAACTTTTATGTTTCTTCTGGATCATGGCGTTCCTCTGTCCTAAAGAATTGCCTTAATGACTTCTGCCTAGTATCCTTACTGTACTAGTAGAGCACTGGATTTAGGCCAGAAATACCCTAACTATTTCCTTACTCAGCCACAGAAGTTTCTGGGTAATCTTGAATTTCTTACATGTGGACAACTTAATATTTGCAAGTCCTTGTGAGGATATAAATAAGAAAGGCCGTGGGGGAAGAGCTAGATAAAAATAATATTAAGTGCACATTTCGTCTTCACAACAATTCTTTGAGATAGGTTGACTAAGACCGAATTGTCTCCCAAGTCAAACAGTGAATTCTCTTTGTGTGAAACCTTGAACCTGGGTCTGTCCAGTGCAAATCCAAAATCTAAACCACATACTGTTCTAGGTCTGTATAGCAGTTTATACTAATACTTTCTGTAACTTACTACAAATCACTGAATTTTAAAAAAGAGGTAGAAGTCAGGTGTTTCAGTTCTCTTTGATATTTCAGAAAACATGTATTTTTTTAGTAAGCCATAACGTATTAAGTGTACATTATCGGGAATTTTAATAGCTAAAGGCTATTTTTCCCCAAGCCCAAGATTCAGAAAATGATATTTCTTACTTGATGTGAATGAGGCTTTTGTATTAAAGATGCAGCCATTGAGCCTATGTTATTGAATACAAGTGTATTTCACTAGTTTTATGTTTAAAGAAGTGCATATTGTATGAATTATATTTATTGTTTTTTAAAATGCATGTTCTGCTCTTCAATATAGCATTTTCCCAGATCAGCTGATACTACATGGTGTACTATAATCAAAAGACAGACATTTTAAAATTAAAATAATGATGAAAAAATAATACACAGTAAAAGTATGAAGGCCAGACATAGGTTTTAAAACTTCATTGTAAAATCCAAAGTCAAAATATGTATTAAAGAAAAGAATAAAAGCATCTTGTTCTGTTTTCAGTGGCGTGAAAGATAATACTCAGAAAGATGCACGGCGAAAATGGTTAACAGCAGCTTTCCTTCTCTCATCTGCCATGCTGGGTTATCTTTTGAGTAGAAGCTACTTGTTCAGTGAAGATGGAGTTACAGAAGTATTGGCTCATCATGGTGAAAGCATCCCAGACAAATTCATTGAAGTACCCTGCTCAGAGGATTATGACAGCCATAAACGGTTTGAAGGTATTGAATAATATGACCTGCATTGATGCTTTTTAATAGTAAATTTATTTAAATTAAATTAAATAATTTATTTATTAAAATGATAATTACAATGATTAAAAAATTAATGCAAACTAAAAGAAAAAAGTAGAAAAATAAAGAAAAGAAAAATAAGAATATAGTAAAGTGTGTGTGTGTCTGTGTGTCTATGTATGTACTGTGCATATACCATACTTTTCAGAGTATAAGACACACTATTTTTCCCCTAAAAGAGGATGGAAATGTTGGTGTATCTTATATACTGAATGCAACCATTTTTGGCCTCTGGTAACTCTGCTCTGTGGCTCCCCATTTTCACTAAAACAGGTTTGTTTTTTGCACAGAGGGTTTGGAAGGCTTTCAGAGTGCTCCTGGGGGCTGGGGAAAGCAAAAATGGAATTCCTCGGTGGTTAGGGAGGCCAAAACCCCATTTTTGCCTATTTTTAGCAAAAAAAAGGGGGGGTGTTTTTGCCCTACCCAGCCCTCAGGAGCACTCTGCAAGCCTCTCAAACCCTTTGCATGCCCTGTTTTTGGCATCCCCCAAATCCCCATGTTTTGCATTTTTGTGCTCCCCAGCCCCCAGGAGCACTCTGCAGGCCTCCCAAATCCTTTGCGTGCTCCTAGGGGCCAAGGAGGACAAAAATGGTTTTTTCTTGTTTACCTCTTCAAAATCTTGTGTCTTATATTCCGGGGCGTCTTATAGTCTGGAAAAATATGGTATATGTATATATGTATGTGTATGTATATGTGTGTATGTACCATGTTTCCCCGAAAATAAGACAGGGTCTTATTTTCTTTTGAACCCCGAAATAAGCCCTTGGCCTTATTTTCTGGGAGGTCTTATTATTTTTGAGATGCAGGAGACAGCAAGCCTGGTCATCTCATGGCTGCTGCTGTGTTGCAATATTTTTGGGGAGGGCTTATTTTCAGGGGAGGTCTTATTTTAGCACATGCGCTCAAAAGCCCAATTGGGCTTATTATCCGGAGAGGTCTTATTTTCAGGGAAACAGTGTGTGTGTGCGCGCGCATACACACACATACACATATTTTTTTAGGTATTTTTTAGGTATTTAGGTATTTATTGGGATTTATATGCCGCCCTTTTCCCTGAGGGGACTCAGGGCGGCTTACAACGACAAGGGAGGGGAGGTGCAAGGTCAAAACAAAACAATATGTGAACAACAGAAAAGTAATAAAAACCCAACTTTCATTCAACAGTCAAACACTCGGGCGGGTAATTAGGAACCTATCCCCAGGCCTGCTGGGAGAGCCAGATCTTGAGGGCTGCGCGGAAGGTCTGGATAGTGGTGAGGGTGCGGATCTCCATGGGGAGCTCGTTCCATAGGGTTGGAGCAGCAACAGAAAAGGCTCTCCTCCGCGTGGTCGCCAGTCGGTATTGACTGGCAGATGGAATTCGGAGGAGGCCCAGTCTGTGAGATCTAATTGGTCGATTTAGGGAGGTAATCGGCAGAAGGCGGTCTCTCAAGTACCCAGATCCACTACCATGGAGTGCTTTAAAGATGGTCATCAGTATCCTGAAGCGCACCCGGAGACCAACAGGTAGCCAGTGCAGCTCGCGGAGGACAGGTGTAACGTGGGCGAACCGTGGTGCGCCCACTATCACTCGCGCGGCTGCATTTTGGACTAACTGTAGTCGCCGGATGCACTTCAGGGGCAACCCCATGTAGAGCCCATTGCAGTATTCCAGCCTAGAGATCACAAGGGCTCGAGTGACTGCTGTGAGAGCCCCCCGATCTAAGTAGGGCCGCAACTGGCGGACCAGGCGAACCTGGGCAAATGCCCCCCTGGTCACAGCCGACAGCTGGTGATCAAAAGTCAGCTGTGGATCCAGGAGGACTCCTAAGTTGCGGACCCTATCTGAGGGGTATAAAATTTGACCCCCCAGCCTAAGTGTTGGTGTATTAGCCAAATTATTGGGGGGGAAACACAACAGCCACTCGGTCTTATCCGGGTTGAGTACCAGTTTGTTAGCACTCATCCAGTCCTTAACAGCCTCCAGACCCTGGTTCATCACGTCCACCGCTTCATTGAGTTGGCACGGGGCGGACAGATACAATTGTGTATCGTCCGCATATTGGTGGTATTTTATCCCGTGCCTCCGAATGATCTCGCCCAGCGGTTTCATGTATATGTTAAATAGTAGGGGTGATAGGACCGAACCCTGGGGTACCCCACATGTTAGGGGCCTCAGGGACGATCTCTGCCCCCCAACTAACACCGACTGCGACCTGTCCGAGAGGTAGGAGGAGAACCACCGTAGGACAGTGCCTCCCACTCCCACCTCCCGCAGTCGTCGCAGAAGGATACCATGGTCGATGGTATCGAAAGCCGCTGAGAGGTCCAGGAGAACCAGGATGGACGCATAGCCTCCATCTCTGGCCCTCCAGAGATCATCGGTCAATGCGACCAAAGCGGTTTCTGTGCTGTAACCAGGCCTGAAGCCGGACTGGAAGGGGTCAAGATAACTAGCTTCCTCCAAGGCCCGTTGAAGCTGAAAGGCCACCACCTTCTCAACAACCTTCCCGATAAAGGGAAGGTTGGAGACAGGACGAAAGTTATTTAAAATGGCTGGATCTAACGATGGCTTCTTCAGGAGGGGTCTCACCACCGCCGTTTTAAGTACGGCGGGGAAGTGCCCCTCCCGAAGAGAGGCGGTGACAACCGCCTGGATCCAGCCATGTGTCACCTCCCTGCTGTTAGCCACCAGCCAGGAGGGACACGGGTCCAGAATACAAGTGGAGGCACTTACAGCTCGAATGGCCTTGTCCACATCCCCTGAGGCAACTTCCTGGAACTCAACCCAGAGCTGATGTAACAGATGGTCCCCCTGCGTCTCAGCTGGATCTACTGCGGTGGAGTCCAGGTCCGATCGAAGCCGAGCTACTTTGTCCGCCAAGAATTGAGCATAATCCTCAGCCCTACCCTGCAAGGGGTTTCCCGCCTCCCTCCTATTAAGGAGGGAGCGGGTTATCCTGAACAGGGCGGCTGGGCGTGACTCGGCGGACGCAACCAAGGAAGAAATATATGATCTTTTCGCAGCTCTTAATGTTCGGACATAGTCCTTGGTGCAAGTAGTTAAGAGTGCTCGGCTTGCCTCGGACCTATCGGACCTCCACTGGTGCTCTAGGCATCTCCTCCGGCGTTTCTTCTCCCGGAGTTCCTCGGTAAACCAGGGAACTCTCCGGGATCCACTGACCCGGAGGGGCCGTAGTGGCGCAATCCGGTCGAGAGACTCCGACGCCGCCGAGTACCAGGCGGCAGCCAGAGTCTCCGCCGAACTGTGGGCGAGGGTATCAGGAATAACCCCAAGCTCCGTCTGGAACCTCAGAGGATCCATAAGTCGCCTGGGGCGGAACCACCTGGTCGGTTCTTCCTCCCTACGGTGGGGGTTTGGCCTCCGGAAGTCAAGCCTCAGTAGGCAATGGTCTGACCACGACAGGGGTATGATCTCATTACCCCTCAGACCAAGATCACACATCCACTGCTCCGAGAGGAATACGAGGTCGAGCATGTGACCCGCTGCATGGGTTGGGCCCCGAATTACTTGGGTCAAGCCCATGGCCGTCATGGAGGCCATGAACTCCTGCGCCCCATCAGAGCGTTCACCGAGCGATGGCAAGTTGAAATCCCCCAGAACTATAAGCCTGGGGAACTCAACTGCCAACTCGGCTACTGACTCGAGGAGCGAGGGGAGGGATGCTGCAACGCAGTTGGGAGGCAGGTACGTTAGCAGCAAACCCACTTGACCCTTGAGGTCCAACTTTATCAGCAGAGACTCACACCCGACAAGCTCCGGAGCAGGGACCCTACGAGGTAACAGAGACTCCCGGATTACAATAGCCACACCGCCACCCCTTCCCTGGGCTCTCGGCTGATGAAGCACCTGAAATCCCTCTGGGCACATCTCTACAAGGGGGACTCCTCCTTCTGTGCCCAGCCAGGTTTCAGTAATACATGCCAGGTCTGCCCTCTCGTCAACAATTAAGTCCCGGACGAGGGGAGCTTTGTGAACAACAGACCTGGCATTTAGCGACAACAGCCTGAGACCAGGGTCCTGACTACTCGCGCCATCTGGTCTTGGAGTGGGACTCCTAGGGCCGGAAGGAGGGATCTCTGTAATGTAGCGAACCCTCCTTCCCCAGTAATGGCCAGCCCTAAGGTCCCCGCCATATCTGCCTCTCCCTGTCACGACCGCTATGCTCCGACCCACTCCCATGTCCATGGTCCCCCCAACCACCCCGGTTCCTCCCGCCTTCCCCAGCAGGTCCTCCGAGTCAAACATACTCATTTATCTACTCTAACAATTCCCACATATAAATTCATCACAATTATAAACAATTGTAGTAACTTATCATCTTCTCTTAAAATACAACAAGTGATCTTTTCTTCCTGTATTCCATCTCTGTTCTGTAAACAAATTCTTAAAACCTTGTCATTCCAGTCCTGATGTCAGCAAAACCCTATTAAGGGATTACCAAAAATAATAACATTTCTATTTTAACCAAGTGATGCAATAAACCAAGTCTATTTCCTTTCTTTGCTTCTAATAATCTTTTATTTGCAGCACCACATGGTTACATGTCTGTGATTTATCTCAGTTTTACTGGAAACCAGTGTTTATTTCCTTTATTGCAAAAACCAGCCATAGCAAATAATAGCTTTGTTTAACAACCAATGGAAAAAAGATCATTAAAATAGGTCTAGTCCCATGATAATCCACTTTACAACCATCATGATTTATAACCATGATTGCCAGGATCAATTATAGTTATAACTCAAGGACTATCTATAATTCAATATTTTACAGTGGCACAAAAATATTTTTATAAAATAAGATGCACGCAATCTTTCATGATTTCTACACAATATCCTACCTTATGTCCAGAATTTATATTCGGGTTTAGAGACTTCTAAAAGTCAGTGACAATGTTTCTAGGTACCACCAAAGTTCAAAACTATATTCTAAAAGATCCTTACATGGGATTTTCATAAACGGAAGTAAGAAAGCACATACATGGGCATTGTTCTGACCTAGGCTTCCTGATACAATAAAAATACACGATGAAGTCCCAAAAAACTCTTTTTATTTCAAAGGCTGAAAATTCTATTCATTCACAGCCCGTATTGAATTCCAAATAATAGTAAAGGTTCTACAGTAGGCTGCCAAAGTCTGTCAGCATAAGGCTGCCAAAGACTTAAATGGCAATTAGCTTGGCAAGACCACAAAGAGCAAAGAGTCCAAACATATTTTCAAAAGATAAACTGATCAGCATGAACCAAGTTGCTTCCTGAAAAGGCTCATGTGCCTTTGCTCTTCCTTTATATCCTATGGGAGGAGCTAATCTAGAGGTGGGTTCCTACCGGTTCAGACTGGTTCGGCCAAATAGGTAGTAACTCGGCTGCCCATGCTCCCGAACCGGTTCTATCGGTGGTGCTGTAGTGCCATCATGTCTTTTGCTTCTGTGTACGCGCAGAAACAATTTGTTTACTACTGCGCATCAAGCACACACAAAGTACATCCCTGAGCGAACTGGCAGTAAAAGAATCCAGACCCCCCCCCCCCCATAGGCCAATCAGTTCCAAACCTGACAACTGAATCGTCCCTTCTGTTTTAACTGTTCTTGCCTTCTGGCAGCTCTGCGCATGCGTACCCTGGGAACAGGTGGAGCCTGTTCCTCTGCCTTGCTGCTGTCCAACTCTTGCAGCTCCAGAGGCAGTACGTAACACCCAGATAGCCCTGGCCCCCTCTCTGCCTCCATTGTAGAGTCCTTGTCCTAGCCTTCCCCAGATTTCAGGACTGTCCCATGTTCCTCTCCAACCTCCTCGCTGTCCAACTCTGCTGTGAGCTCCGCAGGCCGCTGCCGGACCACAACGGGCAGAACTGTATGTATTATGATGATGCTGTTGAGCCATGGATCAATGCCAGTATTGAATTGGATTTAGATTTAGGTATGAGATTGACCTCAAGCCCAACCATTAGGTATGTTTCTGTTTATAAACCACACAGATAAAATTGCTGATTTATTGTTACAAACTACTGGCATGAAGCATGGATCCTCCATATTTTTACAGAAGATTTCAATCAAAATATCCTTTAAATTACAGATCATTTCTCTAATATATGCTGCAATGAGGCAAAAGCATAACTGTGATTCACTGATGTTCATAAATCTTATATAGATCCTTTCCAGCATGGACAAATCACCTAGTATGATTCATATAATTAAACCAAGTTTTAAAAAAAAATTACACTGTATATATTGTACATTGCAAATATGGCAGAAAATTGTACATGGATTATGAAATCATGGACTACAACCATGCTGTGCCATCACATGGATCTTCTTAATGTGTACAAAAAACTAAAGATCAATTCTCAGTGTTATTAATTCAAGCTATGGTTCTTCTGGTTTTTCATAGGAGTTCAAAGGCTGTTTTTTCTAGTATCTGGGAGAAGCCTCTCTATGACTTCTTAGTGTTCCCTTTGGAGAGTCATAGGATATATTCACTCAGAGAGATGTTATAATTAAAATCATGTACTATTAGCAATACATAAGTGCAAAAACCTGAATTTCATTATAGCCTTATATTTTGGGGGGAGGGGGGATTTTACAAAAGAGGGTCAGTGGAGGGACACTCAAAGGAGTGTCATCTCACAGGCTGCATCTATAAAGGATGCAGAAGGAAAAGAAAACTATGCAGTCAGTGCTGCTATGGCATAAAATGGGAAATGTATAAAGCAAACCTGAATCTATCCCAAATATCCATGGTTTTACACCATGTTGCTGATGTTACTTTCCAGTTCTGTTGAGTCTCTGGAGTCAGATGGCATTTTTTGGGTGCATAGGAAACTTTCCCATAAAATAAGCATGTAAAATTTTAAACTTCTCGACAACCTATCATATTTTTCGGAGTATAAGACACACCTTTTTTCCTCAAAAAAGAGACTGAAAATCTGGGTGTGTCTTATACACTGAATACAGCATTTTTTTTTGCCTCCCAAAGTCCCGCCCCTTCCTGTGCATACCCTTATGGAGGCTTTCAGACAGCTCCTGGGGGCTGTGAAGGGCAGAAATGAGCAAACAACGGGCCGTTTTTTGTCCCCCCAGCCCCCAGGAGCACTCTATAAGCCTCCATAAGACTATGTATGCAATTTCTTTGACAAAAAAGAGGCCCATTTTCATGAAAAGCAGCCTGTTTTTTTCTCATTCTCCCCCCCCCCCCCCCCGAGCATTCTGCAAGCCCCCCCCCCCCCCAAGGCTATTCATGCCTTTTTTGGGGAGGTTTGCAGAGTGCAAAAACTTTTTTTCCCTTTTGGAAAAGCTCTAACTGATTGATGAGAATTACATTGATCAAGTGCTGTCCCAGCAGAAACAAAGTCGCAAATTGTCAGCGATTTCCTTCTCCAGCACATAGATAAATACACCTGGAAACACCTACCTACTTACCTACTCTCTTTCTTTCCCTACTTATCTACTGTATTTCTCTCTCTCTCTCCCCTGCTCTATCTACCTACTCTCTTTCTCCCTACCTATCTACTGTATTTCTCTCTCTCTCTATTTCTCTCTCTCTATCCCTCTACCTACCTACTCTCTTTCTCTATCCCTACCTACCTACTATATTTCTCTCTCTCTCTCCATCTCTATCCCTCTATCTATCTACCTACTTGTTTTTTAAATTTGCCTCTTCAAAACCTTGGTGCGTCTTATACTCTGGTGCATCTTATACTCCGAAAAATACAGTATGTCTTGGATCCGTATATTTTTATATGATTTCTCTCTTAAATTCAGCTCCCATGATTCTTATAGTTGCCTGCTTGTGCCACTATAATCTGATTCAAAAGTTCATCTTCTGTAAAAACAGGAGTTTTTATAACAGTTCATTATTCATAATTGTGATTTTGCATCTTCAGAATCACTAAGTTAAAATTAGAATTAAAAATCAGAATAAAAAATAATGCTTATAACTGAGGAGCTAGATATTTGATTTCATACAGAATGAAAGAATGTGTAGGATATATATCTCACATTTGCGCTTTTGGGCTTGGTGGATGCATGCTCAGTTTGTGGGATAATGTTTTTAGGTTCATTTATTTGTGGTGGGGGTTCCCATTTGTATTGGTTTTTAAGGGTGAAATTACAGTTTTAACATGCTTTCAAAGGGGAGGTTTGCATTTTCAATACTAAAATGAATTTAATTTTGAAGTATTTTAACTTTTTAAAATATTTTATTTGGACCCAGTCTAATATATATTCTTAAATGAATATATTTTGATCATACTCTGCTGGATTAATTCAGTCTGTTTCTGAATGGTTGCTCTATTTTTCCTTTTCTTTCTTTCTTTTCTTTCTTTCTTTCTTTCTTTCTTTCTTTCTTTCTTTCTTTCTTTCTTTTTTTTGCATTTCTGTTGCAATTTTCATATTACCAAGATTCCACTTGGGGGCACCTGTGAGATATATTTGACAGGGTTCCCTATTCTCTAATCTGACAGTAAAGTTTTTTAAATACTGTATATCAAAATTCAGTTTGATGCTTGCCTAAATCACATCTAACTGTAACCTTGATGAGAATCCTGGGAACTGTAATTTATCTCTAGCCTTTTTCAGGATTTATCTATTGCTTTGGTAATTTACTGCAATACTATCTCTTCCTAAACTTGTGTAATGCTGCTTTGTTTTATCTGCTTTAGTTTTGAGAAGGCTAAAACTCTGTCCAGGATTCCTCAGAGATCTGTTTAAAGTACTATTTGCTCCTAGTTAACATTTATATGGACTCACCAGGTGGGCTCATCTGTTGTCATGCAGCTAAGGATGATCAATATACTGATGACACCCATGTATGAATCTCACCTCATGGCCATTCAAGTGATGGATTTTTTGTACTAGTATCTGGAGGCCATGGGAGCCTGGATCTGAAAAGAAACTAAATTGAGTGGCAATGGATTCTAGGGGGTCCCTGGATCCTGGGACCTCTATTTGGGGTGTTGGAGTTGCATTTCTCCAGACACAACTGGTGTAGATTTTTGGTTTCTCTTGGACTTTGAAGAGCAGATGGCAGCTATGGTGAGAAGGGCTTTTGCATAAAACCATCTTGTGTACTGCTTGGGCTTCTCCCTGGATTGGTTTGTTCATGGTCACTTATGCCTTGGTCACTTTCAGTTTGGACTATTGTAATGTGCTGTGCATAAGGCTGCCCTTGGAGGCTATCAGGAAGTTACATCTGATCCAGAATGTGGCAGCATTGGTAGCCATAGTATGCAAAATGCACTTGCTTCCTGTACTCTTCTAAATACTTCAAATTACAGGATGCTATTTATAAATCTCTATATGGTACAGATTCAAATTATAGATTAGATTTCCTGTCTTCAATTCTTTCTGCCTGACTGACAAGATATGACAGGAGGGACTTGTTTGGATAGCCTCCATGAAGCAATACTGTCTAATAGGGATTGTGCTTTCTCTGTCACAATGCCTGCTGTATGAAACAGCTGCCCACTCTCTCCCTGATTCAGATGGTCCCTGCTGTCCTTTCATAAAGCCTTGAAAATCTGGTTCATCCCCAGGCATTAGACCACGGGAGTAGATAAGTTCAACTTATTGGTATGATTTCAGCCTTGTTTTATTGTGGTTTCCTATTGTTTTATCTTGCTGGTCTTTTTCTGTTTGGTTTTTAATCTTATATAAACTGCCTAGATTGCAGACTGGTACCCCCAAATTCTTTTTTAGAATCGAACATAAAATGCTGCAGAGTTCTCTAGTATATGTTTCAATATTTTTTTTCCTTAAAATACCACGATTGAAGTGTCCGCTGCAGATAGATCATTTTTTTTCTCCTGTCATTTTTACTCTTTAAGAGTACAGGAAAAGTTGGTCTCAAGAGTCTAATTTACTCTGAAAGATCAAGCTTGTAATTCAGTATTTGTTTATTTCACTTGACGAAGTTGAATCAATAGTTGTTCCCCAGATGCTCCTTGAAATATGATAGTTTTGTAAATGTCCAAGAAGTAAAACCAACAGGATAGAATATTAACTTCAGCTACTTGAAGCTCCTAACAAAAATATAAAGATTTGCAAAGTTGGAGATAACTGTCTTTTATATTCAAGTAAAAATTGGCACCAGTGAATTCTTCCAAACAGATCAAAATTCTTTTGACGAATTAGGCAAAAAAACATTACTTAGATTTGTTACAATGTTTATTATTATATCAGGATAATTTGTGTGGGGAAAGAAATATAGACTTTTTAACAATAATTTGTATAATTTTGAGAATTAGAAAGTCAGATTCTTCAGCTAATGCATGAAACCAAGAAAAATGGTGGAGGAAATTGAAATGGACAGTTGTTTTTTCATAAGATACAATAATTATTATGAGAATTAAATAAAAGTATGAGGTGTAATGATAGCAATGTATAAGTTGTGATGGATTTGATCTACTACTGATGGATCAGTCATTTCAAGTAATACAGCTGTCTGCAGGGTGGGTTTGATTTAAATCAAGTCTGTTTAAATCACGATTTAAATCACTAGTAAAAAGGCTTGATTTAAATCAACTCAATTTAAATCATAAGTTTTAAAGAGCAACTGTCATCTCTGTTCCGTAGCAGTTCCACGTCTGACCTGCTGTTGACTCACCGATAGTCCCAATATTGCAGAATATACAACCATGCTACAAAACTTAGCTCCATTTCATGCTGAATAAACTAAATTATTAATGTATCTTAAATAGAAAACTATCTTTAGATAGATTTTTACTCCAGAAGCATTTTATTAAAATGAATTTGATAAAAATAAAACAAATCTGTTTTAAATAAAACAAAATCCAATTTAAATCTGATTTTTTTTAAAAAAAATATCGATTTTTATCCACCCTGACTGTCTGTAATATCTTTAAAGACAGGTACAGCAGTGAAAAATATTTAGTTTAGTTTAGTTTACTTTATTGTCATTGCACATGGTACAACGAAATTAAATGCTGTCTTCAGTGTACATTACAATTATAAAAATGAAATCATATATATACATCCTTTACATTCTATATAATTGAAATTGAAAATCCAATATTGCACTATACCGTAGAATTCAGTATGGCTATTGCCCTGGGATTCAGCCTGTTTGTCCTAGTTTTTATCATCCTGTACCGTCTGCCAGATGGTAATAATTCCAAAAAAAAAAAAAAAAAAAAAGTGCCCAAGATGAGATGGATCTTTGAGAATGTTTTGAACTTTCTTAAGGCAGCGGGAGCTATAAAGCTCTTCCAAAAAGGGGAGAGGGCAACCAATGATCCTCTAGGCAGTGATGTTGACCCTCTGGAGTGCTGTCCTATTTGCCACTATGCAATTGGCAAACCATACACTTAAACATACATTTAAATACTGTCTTCTTCTTTTTTCTTATGCATTATCTAGGCTGTACCCCTCGGAAGTGTGGAAGAGGAATAACAGATTCCATAATTAGCAGGGAAGAAGCTGAGCAAATCCGTAGGTAAATATATTTTTTTTTCAGAATGTCCTTGTTAAAAACTTTAGAATAGAGTGGTGGTGGTGTTTTCTGTTTGTTTTGTAAACAGTATACAGATGCCCCCTTGAGTGACTGTTTGAACTTACGATGACTCTGAACTAGTGGTAGTTATGACTGGATCTTATACTTACGGATGGTGCAACATCCCCACAGTCATGTGATCATAATTTACAACTTTCCTGCTGGCTTCTCACAAGCAAAGTCAGTGAGGATATTAACAGGAAATTGGAAGTTGCAGTCATGTGACATCCTTCTTTAACAACCTGTGCAGTTCTTTTTTACAGTGACATCCAGGAGGGTTGTCACTAAGATGGGATAAAGTTATGCAGTCATGTGACATCCTTCTTTAACAACCTGTGCAGTTCTTTTTTACAGTGACATCCAGGAGGGTTGTCACTAAGATGGGATAAAGTTATGCAGTCACATGATTTTTCAGTTTATGACCAGTCACAATCACACTTTAAATGAGGACTTCTAGTATAAATTATCAGACATTATTTACACACCATTCAAAAGACACAATTAAAAAGATATATCCTCTACAACAGCCAATAACCAGATAAGCTGGAATGAGCACCAGGCAAAGGATCAAGCACAAAACAATCCCTAATTAAGGAAATAACAAGGAAAAACCATATACCAGTATTACTGACAGGGCAAGCTATTGTATATAAACTGGGAGCAAACCCCATGCTCACTTACATTGATGATTCTACCTAGGTAGGTAATGAAATGTCTATAAGAAAACAGCCAAAAGAGCAGCAAAGACTCCCCATTCCACTAATTTTCCCAGTCCTAGTCGGTTCCACCACAAAACCGCGAAGCCCTTATCCGCGCCGACATAAGTGCAGAGGCAAATCCGCGGCATCCAAAGCGCTAAGAAAAACACGACCCTACCACCGCGACAATAGCGCGGCGACAGAAGGGCGTTCTACATGCTTCGTTCTTTGCCTCTGTACCTCCAAAGGTAGCCCTCCTCCTCCAGCTGACAGCGGCAGTGGGCATGGGGCAAAGCGGGCTGCTCAGCAGCAGCAGCCCGCGGGAAGGGTCCAGCTCAGCCACGGGGGGGTCTGGCAGCGGCAGCAGCTGAGGCTCTCCCGGGACCGGCGAAGTGGGCTTGCCCGGCGGAAGCAGGCCACCCTCTTCTTCCTCAACAACATCTCCTTGGACGGGTGGCGGCCGCCGCCGGGCAAGCCCGCTTCGCCGGCCCCAGGAGAGCCTCAGCCGCCGCCGCTGCCAGGCCCCCCGGGGGCTTCCTGCTGCCCCCCGCGGCTGAGCTGGACCCCCCATGGCTGAGCTGGAACGAAGCATGTAGAACGCCCTTCTGTCGCCACGCTGTTTTCACGGTGGTGATGACGTCGCGGCTTTAGCGACGCGGTTTAATCACCGCTATTTTGACGAGTGCAGTTTTGTCGTGCCACGGTCCTAGTCAAGAGGACTTTTGGTGAAACATCAGGGGATTCTTGTTCTATAACATCTAAAATGTCTTCCATCCTTTCCCCTGGTATAACATGAAACATACTTTTTGGTCTGCATTCTATTTATATTCAAACATGCTTGTGACATAGGCCGCCATTATTATTTCATTTAACAGATATGGAATTAAGGTAGGGAAGGCCAAAGAATCAAATGTTTTCTTTTAAAACATGAGATTATAACTCCTCTCTAACTGTATTAACTTGTTTATTAACAATAAATAAATTATTGGCCATAATTTAAAACCAGGTTTCCAAATTGTCTCCGTTGTATTTTCATATTTTGGAATTTGGATCCAAAAATCCAGAAAGCCTATCTAGAATGGTTTCGTCTATTTGGATCAGGAGTGTCAAACTCAGGTTGTCATGGCGGCATCACGGGGCATATTGGGGCTTTTCCCCCCATCGCTAAACTGGGTGTGGGCATGCCAGGGTGTGACACATCCGGCCCATGGGCCGAGAGTTTTTACGTGATCTAGATACACCTTCCATGGACACATACTGTATTTCTATTAATGAGTATGTGTGTTTATGTATATAAACACAATATTTATTTCAAGTATATGCAGTTTTATACTCTGCACTATATGCTTCTCTTTCAGCATGTGATATTCCTATGAGATGTTGATTAGCTCAGCATGAATATATATTTTGGCCTTGTTACAAAGTATGCTGCTGGGAATATGAGTTGCATATACTATTTTTCCCTTGCCAGCCCTATTTCCTGGATAGCCTGAATCAGTGATGGTGAACGATTTTTGCTTCAGTGCCAAAAGTGTACGCATGTGTGCAATAGCGCATATGCGCATGCCCACACCCATGTGGGGGGGAGGGGATAATGCAATCCCCCCCTGTGCATGCGTGCAGGCCTCTGGAGTTCCGGTAAGCCTGTTGGGCCACTTTTCGCTCTCCCCAGGTTTAGGAAAGCCTCCTGAAGTCTGGGGAGGGCGAAAAATGGCCTCCCCCACCCCCTCTGGAAGGCCAAAAATCAGCTTGCCAGTGCGTGCATGTGCGCTGGAGTTGACATAAGGCAACTCCTCGTGTTCCCTCAGATATGGCTCCGCGTGCCACCTGTGGCCCACATGCCATAGGTTCACCATCACGGGCCTAAACTGTTATTCTTCCCCTATTCAGCTGCTCTAAACTTTAGCTGGAAAAGTACACCTTGATCGGCCCTAAGGTTAGTGTTCAGTGGTAAACACAGAAAGAACTGAAAGCTTTAATTAGGGGCTTTATCACTTTTTTCAATAAAGATGAATAGCTCTTTTCATCACAGAAGGTACTTCACCCACTCCCTTTTCATTCTCTCCACTGCATCTTTAGACTCCTCTATTCAGCCTATAGATTCCCATTTTCCCACAGAACATTATTTCATTGATAATAAACTAGATTTTTCTAACCTTTGCTCACTTGCAATTCAAAACTTGTTGCTGACTTTTGCAGTAATCCTACCTGGAAATGACTGGGTAAGCGCTCAGCTTTGGATTTTGCCATTTTTACTAGCAAATGCTTTGCCTCTTTCTGAGTAATGTGTGTGGCACAGGTGTCCCTCGTTATCTGCAGTATTTTATTTCAATAATTGTTAAACGGAGTCCAGATCATGCAGAAAAGTTTATGTAACTCTAGCTTGGAGCTCTCCCCCCCCCTCCTTTTTTTACATGAACACAATATTCTGGATAGCTTTTCTCTATGCTTTTCTCTATCTCTTTTTAAGGTCACATCTACAGTTTTTTTAATCTGCAGTTTGAACCCTTGAGAATGAAACTCCACAGATAATGAAGGCCACCTGTTATGCTGATTTACCTGTTATGAGTCCAAGGGGGATGTTTCTTTTCTGTTTCTTCCTTATTAATGGTGACAAGTTGTATTTCAAAAACATCTGTAAAGAACTGGGGGAAAAGCTATGTTTTGAGATTGTTGTTTCATCCACAGAATAGCAGAGAGGGGACTGTCCCTGGGAGGATCGGATGGAGGGGTGAGCAGTGTCCTGTTACTTTCTTACGTTCTTCTGGTATTCAGGCAAGATTCTTCAGATTATGTTTTACGCTGTCTTTAGGGGAGAAGTACCTGTCAGACAGAAACGGGAGTCCATTCTCATCTTCATTTATGAAAATGTTCATTTTAGTTACGGATAGGAATCTCAACTGTCTGTGATCCAGTAACATTAAATCCCAGCTTTTGCCATTCAATCTTAGTGTCTTTTTTATTAGGAAATGTACAGCCTATTCAATAAGGAATCAACATAGCCTTGCTATTGTTTGAAAGCCCCAAAGTCTCTTGATCTGGATGAGTGAGAAGGAACCTCTTTCAGTCTGCCTTTCTGTTCTCTTAGAACTGTACATTGCCTGTTCTTTGTTTGCCCACTGTCTGTCAAATAAATTTCCATTGGGATATATTACTTAAATCAGTCTGTTCATTTTCTATTATGCAATATGTGTTCAAGTACAGAATTTGAAATGCACATGTCAACGTCCGAGACAACGTGCCGTTGAAAGTTGCCACAACGTGCCATTTCAGAGTTGCCACACATGCGCAGGGGGCAGGGGATGCATGGGGGGGCCCAGATGGGTGTTGGGTGATGGGACTCATGCTGGGAGAAGAGCCAGGAAGGCAAGCCAGCTGTGGTCAATTCACAGAAGCCATCCAGGCCTGCAGAGTACTTGCTCAAGCCGGCCAGAGAGCAACTGGGCTCAAAGAGTACTTGCTAGAGCTGAGCCCAAAAAATACTGGCTGGAACCAGCCTGGGAGCAACCGGACTGCAGCAAGAGTACTTGCTGGAGCTATCCGGGAGCAACCAGGAACTGGAGGGCGGGGCGTGCTGAGTCCGTATAGCCAGCTAGCTAGCAAAAGCCAGTAATGCTGGCTAGAAACCCTTTTACTTGTATTGTTCACCACATGCCAAACTGAGAGGCCAGTAAAGAAGACATGTTTTGCTCACAATGTTTGCAACCATGACAGCACTAATGATTGTGTAATTGAACTTGACTGATTGTCTTGGGAGCTTTCGTCCATAAAAAAATGTTATTGGTATGCTTATATTGTAATACTTTAATAGCACAATCATAATAATGAAAAAAAGAATAAAACTTTTTTTAAATCCACACAGTATAATATTGAATAAAGCATTTCAAAATAATATTGGGTTAATATTACAGTAATCTTAATTACTGAAATCCAATCACGTATCAGTAATTAATAAAAATAAAAACTGTTAATCAGAATAAAGTGTATAATATTTTACCAAATTTAGATGATTTGTCTTCGTTAGACAAGAGACAAGATTTAGTACCTTAAAAGAGAACCAAACGTTGCATATAGTACAAGTTCATGTACAGAATAACAGTTCAGAAAAAGTTTTCAAGTTAAATAAGAATTGTTCATCAGAATAAAGTGTATAACTTTTTACCAAATTTAGATGATTTGTCTTCGTTAGACTACAGACAAGATTTAGTATTTTAAACACTACCTTAAAAGAGACCCAGACTTTGCATATAGTACAAGTACAGAATAACAATTCAGACAAAGTTTTCAAGTTAAATTCAAAATTATTTTTAAATATATAATTTTGACATTGATGCATAATCCACAACTTAGTTTGCTAAGTCTGTTTATGTACTACTATTATGATGACTTCTAGCTATTTTATTGCATAGTAAAAACCTAACTTTGATTATATCTGCTAATGTTACTAATTTTGAATTCCAGCAATAGAATCCTTAACTTGTTCACTTTTTGGTTCATATTTCAGTAACAACTTAGAAATAAGCCCCAACAAATGTTTGAGTTAACAAGTGCTTAAAATTCAGTCAAGTCTCTTGAGTATTATCCCTTGTTTGAACTATACTACTTATTTGGAGATATTGAAATCAATGAGACAATTCTAACCATTGGGGAGAATCTCAGAAGATTTCATCTTTAATTTATCCGTATGAATCTCTACTAGTCAACTTTTTATATATATTCACTTTTAGGAAAATAAATACTTAATAATAAAGCAATGGATTCAGATTAAACAACTGATATAATAATATAATTTAAGATTTGATGCTGCTAATCTATCTCTTTCACATCTTGCAAAATCTTAAATTTTATTGCCAGTTTTTTTATTTCATCAAATAGAATTAATGAATTAATTAATTCATTTCTGATACACATTTAGTATCTTTTCTTCAATTCTTATTGGAATTATTTGAAACCGAAAGTTAATTCTGGGTAAAATATTCATTTTTGCTGCACATATCTGCTATTATGTTTTGTTTCCAAATATGTGAATAATTATTCTTAAATATATCTTTTTATATTTTGCTAAGTAAAATTCCCAGATACTTAATTGGCTTAATCGGTATTACTACGCTTTTTTTCTGATAGATTCCATATAATTCTTTGTGTCTTATTCTGATTAATCTGATATCCTAATATCACACTATAATGTACTATATCTGATTGAATGTAGGAAGTCTGTTAGTTCAGTAACTTAAATACAATTTTCTGGAACACTGAAGATTCTGGTAATGTCGCTTTACAATAAAATAGGATTAGTTTATTGGGTCATATTTCCTGCCCTATCTCGTTCAGGTGGAATGGCTGACCTCAATCTTACAATTCTGAAAATAGGATTCTCTCACTGTCTCTTTTGCAGTTCCAAAAGTTAGATAGGTCTGAATCTTTGCCCACCCATTTTGCATCTGTGAACGGTGTTGTCTTTTAAATGGCTGCTTGCTGGGCAAAATCTTATAATGTATTGTTGAATTATCATCAGGTCCTGGAGTTTTATTCATTTTTAACTTTTTAACTGATTCTTTAGTATTGACTTCTGTTATGGGTTAAGAGCTTTTTGTTGATTAGTAATATTTAAAGTAATATGCCATTCAAATATTCAATTTTTTCTGGGTCAGGTGACTGTTTGCTGTATAATTCCAAAAATAATTGATGAATTGGCTGAATAATTTAATTTGTTGTAGAGATGTATTGGGTTCTGTCCCAAATAGAACTTATCTTTCCTTTATGCCGTTCTTCTAAAATTGATAAGTTAACAATATATCTGTGGTTTATAACTTTTTCATAGTATTTCTGTCCAGGATGATTTTTATATATTTCACATACCTCCAATAAATCAAGTTGATTCAGTATTGCTTTTATCTTTTTTCTCTAAATCCTAAATTGAATGTATGACTTCTTTTCAGTTGTTTCAGATCTTTCAGCAAGAAGTCTTTTGCATGGCTTTCCTTCTATTTGAATGCAAGGGAGATGGACAACCTTTTCATAAATGTTTTAAATTATTAGTCTCATAGGGGCTAGTTCTACTTGCCCAAGTGAATATTTCTATAGTCAGATGTTATCACAAATAAGGTGATAAGTATCATAGTCTAAACTACACTGAGTGTAATTGATGAAGGATGATTGCTGCTCTAAAATTGGTAGTATGAGTTTAAGATACCTTTATATGCATGTGTGATCTGCATCATTTACAAACTGCTTTGACATCCGTACAGATTAAGGATCAATAAAGGAGAATATTTGTAGTTTAGGATTGAAATGGGAGGTCCTTGGTACTCTATGAGCTTGGTTGTTTTCTTGCAGGTATTTCATTACCCAAATTATGTAACATAATCAGTGCTCAAGCTCAGAGAGCACCTAGGTATCCTCAGATTAAGGATTATAATTATTATGACATAAGAATACCTTTCATACAGATGCTTTCCCTATTTTTTATTTACGCCGGTATACTAATTCTTCTGTATTGGAAGCACCAAAGTGCTTCCATTGTGAAAGGATTTGCCGGTGACATCACCGTTGCCCAAGGGACACCAGTTGGGGAATCCTTTTGGGTTGCCATGAAGTTTCCTACTGAAGTGGTACCCATTTATCTACTCGCGATCACCCACTTTTGAACCACTAGGTTGGCAGGAGCCAGAGTATGTGACAGGAGCTAACCCCACCTTGGTGCAGCAACGGGTTTCAAATACAAATCATCAGCCCAACGTTCTAACCTTGTGAGCCACTGTGCTTCTATTTACGCTGATGAGCAGATTCTCATGAATGAATGACTTTAACTGCCATTTTGTTTTTATTAATTCCCTTTGTACAGTGAGTCACTCAGCAGGTTTTGTAGAAACTGAAAATATTGTTTTAAAAGCTAGTTGCATTGTCAGCATATTGTAATGCTATCCTTTATTACTTCCTGAACAGGTAATCTGACCAAGGTCATGAAAGAGAATATTACTGCTGTTGCTCCTAATGCTAATTTAAAAAAATTAAATAAGATATTCTATGGAGAATATAACTGACTGCTGAATAATAATATGCCATGGTTTTACCTCATTAAACAAATAACCTTTGTTTGCATTTTATTTCATATATAAATTCAGCTTAAATACAAATATATTGTCATGCAATTTTTCTTGGTCATGTATACTTTAGTGGGATTTTTTTCTGGATCCCTTCTGTAAGATGCTAACGTATTGCTCTCTACTATAATGTGAAAGCACTTCAGAGGACTGGGCATTTTCTGCCTGAAGGCTTATTCTGAAAAAAAATTGAAGTCAGGGAAAAATTCACCTGCCTAATTATAATTCTTATGATCTCTTCCCATCTGCCACATTCAAAATTACAATTCAGTAAAAAGTCAGGGTTTGTGGAAAAGTTGTCCATTACTGCTATAGGATTTAGTTTGCTTGTTCATTTTACCCAGACATAAGAAGCAGAGGGATAAACAATAATCTAGAACCAACTGAATTGGCTAAGTCTTAGAGCGGTTAATTGTTATTAAATATTTTAGTTATTTAAGAAATTGTGATTTAAAACATTGTTTCTTAATAGTGATTTCTATCATGGTTTAAATTCACTCCACTTGAAAGCTCATAACTTTTCCCCCTCCAGAAATATTGGTAAGCTTGATATGTATAGATAAAGAATTATTGGGAAATAATTCAGAGTAAGTTTGAGTTTCCTTGTTCTTGGGAAATATTTAAAATCATCACACTTTTACATTATGTTCTCAGAACATTGTGGATTGTGACTTCCAAACAGAGTAATTTGTCTTCTTTTTAAAGAAAGCAGCTTGCCTTAAATATTTTCCATTGTCTGTATTTACATACTGAACGTATTTATTTATTCCTATTTCAGGCTTCAATTCTAGATTTGCACTCTGGAGCCCTTTCTTTGGGGAAGCATTTTGTTAATATGTACAGGTAAATTTGGAATTGCATTTTAATATATCCACCGTTAGAGTGGTTGATCTTTGTTCTTTTAACTCTCAGTCTGTTAAATGACTTTACACAAGTTACTCTATTTTCAGCAACTTCTCTTCATTTAGCAAAGAATATGTGATAATCATTTTCGGGATATTGGATGTAGAAATAGGCTCTTGTTCATTTTAGAATATTTTTTTAAACAAGCTGTCAGTTTTCCACAGCAATTGGTATTTATTAGAATTGATCTTGTGTGTTAGACTTAATAAGTATTGTTTTGAAACTTTAAAAATAATTGTGTATTAAAATTGTGATCTGAGTAAACAATTTAATTGAAAGAATATTGAAAGTAATTGGTTAGTACAAAGATTTAATATACATGATCTGTGAGTTGATTTCATGAGTTATTTATTTCGTTTTCCTCCAGATACTTTAATGATAAAATCCATGACATCTTCACAGAAAAGGATTTTAAGTTATACCGGTAAGAAATTCCAGGTATTATAAAATTTTAGTTTTGCTTTCTCCATTAGCTGGCTAGTATAACTTTGTTATACTAATACTCATTATTTATTACTGTATTTGGGAAAAATTATATTATAGCATAATTTTTGAATTGATCAGTGCCTTAACTTGTTATGTAGCAAAGAAAGATGAAACATTTTGCATTGTAGAAATATTAGTTGAGGAAACATTTTAATAGATTGAAGGGAAGAATCTTAAAAATATCACTTTTGTTTTACCACTAATGAATGGAAGGGTAGAGTACAGAAACAATTTGGTTAAATGTATCTTGAGGCATCCTAGACTTTATTTAATCCCAGCATTTGATTTTGGTACAGTCCACTAGTTAAATGGCAAAAGGAGAGTGTCTCTTGTGCAGCTTTCTTTTTAAAGATTGGTAATACTTAAGATTAGTAAAATTAATATGAAGTTGCTATCATGTTTTTCCCCATTGTAATAAATTTGAGGAGTAGGTTAGGCTGAGAGAGAGTAAGTGTCCTAAAATGAACCTGTGTACTTCTATGGCTAATGATGGGCTAGCAATAGCAATAGCAGTTAGACTTATATATCGCTTCATAGGGCTTTCAGCCCTCTCTAAGCGGTTTACAGAGTCAGCATATTGCCCCCACAGTCTGGGTCCTCATTTCACCCACCTCGGAAGGATGGAAGGCTGAGTCAACCTTGAGCCAGTGAGATTTGAACCGCCGAACTGCAGATAGCAGTCAGCTGAAGTGGCCTGCAGTACTGCACCCTAACCACTGCGCCACCTCAGCTCGGACTAGAACCTGTATCTCTCTATTCTGATCCAGCATCTTAACCATTGCACCACATTAGCCTTGGTTGTTATCAGCTGTTCATTGCCATTGGAGAGGACTAGAGGGATGATGCTTGAATAGAAACTCGGAGGGGAGTATGCTCAGTGAGAGCATTCTGGACCTGTTCTTGTTTGGCAGGGGAATCTGTTTTGGGAAGGATTAATTGTATCCCCATATGGTATTTTGAACCAGAAAAAGATGTGGTAGTCTTAATTATATTAATCTGATTCATAAATGAATTCTAACTGTATAGATGTTATGGTCGCAATTCAGTTTACATTGTGTATCTACTTCTTTTACTGGATACTTCTTCTAATGTAGGCAGTTGTAGATAGAAGATTCATTCTGAAAAGGCAGATAAACACAAGTCTAAATGGTGGGTTGATATAAAAATTACCTTTCATTTTGGATTATCATCTCTGAGCATGGTTCTGCATTAAAGAGCATCTGATGCCTTTTCGATATAATCACAGCTATTGTGTTAGAGAGCACAGAAGAAATTCTTAAAGGATTTTTCAGTACAATTCAGCATGTGGATAGCTTTCAGAGTGGCAGCTCAAAGGAATAGCTAAAGAAAAGTCTTATTGTTTGCTTAGAGTGCCTGAATTGATTTTTGTCAAATAGACTATGTGAATAAAAACTAGTTATTGAGGAAGATTTTTAAATGATGGGCAAAGTTTACTGGGAAAAAAAATAGACAAGACATTCAAATTGATTTGGTTTGGATAAAATAAGTTTCCTGAATAAACTTTTTCAAATGAATCTTTTTTTTAAAGATAGATCTGAAATATGGAAAAAAGCAGTGTTGATAATGAAAGAACACAGTATTTGGGTTATGTGCAAGTTTGTGCTCTTAGATCAATGTTTCCTGGGTCAATTATCCAAAATTAGGTAAAAATGGTCTTTCTTTGAATAATGACACACAAACCCAATTACCCATCATAACAGGGAGTTTTAAATTGTCTTATAAATTGCATGTTTATTGAAATATATTCAGAAATCTCCCAAAGTATTCCTGAGAAGATGAATATCAATAAAATTGACAGTGAAATGATTGTTGAGATGATATAGAAATGTTTTTATAATTCAGGTAGTCCTTGAATGATTACCATTTGTTCAGCAACCATTCAAAGTTATGACTCAAAGTTCAATAAGACTTTCTGATAAGCTGTTTTGAGTTATGAAGAAAAAGGCTGGGAAGCACAGATAGAGAATTTCTTTTCTTCTAAATCTTCCAGTGTTGAAATTTTTTTAGAATATGGACAATGGATATGGAGAAATATTCAATGCTCAAATGCTCAATGGGGAGGGTAAGAAGGCAGTGTAGGTCAGTGAGGTGGGGCAGTAGCATGCAGGACAGTAGGAGCTAAAGAATAGAAGGGGCCAAAAGGGCAGAGATGGGGAGGGATGGGGGAGGGAGTTGAAATGCACCTGTGGTTTTTAAGTGCAGGTGGGTTGCCAAGCACCCAAATTCTGATTACAGAATGGGCTGTAATGGCTATAAATTTGGTGATGGGGCTTAAGTACCATTCATTCTCAGTGCAGCTGTAACTTTGAATGGTTTCTGAACCCAAGAGTCATAACTCAAAGACTACTTAGAGTTTTACAGCGTTTAATTAAATTCTATGTCTTTTCTTTCCACCTGTTTGAATATTAGCCAATTCTCTTCTGACCTTGAAAGCAGGAAATAACTGTCTAGTTTTCAGATAAAAGTTCTGTCACTGGTTCCTACTCTGCTTGCTTCAGACTTTTCACCCAAAAGTGACAGAATTTATCTTGGCCTCCACTTCCATTAATAAAAATGTTTGTTGGGTGAAAACCTTTTGCATGGGAAGATTGAATTCACCCGTTGGGATTTATAAAACTGATTTATGACTTATGTGATGTGTGAAATGGAGGACAGTTAGAAAAAAATGACAAATTATACTTTTTTCCAGCTTGGAGGTTATAGAAGTAGAGTATAAAGTGCAGGTCATATATAGTATTTGTATCATTGGAAGCTTCAGAACGGAACTAAACTGAACTGAACTACAAACAAATTAATGCAATTCTATTCTCTCTAAGACTGCTAGCCATGATGTATTATAATTAATTGTGCTACACATAAGTTATAGAATTCTTGAGACAATGTGCATGGATTTCTTTTAATATTCTGTGTATGTTAGATATTGTGAAATAAGAGAATATATTTAAAATAAATCCAATATTTTGTGCAGTTTTACTCAGTTCTGGTGTTCTTTTCTCATTTGTAGTGATGTGAGGCTAAGAATTCAACAAAAAATAGCTCTTGCTTTTGGCATCAGCTCATCTTCCATGTATTTGACAAAGCCAACTTTCTTCTCTAGAATAAATAACTCAGAAGCAAAGACAACCCATGATGAATATTGGCATCCTCATATTGACAAGGTAATGATATATTGAAATAATATTTTCCTTACTATTCTTCTAAATATCTACTTTTGGCATTGGCATCCTGCATATATATATGCTAGCACTCTAATTAAAGAGTCAGGATGCTCTGATGTAATTTCAGCAGGTAAGTATCATGTGTGCCTTCTCAGAAGTAACCCCTGCTGAGCTTAATGAAATGTATTAATGAGTAAATGGATGTAGAATGACTTTTAAATTTGTAGTGCTCCCTTTTGGGTGAGTCAAAATTTAGAAGTTAAAAACCTAGGGTTGTTTCCTATTAAGTTACATAATCAGTCTGGCTATTCAGTTGATTCTTATTATGCTTTGCTAGATAATATGAAAATGTAGGAACAGTATCAGCCTGTGTAGCACTTTGTTCATTAGGAGCAAAGTTCCTAATAAACAAAGGTCATTGATAAAGCTAAAATATTGTTAGTATATGACTTTGAGAATCTTATTTTGGGAGTATTTTTAGTTTCTTATTTTTTTAGAATTTTCTTTTATCATGTTGGCTTTCTGTTGCCTTTTATATTTGTACTATGTAATCCATTATTTATAAAGTTTACATTCTGCTTTTCTGCTCAAAAAAGTATTAAGGAAGTTAGTAGTAAAAATATTTTACCAATGTAAGTTTAAAGACTATAACATTCCAACTTATTTTTTACTGTTTGAATGAGGCTATTGAGAGTAACTGACATTTTCCTGCCTCTATTCATACAATAAACAAAATCTTTTTGCTGCTTTTCTTTGCAAATTGTCAATCTTCTTCAAATAATATGATAGAAATAGTTTGGTTTGATTCAGTATGAATTGTTCCAGTAAATCATATCATTTCATAAAAAGTTGCATTACAGTTTTCCACAAAATGTTTATTTTTTCAGATATTATCTTGCTTAATTTTAGTTGAGAAAATTATTTTTCTAATCTCTTCCAGATTTGGCAGTTCCAAAGGTTTTTTTTTTAAAAAAAAAAAACTATCTTACTTTATTTTTAAAAAAGCATTTCATCCATCTTATTTGATTGAATTAAACATAGCTCTAGCTATAATTATAATAATAGAAGGATTGCATAGATGGATAGAAATACTAAATCCAGTCTCAAGGTCTGGCTGGCTATGCAACAAATCATATGTTTTAAACTTGTTTGTTGTCCAACATTCAGTGACTCTGGGTATTTCACAATAATCAGACACATTACAATAAAACATAAAATAAAAAGATAAAAGATGTTAAAGACTAATCCTAGTAAATAATGATTTTTGAAGAATTTAGTAATAATTGGTAATAATTATTAGTACAGTAATAAGTAGTAATAATGTGCATTATACACACTATCTGGAAAAATGAAAGGAATGAAAGTCGTTTAAATGGATAGGGTTTCCCATCATTTCAGGTTTTACATAGAACGTGGTTTGTTTCATTATATTCTCTTCCTTACTTTTAGAAGGAACTCAGAATTAAATGCATTGTTGGCCTTTTTTTTATCAGTGCCTCTTTGTATCAATATTCTTTCACATTTCATGGACTAAACTTAACTTAAAACTGTGATAAAATAACTCATTGTGGGGTTTTTGTAATTCTGTCAAATTAGTACTGATATTGTCAGATAGAATTTGTTTCTTTCCATAACATCTTTTAAATAGTCTATCTATAGAGGCAGATACTCTTAAAATGAACTTCTGGATCCATTTTTCAAAAATATCTTTAGGTATTGTCTAATGTTAAAATACTTTGCTTAATTCTATAATTGTGAGTTTGCACCTTTATTTATAATGTTTAGTTCGCTTTAGTAACTAATTTTTAAAGTTTTATTAACTTAAAGAAGAAAGAAAACAAAAGCATTTTCCCACAGGAAGGATTCTATATAATTAATCCCAAAATCTTATTTCATATTCATCTGGACCCTTAGTTCATTTGTAACTTGCTAAAATCAAACTTTTAATTGCCCTTTTGCTGTTTATTTAAAAAGTGTTTACATTTTTAAACTTTTAGTTAAAGCCTATTTGTCTAAGGATTGAAGGAAACACCTGGTGTTGTAAAACTTGTCAAGCTAAAGATTCATAATAGCTGAAAAACAATAAGCAAGTAATTTCTGAAAGTGATTAGAAAAGAAAATTTGTGAACTTAATGTCCTTTGTGCCCTGCTATAGCTTCAGCCACACAAATGTATGCACACTTTATTGGGTAATTATCAGTTTAGTAGGCTGAAAAAGTTACAGGGAAACAAGAAACGTAAACAAAGCCAAAGTTTGGCTGCAAGGTTTGCTTTGAAAACTGGAGCATGCAAAACTCTTAAGAGCAGGTGGCGGTCATGGCCAGGAGGGCCTTTGTGCAATTGCAGATTGTGCTCCAGTTACATCTTTTCCTGGACCAACAATCCCTACTCACAGTCACTCATGCCCTAGTCACTTCCCATCTTGACTATTGCACTGCGCTGTACATGGGGCTGCCCTTGAAGAGTATCTGGAAGGTCCAGTTGGTGCAAAATGCAGCAGCCCACGTGGTTTTGTGCAAACTCCAGTGTGCATATTTATTACCTCTCCTGCGGGAGCTGCATTGTTTGCCGATTTGCTTCTGGGTGCAATTCAAGGTGCTGGTTGTCACCTTTAAAGCCCTTTATGGCTTGGGACCAGGTTATCTGAGGGACCGTCTCTTGCCAGTCACATCTACCCGACCCATGAAAGCAGGGAGGCAGGAAATGTTGCAGGTCCCATCTCCGAAGGAGATACACCTGTGGGACCCAGAAGAAGGGCCTTCTCCGTGGTGGCTCTGGAACATCATTCCCTCAGAGATTAGAATGGTCCCCACTCTAATACTCTTCTGAAAGGGGCTGAAGACCTGGTTCTGCCAATGGGCCTAGGGAATACAGAACAGGATGGTGCCCATTAAATGGCTTGTGGGATCTGCTGTCGTTGGGACAGGGCCATGGGAGCTGGGGGTGATTTTGTTATATTGTACTATATTAATTTATTTGATTCTTTTTGTTAGTTTTAAATGTCATTTTATATTCTGTAAGCTGCGTTGAGTTGCCATGGGCAAATAGGCGGCAATATAAATGCCACAAAATCATCCAGAATCAGCTCAGTGTTTCAAGGTCAAGGTTATCAGCCAGTCCAAATGCTAAAGGCCCGAGAACCAAAATCACACACAAATGTTGTACGTGAGCTGGATGGCAGATATTTACAGCAAAGAAAACAGGCAAAGAAGATTATTTGATAAGTTGCAGCCAGTTGTCACCAATTAGAAAGTTTTCTTCTTTGCTTGATGAGGAGTCTGATAGACCTTCTCTGCTCTTGTCACAGGTGTGGGCTGGGAGGTCGTATGTCATTTTCTGACTTTTCTAACTGCTCAGGTGGTGCCTGTGTTTGATCAGCCTCATGTGATTCCCCTTGACATACCACCAATTGAGCTGAAGGTTGTTCAATGTTAGACTCAGAATCCATATGTGAGTCCTAAACTGTCCATGACAATTGTCCATGACAATTCCAAAGGCTTTCACTGCAGTTTGAACAAGATAGCTATTTCCTCATCACCCAGAGCTGTAATCCCACTGGAGACTGCTGACTTGCAGTCATGAGTGGCAGCTGCCTGGAGCACTTGTAATTTCAAGTTTATTCCTTGTCTGGAGAAGCATTATCAAAAAGCCAGTCTACTTGCCTGTTTTTATCCTGTGGTGGCTGTTAGCTCCTCAGTCCATCATTGCTTTTCCAGAAATGGTATGGCTTGGAAAGATCCTGAAGTTAGATTTATTGGGAGGAAACTGGGCTGTTCTGTCCTTGATCTAGCCAAGATATTTTTTTCTGAACCTTTCTGGTGATTGGGAGAGAATAATTTATTATTTCCTACTCAACCGAATGTGAGTGACAGTGTCGCACTAAAACATTTAGCTCAGCATTCTGCAACACATTTTGCAACTGAAATTACACTGATCTGTAAAACTGAACAGTAGTAGATAAGGAAAAGAGGATGAAAAACCACTTTTCCTGAGTTTTAAAGGTTCCACAAAGATTACATTTATGATCTTCAAACCTTTCATTCTAGTGAAAATATTTTTTCTCAAAGCTGTAAGATTAGAAATACTGATTATTCAGTAACTTATAGAAAATTGGTTTTGAAACACCATATGAACATTTCTATATTATTGATTGAGGAAATTGTGGATTGCTGACATAAACATTTCTATGAATTTTTCCTGAATTGTTGGAGTACATCTGCACTTGTCAGCAGAAGTTAAGTGGTGCTGAAAATAGTTGCAACTTATCATCATTGTAGCTTCTTTTATAAAGCACTTTAAAACAAATATCTCTAAAAACAAATTAATTTGTGGTGGCAGCAGCTGGAATAAAAATACAGCAAGAGGCTCACTTGGGTCTTTCAGTAAATGATTAGGAAATTATGCAAAATAATTGATCAACTCTTTGCAAAGACATTCCCACTTGCATATGCTACTGCCTGATCATTTTCTTTCATTCTTAAAACAAATGGATGAAGGATATTAATTTTGGGAAGAAAATTATTTTTGTTTGGAACATGCCTCACATAACAATTTTCCTTCAGAAAAGTGATTGTAGATAAGTACTGGATACAGTATATTCTTTTAAAAAAAACAAATGGAAAAAAATACTATTCGCTGATAGTGGAACAAGTAGAAAATAAATTATTCATATATGTTCATAAAAAGGAAAGAAACACAAATTAGTATACTAATTGCTTAATGAAAATTAGAAAAGGCAAACAGGAAATAGCTTTTTTCTTACCTGCTGTTTGGTTCAGTCTTCTCCCACAAGGATATATTTGCTGTCTAAGGAAATAATGAAGAGCAGGATGAAGGGACGGAGCCACAATTTAACAAAACATGATGAGAAGATACTTCTTTGCTTTAAATGAATCTTACGTCTCTGGGGGTCAGAGGAATTGCATCCTTGGATACTGAAGGATGTAGCTGATAGTTTGACAAACTGTTATATGTTATTTATAAGAACTCATGAAAAACTGGTGAAATATGATTGAAAAAGAACAAATGTTCCTATCTTTGAAAAGGGGGAAGAGACCATCCAAGAAACTATCCACCAGTCAGTAATTATATCTCTGATCTCTATTACCTTGAAAATAATGTGATCAATACTAAACATAAGCATATATGTGTCATGGATAAGTCTTATTAGAATAGCCTTCTTTTTTTGTTCAGTAATTTTATTAGATTGTGAAAATGCTGCAGCCATCTAGATTTCTAGGTCATCCTAGATTTCAGCAAACCGTTTGATCAAGGATCCCATAGTATTCTGATTAGCAACGTGTGTGTTGAATGGATGACATGATAATTAAGAGGTTGGCTAATTGACTTTTAAAAAATCCCATTCAAACAGTGCTCATGAATAGCTTCTCTTTAGAAATGAGAATGAAAATAGCTAGTATCCTTGGAAAAGTTCGTTCAATCCATTGAAAGTTGCAGAAGGAAATTTATTAGAGACAGATACAAATTGTTTCATAAAGTGGAAAAAAATTAGACACAAAGATATAGGATTGAAATACCTAGCTTAGTAATAGTGTTTATGAACAAAATGTGACAAATAGCTGATTGCAGATGGAAAGTCTAGTGTGATGTGGCTGCAAAAGAAGCAAATTCAGATTGAGGAGAACACTGCAAAGCAATGTGCCAAACTCCTTCTCTTGGGGGCAGTCTAATATTAAGTTTGATAGTATCAAAAGCCACTGAAATAGCATTCAGTACCAGGAGGGGATACATTCCTTGTCTCACCAGAGGTTAAACACAGATGAAATCAATGAAATCTCATTGCCACACTTGGACCTGGAACCCAACCAAAAGGGAGCCAGATAACCAACTTCTTTCAGGGCCTATGCATCTGCAGACCCAATTCAATCCCCGAGCTTTTTTTTGATATTCAGTACTTTATCTTTCCTTTGTAGGTGACCTATGGCTCCTTTGATTACACATCACTGCTCTACCTATCAGACTATGCAGAAGATTTTGGTGGTGGACGGTTTGTCTTTATGGATGAAGGCGCAAATAGGACTGTAGAACCTCGAGCAGGTAGAATTTTCTTTGCTTTACAGATCTTACTAGTTCGTGCTCTGTTTTTAATACCTTCCTTTGTACACAGCTCCCTAATTTGTGTATCCATACCTTCAGGATAGAAATAAATGAATTAGAACGTCAGCATAAATAAGTGCAAATAAAACTGGCAGCTTTTGTCTTAAGAGTTATCTAATATTTGCATTTATCTAACACTAGTTTTAGCAGTATCACACCTTCCATCATTCAAATGTTATACAAGTAAGAATTGTGATTTCCAGCTGCCTTCTATTACAAGAATAAATGAGAGGTAAATATGTATTGTAACTTGATGTCACATGAGGAAACATGGTTTTGAAAAGCAACATTATTTTTTAAAAAAATAAGCATGATTTGTGAATTGTTAATTTTCAAACTATTTTGTTGATGGTTAAAAAAAAGGAGACTGAAATATAAAGAGGCATACATGGCTAATAATCTAGTAGTATGCTTTGAATTATTGCAAATGAAATATACAGTCTGAACATTCAGATAGATAACCCTCTATCTGTTTTGACTTCACAATCTGATTGACCGAGTGAAAGAGACCGCCAAAATGACTCAGTGGACGGCCTACATAGAGGTTTCACTATCCTATTGAAACTTTACAACAATGTAATGCTACAAAGGGTCATCTAGTCTATCCTTCCACAGCCTGGAATCCTTTAGATACATTCCATTGCCCATACTGGATTGGAGTTTTGGCAGTTGGTCCCAAGATATCTGGAAGAGCCTGAGTTACCAAAAGCTAATCACACCTCTGGGTGACCTGGGCCAGTCACATTTTCTCATCCCTAAAAAGGAGGCATTGGCAAACCACTTCTGAAATCTTGCCAAGAAAACTGCAGAGGCTAATTGAGGTCTTTGCCAGGAATCAAATTATTACCCCCTCTCAAGTAAACATTTTACTTGAAAAACATTTCATGGGAGAAAAATTTCCCAAAAACTTTAAAGGTATATGCACAGGTACATTATAGGTGGTACGTTCCTCAATAGTAGTAACTGTGAAAGGGATCTTGGAGTTCTACTGGACAACCATTTAAATATGAGCCAGCAGTGTGCAGCAGCTGCCAAAAAAGCCAACACAATTCTAGGCTACATAAACAGAGGGATAGAATCAAGATCACATGAAGTGTTAATACCACTTTATAATGCCTTGGTAAGGCCACACTTGGAATACTGCATTCAGTTTTGGTCGCCACGATGTAGAAAAGATGTGGAGACTCTAGAAAGAGTGCAGAGAAGAGCAACAAAGATGATTAGGGGACTGGAGACTAAAACATATGAAGAACGGTTGCAGGAATTGGGCAGTTTAATGAAAAGAAGGACTAGGGGAGACATGATAGCAGTGTTCCAATATCTCAGGGGTTGCTACAAAGAAGAGGGAGTCAAACTATTCTCCAAGGCACCTGAGGGTAGAACAAGAAGCAATGGGTGAAAACTAATCAAGGAGAGAAGCAACTTAGAACTGAGGAGAAATTTCCTGACAGTTAGAACAATTAATCAGTGGAACAGCTTGTGAATGCCCCAACACTGGAAATCTTTAAGAAGATGTTGGATAGCCATTTGTCTGGAATGGTATAGGGTTTCCTGCCTGGGTTGGACTAGAAGACCTCCAAGGTCCCTTCCAACTCTGCTATTGTATTTTATTGTATTGTATTGTATATGCAGAGGAATAGGAAGGCGTGTATTTCTTTAAGTGACATACCAAGAAATACCTGGAACTGTTCTGCTGTTCTTCAGTATATTTTTTAACCAAACCATGACAAAGCAAGAAAAAGAATTATCTTTCACTAAAGAGTCCTGATTTTTCCCTACCACCAACCTCTTTTTTGAGCTCTTTAGATCGAGGAAGGTTCCAGAAAAGAACTGTTGTTTTTTTCTTGAATATATTTAACAAAAATGTCTTCAAACTTTCCTCTCCCCCTGTTTCTATGAGATAGGTGAAATAAAGCTCAGCCTTTCTCTTAAGCCTTCTTACAGGCTCAAAGAATTTGGAGAAAAAAGAGAGAAAGAGAAAAGCTGCAGAGAAATTCCTGTTCGCCCTTTTCTGAACTAAAGCTTTTGAAGAACCTTAGGAGTCCATTTAGCCCCTGGGGGTTCTTCTGGCTCTTAATTGTGAACATCTAAGTTTAAGCATAATTAATTTTGTGGTAAATTATGGCCAAGATCTCCAAGGGATTCTTAAGACACTCTAAATCATAGAGGCATCAGTATTATAATCATGTTGACATTTGTGTAGCTTCATGTGTTGCCTTTTTAGCACAATCACAATCCCCAAGCAGTCATTCTAATGTGTATATTTTCCCATTTCAATTCAATCTATAATGTTAACTTTTAACAATATTTTTTTAAACAAAAGGGGGTGTAATATATTGTGGTAATACCTAAAAGCATTAATAGCTTGAAAAAATTGGCATATTGGTGGTAGGTTAAACAAAGAAATATGTCCAGAAAAATGATGTAATTTATAACTGTTGGAGGGAAATGAAATAGAAAAAAAGGAAGACACAGGGAAGGAAGTAGGTGCAGAATAAAATTCTTAAATCATCATAATCATGTTTCGCATTAACAATGTGCAGTTAAATAACTTTGTGCAGAAGAAATTTTAATAATTTGATCTCTTGGTCTCTGGAAACTGTCTTTTGCTGGATATAATTGCTTTTCTCCACATATGCATTTCCTTTATGATAAAATTTCTAATTAATCTGATCCTTTATTTTCCTTGAACATTATTTTAATAAAGTAAAATCTTTCTTCACTCATGGGAAACCATTTTGTGCTGAAGAGATGGCATACAGAACATTACACTTTGAGTGGTCAGGTCTAGGGGCCCTTTCCTAATGATCTGAAGCTGCTTATTCTGTCACTTTAAAACAAATCCTTTGTCAGCCCTGGGGGCCATCTTTTTCTTTGGATCTTCAGGGCTGCCACATTTGGTGCTGTGGAAAACTGGAAGGGGAGATAGCCATAATAACATTACTTTCTCTGAGAGCCAAGGACATTTGGCCTACACCTGGACTGGTGTGACTGGGAGGCATCTCCAGTTGGGATGGTGCATTGATTGGACCATGTGATGGACATGTGGGTTCAGGGGAAGGGACTTTGGCTTTCTTTTGGGTGGAGAAAACCTGGAAGCTTTCAGATTTGGGTTTTTCCAGGTGTGCCAATATGACATCTCTAATAAAATGGAACTTTGAGGAACTTCTAGCCTTGGAGTCTTCTTGCGTTGGAAGTGTTACTTGGAACCCTGAAATCCTTAGTAAGACTCAGATGTGTGATCAGCAAAGTATCTTCTTTCTCAGGTGATATCTGGAAGAAGTTCATAATCTCTCCACTATAATTCATGTTGGAAACTATTAATTGGCACATGTCCTTTGATTTGAAGCTTCATTAAATAAATTTTATTAAGATTTTGAAGATGAGCACACCTTAAGTGAAATCTTAAAGAGGTCAAACCTTCCACAAATGCCCTTTGGATGTATGATTAGGAATCAAGTCATACCCCATTTCTATGACTATACAGGAATAAAGAACAACAACAAACATTACCTGGTAAAAGAAAAAAATATTTTTGTTTTAGTTCAACAACAAAGGTTTGTTGAATAGTACATGTTTCAGAACTATTTGTGGAGACAAAACTAGAACAATCATCATCTTTTTTGCATTCCAAAAATGCAATTAAATTAAATCCCGTAAAATTTAAGAGGGATGAAACTATAATTCAACAAGAATTGGAAGACATTTATGTATCAATGCATGACTGTTATTTGAGGTGCTTTTAAAGGATATGTTCATGGTTGTATTATTGCTTATACTTCATAAAGAAAGAATAAATTAAAAACAAATACTCAGTTTTCATTGAATCACATGAAACAGAGAGCCTGGGAAACCTTGTAAACTATTACCATTTTGGTTCAAGCAATCACCATAGACATATCAGGTTCTGAAAAGGCATTATCCAAGAAGAATTGGACAGTTTGCTGAATTAGAAGCACTCAGGTAAAAGGTCTTACTTTTCTGCCAAACACATTATCCCTCTTAAATGTTACAAGATTTCCTTTAAAATCTCTGCTATAAGTCTTCAGTGACAAAGATGTATTTTGTTGCCAGTTTTTCTTACCCGTCCATTTAAACATCCAGTGATTTTAGGGAGGATGTAATGAATTTTTTTACCACAGGTTTTTTACTCATTACGTGATTCTCAGTCAGGGGATAGGGGAGAAACCCTGCATATTTAACTGGAAAGATCTTTGTATTGCTTAATAAATACTGTCTTGAGGCAAAAATTACCCAAAGTGCCAAAGAATAGGAACTAGCTTACACACTAATCTGATTTTGTGACATTTCCCAGGGGTATCCCTTCAAAGCAGAGCCCTTTCTTCTTTATTTTGTTTGGGCATTTGTTTTGAAAGAAAGTAAGACTAAGGGAACAAAGACCTCTGCCTTTAAAGTAGAGTCTTAGGCATGAGATCGACTCATTCTGTAAGAGGGTAGCCTTCAGAGCAGCATATAAACCCAGAGGTCGGTTGAGGTCCACAGTTGAACTCACAAAGTTTATGTCCAGGTCAAATCCATCAGACTTCCTCAGATTTATACCCTAGGTAAAAAGTACTGTTATTTTAGTTTGTTTTTGTGGGATGCCTAGATCTTTTTAAAAAATAAGGTTTTTAAATATCCTTATAGAAGTACATAGAAAATTATGGTAAAAAAGCTCCCATTTCAGAATCTGAAACTTTTTTGCATTTGAACATTAATCAAACTCATTAGATATAATGTGGTTTTTTGGGGGTATGATTTACAATGTTGGGGTTCTCCCCTTACCCTCCCCTATGTGACCTGAATAATAGGTTTGTAGCATAGGCTTGGAGCATTGGAGTTTATAGTTGCTTTTTACTTCTGGAGCATTTAGATTTCCTCAGCCTTCTGTCTTCCCAGAGAAGGAGCAATAGGCTAGCACAATGCTCTGCCAGTATTCCCAATAGAAAGGTCTGGCAAAGGGATTCGGGCATTTTTATCTCTGGGTTACTTGTTATATTAACCAGGAACTTTGGAATGAAAGTCAGAAGTCTGGGTTTTGCTCTTGCTTACTCTGAGTGGAACTAATGTTCTTGGTTTTGATGGGGCGATGAATCATATCCAGGACATTCTTACTGACAAGTGAATACTATGATGTTCATTCTTTGATAAGCTAGAATTTTAACATACCCTTCCAAGCGAATACAAGTAGTCAGACGTGAGCTAACATGAAGTGTCATATCTAATCATGTGCTTTCATTTCATAGCGCTTGTAACTTTATTTTTTTTACTGCCAACTGATATGGTAGAAAAAGTATTATTTAAAGTTATCCATTTTTGAAGAAAAGCCTAAAATATTCTGTCATAACTAGAGTACATTTACATCTTAGTCATGTGGCAATTTGAAATTGTTTTTATTAGTGAAGTCTCAACATATATTATGTTCTTAACAATTAAATGACTTGGCTTTCTGTTGAACTCCAGTAAATTGAATGGATCTATATTATATTTAGAAGCAGACCTCCACCATCGCTTGTCTCTATATTTAAACTTTCTGCATAGATTAACAATTAATAACTTTACTGCTGTATATATCCCATGTTAGGCTGAGATGAGAATCTGTTCATATCTGTATGCTATAAATGCTAAAGTAACATAGATATGAGTAGAGCTAAATAACTACATTGTTTAAATTATTAGGGAACCCTCCGTAGATATAAGTCATCGGAAAGTCCTATTATGTATTACTCTGGCATTTTAAAAAAATAGTGTGCAGAGTTTATCCATCCCAAATCCAAAGTTTTTACAGCTTTCTGGGTGGTGGGAGAGGAAAGAAGGCTACATCTTATTTGGGGTGGTAGGGGATGGTGCATGCATAGTAAGTGACTTTCTGGTTTCATCTACTCAGCTTGGGGTTAGGAAAAATCTTGTTCTTTGTCTTCCAACTGGGGCAGATTATTAGAAACTTAATAATATATTTTACTTAAAAGCTTATGCTATTACAAAGTTGGCAAGAAATGAACTATTCAGTCATTTTAATTAGTAGTTTTGCACAATAAGAGCAATTTTGTTTCTTTATGGCTATCAGTTACATCAAAGCATTTGTATTTTTATAAATGACTTTTAACAGCTCTTAAACTGTTTTAGAACAAGAGAAACATTAAAAATAGTTTTCAAATTCAGATACTAGAATCAGGTAAGATTATAAAAGCCCTCAACCGTGGCTGCTCATTCCTACCAAGTGGGGCCTCTGAAGTTTCTCACCAGTTTTCTTGATGTTCTTCCCATCACTGGCAAATGTATGTATCATAGCACAAACTCCTGCCTATGCCTTCTACTAGTGACCATTCATCAAATATGATCTTTATTGACATTGTACTTAAATACAACGAAATTGGAAAGAGAGCAATTTTAGCAAAAATTCTCAACTTAGCAATAGCAATAGCAATAGCAGTTAGACTTACATACCGCTTCATAGGGCTTTCAGCCCTCTCTAAGCGGTTTATAGAGTCAGCATATCGCCCCCACATTCTGGGTCCTCATTTTACCCACCTCGGAAGGATGGAAGGCTGAGTCAACCCTGAGCCGGTGAGATTTGAACAGCCGAACTGCAGATGACAGTCAGCTGAAGTGGCTGCAGTACAGCACTCTAACCACTGCGCCACCTCGGCTCTTGATGTATTAATGTATTTAGATGCATAAGCATGACAGTTCCTGGTCTTGAGTCTTAATCCTACTAATCATCGTGATATATTAAATTGCTCAAAATGCAGTCCCTGTAGAAAAAACGAAAATGACCTTGATGGACTAGAATTTGTAGGCACTAATATTCATATTTTAGCAATTTCCACAATCAGCTTTGCTGCTTAGCTGACAAGAAAAGACAAACGGTGCTGCCACCTGCTGAGATAGCAGTTCACTAATTACTAGCTTGCATTGGCATCCTTCAGTCTCAAAAGACTATGATACTCTGGAAAAAAGGTAAAGCTGGAGTGTCCTCTCCAGAGCACGAGGTCTAGATAGATTAATATGGAGGATAGACTGTTAACCAAGCAGCAGATCCCTCCCTCTCCACATTGCTGAAATAGTCCAATGGGACTGCAGAGCCAATTCATTTGGTTCCAGCTGCATCACAAAAGTTACCAGAACGTGCTTGTATACAATCATGAACTGCTTTCAGGACTCCGGCTCAGGATTTTGCCTCGAAGTTGACTCCTGAAGCCTTTTCCAGTAATGGATATAGCCACAAGGCAGTGGAGGTTTGTAATCAGAGTTTCCCTTCTCCTAGAACAGTTATGATAAACCTTTTTTGGCTCGCGTGCCAAAAGCAGGAGGAGCGCAGGGGAGTTGTGCACAGGCGTGCCACACCCATGCTATGCGCACGACCCCAGTGCACATGCACACATGACCAGCGCTCACCCACCCATTTTTGGCATGCTTTTTTCACCCTTCCCAGAGGCTTTATAGAAGCCTGGGGAGAGTGAAAACAGCCCCCCCCCCTCAGGCCTTCCGGAGGCTTCAAGAGCTTCCCTGAAGCCTCCAAAGCATGAAAAGCCGGCCCTATGGACAAACCAGAAGTTCAGGAACAGACTTCCCTGAATACTCCAGAGGGCTAAAACCAGCCCTACGAGCAAACTGGAAGTATGTCAAGGGTGAAAAGTGGCCTCAAAAGAAGGCCAAAGTCAGCTAGAGCAGACATGGCAACGCCTTGCATGCCCTGACAAATGGCTCCATGTGCCACCTGTGGCACACATGCCATAGGTTTACCATCACGGTCCTAGAAGATGGTTCTACTGCTTTATCTGCCGTTGGGGCATAAAGCCCTCTTCCTCCTTCAAAACCGTTGAGGTTACTAGCTTACTGATGCAAAATTATAGGCAAATGTATAGCTTTCTCAGTCTTGTTAGCCACTTGTTTCCAAATTATTATGCTACTGGCTTGGTCCTGTAGTAACAGGAAATAATTCCACCATTTTAAAGGAACTCCTTTTGGAAAACCAACAAATAGTTCAAACAGGGTAGAAGAGGTGTGCCTTAAGTTACCTAGAAAGATTATGTGTAATTAAATTGGAAGGGGAGTTGGTGATATCAGGTCTGGCAAAGTAATCTTCATTATTTAATAGTTTTTTCTTCTCCAGACCTTTGTATCAAGAGAGTGAGTTTTTCTCATCAAGAGACAGGATGCCTGTTTGTCTTTTAGGCTCATTCCAGACTCTCAGTACCGGGGGTCCTCTACTTGCAATGATTCATTTAGTGACTATTTGAAGTTACAACACCACTGAAAAAAGTGACATGTTTTTTTCATACTTATGACCATTGCTGAATCTTCACTGTCATCAAAATTTGGGTGCTTGGCAACTGACTCATATTTATGACGGTTGCAGTGTCCCGGAATCCCGTGATCACCTTTTGTGACCTCCTGACAGGCAAAGGCAATTGGAAAGCCAGATTCAACTAACCACTGTGTTATTAACTTAACAATTGCCGTGATTCACTTAACATCTGTGGCAAGAAAGGTTGTAAAATGAGGCAAAGTTTGCTTAATAAATGTGTTTCTTAGCAACAGCAAAATTGGGTTCCTTTGTGGTCATACGTCAAGGACTGTCTGTATCCTTGAAGCCCCTTATGGGTGAAATCATCATGGACATCATGATTTTCAATAGAGGCTTTGATAATACATACATCTTTTTCAAGGAGTTCTCTTACTAGTGACATGTTCTCAGCAAGTCAGAAAATAAGATCCCTTCTTGGTTCTGTCTGTAGTTTGTCGTTTTAGGAAACTATATGTTTAGAGATGGCAAGTTCTGAAAAATTTTGCACTGCAGTGGTGTTACTACTTACAAGTCGTTAATTTAGAACGTAGAAGAGCAGGATTAGAAGAACCTTGGAAGTCTTCTAATCCAGTGGTCCCCAACCTTTTTATCGCCGCGGACCAGTCAGCCTTTGATAATTTTACCGTGGCCCGCTGAGCGCGCGCAGGGGTGAGGTTGCGTTGTTCGCGACGACACATTGATTGTCGTGGGGGAAATAGGGGGTAGGAGTATTAGGTATCTTCACTACCATATATAAAAGGAGATACTATCTTAAATAACAAAGTGGGCCCCCACCTCCAAAATATACTAAAAGAAAAAAGATTCCATGTGCTCAACTAATTTTTTTTTAAATCATCACTATATTATGGACTACAGACATATATATATATATATATATATATATATATATATATATATATATATATATATATATATATATATATATATATATATATATATATATACACACACACACACATACATACATACATGCATACATGCATACATACATACCGTACATATGTACGTACGTATATATATAATGTCCAAATAACAGGAAAAGCGCTTCAAGGACCAAAGTATATTCCTTTTTTGCAGCCTTAAGAGAACTCTCGTTTTTTGAGGCTCAGAACCAGGCATTCTCGTGGGCTGCAAAAAGGAAACGCGACCCAGGAGCGCAGCCTCCAAGAGTCCATATCGCCAATAACTACGCGTGGGGGGAAAGGAAATGTGTTTTGTGAGGAAGAGAAAGAGCGCGCTTCACCGATGCCCGTTGGCGAAATTTTGGAAGAGAGGCAAGAGACTTCAGGCACCGAGCCCCCACCCCTGGCTGCGGCAACTGGAGCGGGCGGGAGGCAGGGAAGGGGTGGGCAAGACCGCCGCTTTTCCACCGTGCGCTGCCCCCCATCTCCCCTCAAAAGACCCCCCAGCCCTCGGCTGCCCGACGTTCTCTCTCTCTCTCTCTCTCTCTCTCTCTACCTCTCCCACCGTTCCTTCTCACAAGCCAAGGCCGGGCGGGGAAGCCGCCAGGGCCTCCAAGGGCTCCGCTTCCAGCGCATGGTCCGCCCCCTCCTCGCCTCGCTTCCAGGCGAGCCGACTGAGGCGAGAAAGGAGAAAGAGGCGGAGGCGTTCACTGAGGGGACGGCTGACTCGGGGAGGGGGCGGAGGTGGTGTAGTAGCGAGGGATTCTTCCTCCTCGCCTCACTTGCTCCTGTGCTTCCGCGCAGCTCCCCCCCTCCGGCGACGGCGCTGCATGAGTGAAGAGTCGGCCGTTGCATGGCCCCCAGCCGCTGCAGCGATCATGGCCCCCGGCTGCTGCGCGGCCCGGTGCCAGGTACTCCACGGCCCGGCACCGGTCCGCGGACCGGGGGTTGGGGACCACTGTATCTAATCCCCTGTTCAAGAGGCCTTATACCACCTATATATATATATATATAAACATGAAAACACTCATACAGGAATCACGAAATCTCCAGAACCGTAAACTTGAAATTTACAAACTTGAAATTTGGCACATATGTTCCTCTTGGCTTCTAGGTGCTTGGTAACAAAGGATTTTTCAAAATGACTATCGGAGCATTATTATTTCGTATATTATTATTAACAGGCTGTGATACTTAGAGTTAGACGTGAGACAAATCTGAGGGAGAGAAGGGGATAGGATAGGGGAGGCTTCTGTGGGGCAAGTCTGAGGGAGAGAGGGGAGGTTGATGGTAACTACATTAATTTTCAAGCTATAAGTGTCGATTTATCAAGCCCAATCACATAGTTTTGTAGTGGAGCACGGGTATTCAGCTAGTTCCAGATAAATGGCTGTCCAGTCTGTTCTTGAAAACCTCCAGTGATGGAGCACCCACAACTTCTGGAGGGAAGCCATTCCACTGATTAATTGTTTTCTCTAAAAGGAAATTTCTTCTTGACTCTAGGTTGGATGTCTCCATGAAAGGTGCCATTTGTTACTTCTTGTCGTTTCCTCAGGGCTTTGGAGAATAAGTTCACCCCCTCTTCTCTGTGTCAGTCCCTCAAATATTGGAATATTGCTATCATGTCACCCACCCCTAGTCCTTCTCTTCCTTAGACACACATAATTCCCTCAATTGTTCATCAGTTTAAGTAGTTGTTAATTTAAAGCAACAAAAATCCTTCAATGATGAAGATGAGGATGAGGATTAGATTTCTGTTCCTTCCAGCCATCTCAGTCCATATGTAGCTGCTGCTTCCCCTGCTTTCCCAGCCATTTCTACTTATTACCTTTCTGCTTCTTTTCTAACCTTTCTCACATGCTTTGCCTACCTCTGTCCATCCTTCCCAACCCTTCCAATCCAACTTCCCTAAATAAAAGATAGCTATACGTTCTTTAGTAGGGAGAACTATGATATTGAGACCTCCCTTTTTGCTAATGGAAACGGGGGAAAACAGAATTATCTTATTTTTGCCTTTTTTTTTAAAGCAGTCATTTCATGAATAAAAAGGTATCTCTTTTACTATGGTTATAATGTTGTTGTTATAAGTCTCCCCACAGTGGCACTATAATTCTATTTATTCTATAATAAATAGAAGTGATCCCATCACTTTTGAATTGCAACCCTTGAGCTGGCAAAAGTTGTACATCTTCCTTGCAGAGGCTCACTTACAATGCCTCTGCCCTTTTTTCTTTTTCTTTTTTGCATTGTAAATCTGTATGGTTTCTTGAAAGCCATTCATTGAATCTTGCAGGAGAGTGAAAATAACCACTGTTTCTTCTATTCTGGAAAGACCATTTGTGAAAGTTGGGCAACTAAAGTAAAAGATAATGTTCACCTGTAAGTCCAATTCAATATTGTAATGTGAAACTGCTGTTCAGTATCACATTTACTCCAACCATTGAGAAGTTGCACAATCAGAAATTTAAGTGATTGGAATTCTGGTTTCTATTCTGGTAACAGACATTGCATTTCTTTTTCATAATGTGATGATTTTATATAAGAGTAGGAGGTGGTTGGGAGTTAAAAGGGTGGTGGCTTGAAAGACAGAGCTGTTGTAGCTAGCATTTTCCTTCCCCAAAATACCTGAATTGTTGATTGCACCAGTGTAGTGCTCAATACATAAGCAAGCAGTCCAAGCATGTCACATAGCCCACACAAATAGACTAGTAATACATTTTAATATGAGGTGTTAAAATTCTTTACATGCTAAATGTTGGGTATATGTTGGGTAGTTTTAATGCAGAATCTAAGAAAATCTAAGAAAATAGATAAACCAAATCTCTTCCAACAAGCACTGAATCAAGGGAAAGTTGAATCAAGGGAAAGTTATGCAGCCCTTCAGATTGTACATGAAAAAAAAATGCAGGATCCAACTTGGACCAGAGGTTTTGTCTTCCGAGCTTCTAGAGTGGTGCTGGAGCCCATTTGGTGGAGGAAACTAACCACCAGATTGTAAGAATACAAACAAGCAGTCAGACAAGAAGACCTGAATTTATTGGTAGCCTCATGCTGCAATGACAAGGAGACACATTCAATTTTTCAGCTACTAAGATTGTTGGATGAACAGGCACAAAAACAGCCAGGGAAGTGATTGAAGCCTCAGAAACCCCTTGTCAGTCAACAAGAGTGCTGATTTACCACCATCCTGTCAGGTACTTAGAAGGCGAGGCCTGGGCAGCACAAGCAAATGACAGCTAATGACTTAAAAGCCAGCTATCAACACATCCCAATTAACATCTAAAAAGCCACTTACAACAGGCACTATAAATACCACATACAGAACAGCACACACACTCTGCTAGAGAGTAGTTTCCTGAAGATGGGCTCCAGGGTGTGTCTGAAAGCTTGGAAGACAAAACCTTGGTCCTGGTGACTGGCCCAGATTGGACTGACAACATTATCCTGGGATAATATTTCATTCCTTCATTCATAACCTTCATTCATATGGAAAAGAGTGCTTGGTCTGTTCTATTTAGCACTAATTTGCATCTTTTTAAATGAGTTGGGTGTTTTCCCAGAATCCCCATCTATAGTGGTTGATTCCAGGATAAAACTTTAAAACTCGGTTTAAGGAGTTGTTGATAGGGGTTACTTTTTCTTCTTCAAAGCTGTGCACAACCCTAATCAGAAGTCCTGTTCACTTAAGACTATGTTCAAAGATTTTCTTTCTTTCTTCTTTGCTCCCTTGCTGAAGCTTTTCTTTTAATAATTGTGGAACTAAGAATGTACATATTAAAAAAAAAACAGGCTTTCTCAAATCTTGTTAAGTGCATAAAGATATTTTGATCTGGGAACAGGGTAGCTTTACCATTAGGTAACTACCAAATCTTGGATGATTGAAGCTGAGTAGCTAATTACAGAATCCTAGGTATCGGCAATCAGGTAAATGATTTTGCTAAGTTCCTGACTGTAGATTCTTGTTTTGCAGGACGGGTTTCATTTTTCACATCTGGCTCGGAAAATCTCCATCATGTTGAGAAGGTCCACTGGGGCACTCGCTATGCCATCACCATTTCCTTTACCTGCAATCCTGACCATGGTATCAGGGATCCTGTTTTAACATGACAGATGGTAGCCAAATGGATTGGCAAGAGAAACTCTGTATGGGAGAGAAAAAGAAAACAACTTTTAAATTACCATATAAATTCCACTGCATTTTATCTAAAGTAAATTGTGTGTGTGTGTGTAGTTTTTCTTTTAACTTTGCTTCCTTCTAAGTGTTGCAAAAACAGTGCCTTAAGGCCCCTATTTCTAAGTTTCTTATAACATTGCTTTTATAAGATAGTAATTAAAATGGTTTGGATTTTCCTTTCCAACTCTCTTGGGTACTGCACAGGCCTGGGAAACAGTATTATTCCATCATGCAATCTCTTCAAATATTCCTTTTCATCAGTTGTTTTCAAAATTACAATTTGTGATTTCCCATAAAATATGTTCATGGACTCTGGAATGTACTGCAAAGAAGGAGTTTCATCGTGCCTTATTCCAGATCCCATAGAGTTATTTATATTTTGGAAATAAAAACCTGGAACACTTGTGAGCCAACTGATTTATGGCTTTAATCATTTGCAATTTTACACAGGTGTACCCTACTCTTTTACACAAGAGTATCAGGTTTTTGTTTTATATCCTTATTTCAATATGTTCTTCCTTGGAAGAAGCCATGAGCTGTGATGATTGAATTTTCTCTGTAGAAACCAGCTGTATATGATTTCAGTCATGATTTCATATAATCAGCTAAGAGGAGGCTTCTTAGAATAAAATAAAACTACTAAATAATGTGCTTAATAGCGGTTCAATTTCTCTATTTGCCTGGGGAAACAGACTCATTACCTTGTTTAATCTTATAATCTTAGATTATAAATATTCAAGTGATTTGAAAATCCATTAAAGTTTGTGTTGGAATAAACTTGGTCTTGGCTGCCTCACTTATTCAGTTGTTGAGTAAGTGTAAAATATCTTCAAAGTCCTTTAAGTAAAATTGGCAGAACTTAAAATGTATTAGAAATGGAAACAATACGTTTGATTCATGCAAATTCCACTGTGATTATTAGAATCAATATTTCAGTGGCATTCTTCTACCAAAGGAAAACTTAAGAAGAACCTGCTTAGGCTATATATTCTTCAATTGTGGGAAAAGTTTTCCAAGCAAGTTATATAGCAAAGGTGCCAAACTTAAGGCCTGCAGGCCGGACTTGGCTCACAGGGTGCTTATATCTGGCCCACGGGGCTGCCCCGGAAACAGCAAAGGACCAGTCCGCAGTGCTTCTGCTGGTGAAAACGGTTGCAAGAGGATGTCACAGCCGGAAACGGAGCCCATTTTCGCTGCAGAGCACTTGGGCCAACACAGGAGCCCTGACATGAGTGATGATGAGTTGCCATGCCCACCCTAGCCATCCCCACCCCAACTCCTCGAGGTCAAACACAACCCTGATGCAGCTTTCAATGAAATCGAGTTTGATACCCTTGTTATATAGGAAAGTACTGTGAGTTAAAATTATTACTTTGCATTCTGTCATATTTATGAGTGATATTTTAACTTTTTTTGTATTTACAAAGTTTACTACATCTTTTATACAATAATTCTTAAATATTAGATGTTTGAATATTCATCAGTTTTAAAATTTGACAAATATGGCATGATCTGACCCAAAGAATTCTGGATGGTTGCTGCCAAGAATAGTTTGGTGAATTTCTGAATGAACAACAGTAGTTACATTAGACAATCTGGAAAATCATCTCCAGTACATACATCCTATGAGAAAGCAAAATACACAATGTGCCTTTTTGACAAACCCTATCTAGCCCACCAAATAACATTTTTATTACAGCAAAAGCTGCCTGATTTGATTTCCATTGGCTGTAAGAAAGTTGTCTTCCTTTGAAAGTGGATTCTAAGAATTTTATTTGTTTATTTTCAATATTAGCTATTTTATTCTCTCCCTATCCCATCTCTGACTATTTTTATTATATTTGTACCCCACCTTGGTTACTTTATAACGTCAGGTGGCAAAACATACCTAATATTCTTTCCTCCTATTTTTCCTATAAAAACAACTCTATGAGGTGGATTGGCTGAGAGAAAGTTGTTGTCCCAAATCACCCAGATGGCTTTCATGCCTAAAATGGGAGTAGAACTCACAGGCTTCTAGTTTCTAGGTCAAGATTCAAAGTTAAATTATTTATAGGTATTCCTCAACTTACAGTATACCCATTCATTTGTGTTTGTTCAAAATTAGAACAATGCTGACTAGTACTTGTCCTTTCAATCATTGCGGCATCGCTACAGTCACATGATCAGAATCCCGACAACTGGCAACCATCTATTTACAATGGTTGCAGCAGTCCAGGGTCATGTGATCACTATTTACAATGTTCCCAGGGGTTTTCCAACAAGCAAAGTCAATGGGGGAAGCTGGATTGACTTTAACAACCGCAGTGTTTTTCTTAATGACAGTGGCAATAAAACAGTGTAAAATCAGCATGATTCATTTAATGATCATATTGCTTAATGGCAGAAGTTCCATTCCCAACTGTGGTCATGTCAAGTATGCAGATCACTCAAGAAATACCTTCACATTTGCTAGATCAGTTCAACCTCTCAACACTTCAACCTTCATTTTAGTCAATGAGTTTGCAGGAGAAAAGTGCTTCCACCTTGCAGCTGCTTGAGAATAGGTGTCAGATCCTCTCCATTAGATAATTAGGAAAGAAGACCACGAGACTCCATGAGTAGAAATCAAGTGTACTTTTACTAATTATAAATGATTAAAGGCATAGAGAAGCGAAGTTGGATTATTTAGGCGCGAAAGCGATTGATATATAGAATAGCCCATTCCCCACCCCTTGGCATCACAGTTACAGTCCAATCATAATTCTCCCAAGTGTCAGGTGTGAGATAACTTCAAAAGGCATCACGAAGATGGAATGTCGGCGCTGTTAGTCCTGGCGGGAATCTCCTACGCATGCGTAGTCCGACAGGCAGCTGAACTCCAGAACCTTCCTCCAGCACAATGAGTAACCCCTCCCAAATACCATGCCCTCCCTCCCCGTTTCATGGCAGCCGAAGTAACAGCAAAGCAGAGGCTGACAATAGGCTTATAGTTGCCTCCTTCAAACATAAAATGCAATTGTTGGGGACAATGGTTTCTAATCAACACCTTTCGGTCAGCAAATGCAGAATCCTTCATAAACATCTTGTCAAGCTATTGAGGGGAGGAGGAGAAACATTTTACTGGCACTTAAGCATTTTCTTCCCACTTGGTTCTTCACAGCTTTTATTGTCTTGTCCAGTTTTTTCTGCCTGCAATAAAACATCCAAATATCAAAGAAACGTACATTATATATTCTGAATGCTCCCTCATTTTCTGACAAGATTAGGGCTTCGTATTTCACTACAGATCTTCCACTCAAGCACTTAATGAGAAAATTGTTTTCTAAACAGAATTTAATTTGCTTTCCAGAGAAGAATTTAATTGTCTCATAATTATCATTACAAGCATTCATGTCTGATTGACATAAATTCCTTTGGCATATGCAAACCACCACAAACTTGTTCCAAGATCTATGTATAAATTTAAGCAACTCTCTTACTATTTAGTTGATGCTCTATAGAATACATTTAGTGAAGAAAGCAACAATGTTTATTTTCATTCCCCATCCATTATGGGAGCAAGTTTGGCCTAGTGGCTAAGGCACTAGGCTGGAAAGTGGGAGACTGTGAGTTCAAATCCCCCTTAGCCATGAAAGCCAGTTGGGTGATTTTGGGTCAGTCTGGCTAAGATGCTGAGCTTATCAATCAGAAAGGTCACTGGTTCGAATCCCTAGTGTAGGTCTCCTGTATGAACAGGGGTTTGGACTTGATGACCTCCAAGGTCCCTTCCAACTCTGTTACTGTTAATCTCAGCCCAACTCTTCTCGCAGGATTGATGTGGAGAAAATAAGAGGAAGTGTGTTTGATATGTTCTCACCACTTCAAGTTATTTGTAAAAAATAAGGTGTGATAAAATAAATACAAAATGCATGTTGCTGACTTGAAGGGTCTTATTTTCACATGCTACAATTCTTTTAATGGAAAAATGTTGATATTTAAAAGTACACCCAATCAGATGATTTGCTCAGTCTTCTGCAATTCTACTGTAATGTCATTGATACATATGCAGAGTAAGAGTATGTGCTGATGGCTTGAGTCAAATGCTAGAGTGAGTAATGACAATGAAGCAATACCTATCTTTACTTGCATCGGAAACCGGATGTACAGAGATGGTACCACCTACCTAGGAGAGAACCCCTTTCACGCCAGTCACTTTTAATCACTAGGAAGAAAGACTGCCCCCTTTATCTGTTGCTTTGTCTCCCTCTCCGTACATACTATTTGCCCTGTATCTTCCACTGCATTTTCCGCTCTGCTTCTTTTATCTCTTACTGTCTTTCTTCCTCTATGCCAAAACACTGTAAAAGTGAGAGTATTAATTTTATGTGACAGGCTGTATCCCTGAAACTGACTGCCCTGTTCATGTCTACTTTGGTTGTGGGATCGCTGCAGGTCCCTTTCCTGTTCATGCTGGCATTTACATGAAGTTATTTTCTCCAACCTATTGTCCTTAATACAAGAGGAGAGGAGCTTCCAGTGAGGAATGGCAAATTGACTCCACTGAACAGCAGGAGACCTTACAGCCCACAGGCAGTGCGATGCCGCATCCAGACTGCCAAATTGTCTCTGGAGGAAGGGGAGATGTATTTGAAATCACCCATAAACAGTCCAGACAGATGGGGTTGTTTTGTGAACAGAGGGCAGAAATGGATGTTTTTGCAATCTCTTGCAAACAACTTGGACTCCATTAAGCTCAGAATTATTAATGTAGCTTTATATAGAGTCAAGGTTTGAGCAAATCTCATTTTTTAAATCACTTTTGCATTTCCTCCCCCCCCCCATTTCCTTCTTGTTAAAATTTAAAATTCTTTAACCTTTTTTAACTGCTTGCTAAGATTGAAAATACATACATGCATGTAAAAATGCAAGTAGAAAAATAGGGACCACTTTGGTGGGAAGGTAACAGCGATCCGTGCGTTTTTGGCGTTTAGTGATGCCGGCCACATGACCACGGAGTCATCTTCGGACAGTGCAGGATCTTTGGCTTTGAAACGGAGATGATCACTGCCCCCTACAGTCAGGAACGACTAGCACATATGTGCAGGGAGAACCTTTACTTTAAGATTGAAAACATTCAGAACTGCAACTTGGTTTGTATTTGCTAGGTAAAAGAAAGTTATAAGTTTTGTAAAAAAAATTCTCCAAAATATGCAGCAGAAGGGTGACCAGAGTGCCAATTTTAGAAATTTTTAAACAGATTAAGGGTTCAGATGGATCTGAATTAAAGAAAGATTTTGAAGCTAATTAAAATAATCCTTTCTCATGGGAAACTGCTCATAAGATGACTTTGAAGGTTGGACACTAGAGGGCACTAGTGTAAATATATCAATGGCCTTGTAAAGTAATTTTTGATGAATGTTCTAAAGCTGTAATTATAAAAGCTATCTCTTATCAAATTAGAAGATGATATTGATAAAGAGAAAATTCCGTTGAATAAAACCCATATGGATTTGAATATGGGATTTTAAATTGATAGCTTATAACAAAGTGATGGAATAATGGATTTACAAATGGAACTGGATGCTGACTTATTATAATTAACAAAGACTTACAAACATCAAACCAGAAGAATGATGGACTAGTTGGAACTGTCAAAGATTTTGTGAGAAGTGACAGTGAGAACATGAAGAGTGACAAGGATAATTTTTGTTCATTGGAATCACAAAAGAGACATGAAAAGGATGCCAATACTTCTGAGAGAAAAGATTTAGAGAGTATGAAAAATTAAATGTTTGTACTTTGAGGGAGTTAAAGATTTTTGGAAGAAAAAAAAAGAATTCAACATTGGTTTATTTGGTCAGGATTAATATAAGTGAACTGCTAGTTTCAGTGACATTTAATGGATTTTATTGATTAATACAAGGATGATGTTTTAATTGTTATGAAGATAATTGTTAATGATTGGATGTGATAATAATTTATTTTAAAATGATAAGATGCGGGATTTGTTTAAATAGAAAATGAGACATAAACTTAAAATGAAGGATTCAAAGTCAGTTTATTAATGTAACTTTTATAGTATGTTGTTATTTCTTAATGGACTCTTGCTATTTAAGTTGGAGGAGATTTTTTTTTTAAAGAGATTATGATAAACTGTTAATATCAGAGGTGGTATTCAGCAGGTTCTGACCTGTTCTGGAGAACTGGTAGCAGAAATTTTGAGTAGTTTGGAGAACCAGTTAAATACCACCTCTGACTGGCCCTGCCCCCATCTATTCTCTCCCTCCCAAGTCCCAGCTGATCTGGAGGAAATAGGGATTTTGCAGTAACCTTCCCCTGAAGTGGGGAGGGAATGGAGATTTCACAGTATCCTTCTCCTGCCATGCCCACCAAGCCATGCCCACAGAACCAGTAGTAAAAAAAATTGTATCCCATCACTGGTTAATATTGATGTTACTTGCAGGGGAGGAAGGAGGATTCTTCTTTCAATGGACCTTTATATTTTTTCTTCTTTTAAAATATATTTTAACTCGAGTGTATTAGTTTATTTGTATAACATAATATTTAATAAAATTATTGCAAAAAGAAGAGGCATGGCAGTGGGGAATTCTTCAAGCTTAGTCCAACTGTTTGGAAAGTCTGCATTATCAGTTAGACCTTACCCTAACATTTCAACTATTCATACCCCCCCTATTTCCCTGAAAATAGGACCCAACCAGAAAATAATCTCTAGCATGATTTTTCAGTAATATGAGCCCTACCCTCAAAATAAGCCACAATTAAGATTTTCAGCCGGACAGATACATTTAGTACCCTATTTCCCACAAAATAAAACCTAACCAGAAATTAAGCCCTAATGCATCTTTTGGAGCAAAAATTAATATAAGATCTGGTCTTGTTTTCAGGGAAATGTGGTATATGCCCACTATTCTCCAGCACACATCCCTAAGAACAAGCAGAATAAAAATACAGAGGTTACCCCACTAGATATATGCAAGGTTGAAAGTATATTTATTTTTAATTTTCATGGAGATGATCACTCTCCTGTGGAAAACCAGACCTCAGACAATGAGCCTCCTTTCTCTTGTTGTTAGGAAGAATAATGATGAGCTATTCATCTCTTTATGTAAAAAGCTGTATTATCAGGCAATTGCTAAAACATGAAAAAAGAAGATTGTTTGTGTGTTTTATGATAGAACCACACTGAAGTTCTTTATTTGAGCATGCTCAGGTTATAAACCAGAGGAAATTAAAGTAGAGGCATTCTATTCCCTGTAGTAATTTGGTACCCACTTATAATTTGCTGCTCAAATGCCTAATGCTGATTTACGTCACTATGAAAATGTTAACAAAATAGTTGAAATTACACAACCCATTTTGGATGCTTTTTTTGCATTTGTTTATGCTCTCAGAAATGCCATATATGTCTTCTGTCATGCTGTCTAAGATCAGGACTATTTTATCTGTGTAACTGTGATAAAATAGACATATGGTTTTACATATAGGTCCTTACAAAAAAATCTCAGGATTCTTTTAAACCTCATTCTGTATATAATCCATTTGAAATGGTAGAAAAGTTATAATCACCTATTAGTATAATCTCTCTTTAATGGGATTAAATAGGACCCTTTTATATTTACAATTTTAAGTATTAAAAAAATAGAGTAAATTGTGTCTTTTTAATCAGCACAATAATATCAGTGAAACTCCAAAGCTACTTAAGCTAATCATGTAAATTTTCTTTGCTATTTTAGTATAATCACTTGTTGATTCTGGCATAACCCTTTGGCACAGAGTCTAATCAGTTCAGAATTTCATTTGGATGTAAGCCAACAGTGCAATGTTTCTGTCAATAACAGTCAAAATGAGTGGAAAGGATAAGGAAGAAGGAACTTTCTGAGTTTCTCGCAATGTTTTGATGTTTTGATGCATTCCAAAAGCTTGAAAATGTTTTGCATTGAGCCAAAACTAATAGTATAATAGACATTTTAATTCTAGCTTTATTTGTAGGAGGTTACCATACATAGCAGTGGTTTCTACTGAATCTTTTCCCGGATAATTAGAATATAGCCTTTATACTTCTTATGTTTATGTTTGTTTTATGTTTATTTCATTTGTATGCCACCCTTTTCCCCCGAGGGGGACTCAGGGCGGCTCACAACTCAAAACAAGGGAAGGGGGGATACAAACAATTTGACAACAACACAAAACAATACATAATTTAAAAGCGCAACAATCATACCATTCGAGATAGGGGCACGGTTCTTTAGCCCCAGGCCTGTCGGAACAGCCAAGTTTTAAGGGCTTTGCGGAAGGCCTGGAGGGTGGTGAGGGTGCGAATCTCCATGGGGAGTTCGTTCCAGAGGGTCGGAGCAGCCACAGAGAAGGCTCTCCTCCGGGTAGTCGCCAGTCGACACTGGCCAGCGGATGGAATTCGGAGGAGGCCTAGTTTGTGGGATCTAATCGGTCTGGTGGAGGTAATTGGCAGCAGGCGGTCTCTCAAGTACCCAGGTCCAATACCATGAAGGGCTTTATAAGTGACGACTAGCGCCTTGAAGCGTATCCAGAGACATAGGCAGCCAGTGCAGCTCGCGGAGGATAGGTGTTACGTGGGTGAACCGAGGTGCACCCACAATCGCTCGCGCGGCTGCATTCTGGACAAGCTGAAGTCGCCGAATGCTCTTCAAGGGCTGCCCCATGTAGAGCACGTTGCAGTAATCCAGTCTAGAGGTCACAAGGGCGCGAGTGACTGTAGTGAGGGCCTCCCGGTTCAGGTAGGGACGCAACTGGTGCACCAGGCGAACCTGGGCAAATGCCCCCCTGGTCACAGCTGACAAGTGGTGTTCAAAAGTCAGCTGTGGGTCCAGGAGGACTCCCAAATTGTGGACCCTGTCTGAGGGGCGTACTGTTTGACCCCCCAGCCTGAGAGATGGAACACTTGGCCAATTAGTAGGAGGGAAACACACCAGCCACTCAGTCTTATCTGGATTGAGTGCAAGCTTGTTAACCCCCATCCAGTCCCTAACAGCCTCGAGGCCCTGGCACATCACGTCCACCGCTTCATTGAGTTGGCACGGGGCGGACAGATACAGCTGCGTATCGTCCGCATACTGGTGGTATTTTATCCCATGCCATCGAATGATCTCACTCAGTGGTTTCATGTAGATATTAAACAGGAAGGGGGACAGGACCGAACCCTGCGGTACCCCATACGTCAGGGGCCTAGGGGTCGATCTCTGCCCTCTGACCAACATCGACTGCGACCTGTCCGAGAGGTAAGAGGAGAACCACCGTAGAACAGTGCCTCCCACCCCCACCTCCTGCAGTCGTCGCAGAAGGATACCATGGTCGATGGTATCGAAAGCCGCTGAGAGGACAAGGAGCATAGCCTCCATCCCTGGCTCTCCAGAGATCATCGATCAATGCGACCAAAGCGGTTTCCGTGCTGTAGCCAGGCCTAAATCCCGACTGGAAGGGATCTAGATAATCGGTTTCCTCCAAGGACCGCCGGAGCTGAAAGGCTACCACCTTCTCAACAACCTTCCCCACGAAGGGGAGATTGGAGACTGGACGATAGTTGTTTAAGATGGCTGGATCCAAAGATGGTTTCTTCAGAAGGGGTCTCACCACCGCCGCCTTTAGAGCGGGGGGAAAGAACCCCTCCCGAAGGGAGGCGGTAACAACCGCCTGGATCCAGCCCCGTGTCACCTCCCTGCTGTTAGCAACCAGCCAGGAGGGGTACGGGTCCAGTACACATGTGGAGGTACTTACAGCTCCCATGGCCTTGTCCACATCCTCAGGAGTAACAGCTTGAAAATCAATCCAGTGATGTCCTGCCAGATTCTCCCCTGGTGCCTCAACTGGTGCCTAAGAGGCAGAATCTGCACTCAGGGCCTTGGTATGTGTCACAGGAGTAAGTTAACCTATCTGTCCTGTAACAAGGCTAAAAAGAAAAGACAAAAAAGCTTGCACGAGCTAAATACTGAAATTTGGGTTGCTTCTATAGAGACATCTCCTTGGCAAATTTCCTTATCAAAAGACTTCTTATAGCAATCCACTTTTCTCTCTGTAAGAAATGGGGAAAATTCAAATCCAAGAGCCTCAAACATGAAAAGACCGAAGGCAAAGGTAGCTATTATGAATGAAGGTTACCTGTTTGCTGGACAGGCTTACATCCTCAATATACATTCAGAGTGCTACCATGCCACCCCCAGTCTTCTCTTCATTAGACTAGACACACCCAGTTCCTGCAATTGTTCACCATGTGTTTTAGCCTCCAGACAAAATCATCTTTGTTGCTCTTCTCTGCTCTCTTTTGAGATTCTCAATACCTTTTTAAAAAAATCATACAGTAATTCAGTAACAGTAATACAGTAACAGAGATGTCCTTTGTCCATACACTAACCAGATGTCCTCACCGCCATCTTCCCTCTGGGAAACGATAGAAAAAGTGTGGTTGTTTTAAATCTTGATATAGAACTTATTCAGAAACTCTAAATGATGGGTGAGAAAAGCACAACTTCACCTACCATTTTCAGTTCTGAACTAGGAATTCAGAAAGTTCTGAATTTCTAGGAAAAAGGGGCAGAATAGCTAAAAGGAATCCAAGAGTTTTTCCTTTAAGAAAAATGATTTGTTCTGCAGAAAGCTGCAGAAAAATGTTCTGAAGAGGATTGGCATTTTGATTGTTTTATGCTTTATCATGGTACTAAGTCAGTTTTTTTTTTAAATTTCTCTGTACAAGCTAATTAATTCTGTATAATTTTGACTTTTACTTATTTTTCAGGATGGACCTGAGGATATTGCTTCTCATCATAATGTTATGATGAATTGTAACAAACTGAAATCCCTGCAACATCCCTTTGAAGATTCTGCTACAAAAAATCGTGCTTGTAGCAGACCAGCACCTTAATGTAATCTGCTTGAAGCGTTTATTTTCTTTTTGTTTTTCTGATATTTAAAATTTTAAAGGTTTTTTTTAACAGTTTATTTTTTTAAAATAAATTTCAATCTGATTTATCTTCTGTGATGTTTAATTCCCCATAGGGCAGAAATAAAGGCTGAAACCTCTAGTAGCACAGATCTATGTTACAAGGCCACACATTTGTATTACTGAAATGACTTACATTATATTGAAGTATGCATTATTTTTCATTGGAGCAATAGCATTTAGGCTTCTATATTATCCTTACAGCACTTTACAGCACTCTTTGGGCTGTTTACAATGTAGAAGCATTGCTTGCACATTGCCCGCATCAATCTGGGTGCTCATTTTACCAACCTCAGAAGGATGGATGGATGGATCAACTTTGAGCTGGTCAAGATCGAACTCCTGACTGTGGGCAGAGTTTGCCTGCAAATTGCCTGTATTTTAAGCAGCATGCCACCATTATCTTTAAAGAGTCATGCATTAAGACTTCCTTTGAGTAGTACATCTTTTCTTGCTTATTATATCAAATCACTCAGCGCAAAGAAGCTTGCTCTTTCTGGACATCGGGCAACCACAAGATTTCCAAATCTGAGATGTGGCAATATGTTGCAAGTACACTTCTGTCCAGATTGGCTGTCATATCCATTTCACAGGCTTTCTTCATGCTGCTTCTAGGCATGGCAGTCACTGGAATGCATTTCCTCTCCATATGATTGTCAGTTATTGTAGAGGCGACCAGCTGCTTGAGAATACACCACATACCTCATCCTTATTTACCAGTCAGCGAAACTGGAGCAGCGCTACAGCATTTGTCCAATTTGTTATTTTGATATTATCTTGGCAGACATGAACCGTGCTACAATTTCACACCACAAAAGTAAAAAAGAAATATTGGCAACTTGTCTAAACCAAAACCAAAGAATTTTGTCTATGTATGCATGGAACCCAAAATATAATGCTCCAAGCAGATTACACTATGGTTTTTAATCGGCTACAAATATAAATGCCACAATGAACTCATGCAGTTCTATTCTTTTTTTTAAAAAGGTCAGTGTTAGTTTTGGTTCTTATGCTAAGTTATTTTTCTGGCAGGGCTAAACTGTTTTTGTAATACTTTGCAGGTTTGCTACTTAAAAGTGCTGGTCATTTGCACAAGACAAAATTTCTTAAGGTGAAAACATTTTTTTTATCCTTAATTATGTGGACATTTTGGGACTACCAAACTGTAAATAGCTCTCAACAACTTCCCCTTCCCCCTCCTCCTTTCCCTGTCCCCTTCCTCCTTCTCCTCCTGGCCCATCCTCCTCTTCCCCTAATGTATCCATTTCAATGGCTAATGACATCAAAATTAAACTTTCCATTATTTGGGGCAAAAAATGTAAAAAGTGAAGGCTTTATTTAAGAATGAAAATGCACAAATCTTCCCAAACCCCAGAAAAATCACCCCTTTGAATGGCACAAACTACATCGCTGTCTTGACTGCTGCAAATAGAAAGGCTCTCAGCCAGTGTTGTCATCCTGACCTCACACTGCCTATTTCTTCTATTAAGTGTTAAAATCATAAAAATTCTCTTCAATTTAAGAATGCAAGTAAAATGGCTTCAGATCAGTGGTGGGTTTCAAAAAATTTTTTAGAACCTCTTCTGTAGGTGTGGCCTGCTTTGTGGGAGTGGCTTGCCAGCCATGTCACTGGGTGGGAGTGGCTTGGCAGTCAAGTGGCTGGGTGGGTGTGGCCAACTTGCAAAATGTGTTGAAACTCACTTAACAATGCTCTTGCTTAGCAACCAAAATGTTGGCTCAGAAACTCTGGCATTTGAAGCATGCAGGTCTTAAAGCTGTCGTTACAAGACCCTTGCACCCCTTTAGAAAAAAAACCCGGGGGTGTTCAAACTTGACAGCTTTAAGACTTATGGACTTCAACTCCCAGAATTCCTCCTCTCGTTCTTCATCTTGATGATGTGTGGATGTGCAGGGGGAGGGAGCTGGAACCGGTTCTAAACGGCACTGTAGATATGTGGAACCTCTTCTATAGAAGAGGTTAGAACTGGCAGGAACCCACCTCTGTTTCAGATACAGAATATACCTTGTAATGTATTGTGTGCAAGGATGGTCTATATTAGTATTTCTCAACCTTGGCCACTTTTCGGTGTGTGGACTTCAGTTCCCAGCATTTCCCCCAACCAACAAGGCCGGCTGGAGACTTCCGGGAGTTGAAGTCCACACATTTGAAAATGGCTCAGATTGAGTAACACTGGAAATAAATTTCATCCTAACTCTGCTTCTCTTTATTGTTCATGTCCTGATGGAAGTAAAGATTGAACACCCGTACCTTAGAACGCCCCGCTTCATGTATTAATAAACAATAATTCCAGAAGACAGTTTTTGCTTTATGAATTTTAATGCTTGGGTTTGCAGCTAGGAAAGTAAAGCTCTTATTGGACATTTCCATGCAGATCTGAGGTAGATTCAAGATAACAGCAGTGGAAAAATTCTGCTGTGTGGCCCTCATAGGCACTTGCCCCTGGGCCCTACGAGCACAGGGGGGACATCCTAATCTGTGTATATTAACTGTTCAATGCACCTTGTATTATATAAATACAGCAACATATTTATTACATTTTACGGCTTTTTATTAATACTAGCATGCAAATATATGTTTAATTTTATCAACCATTTACATTTTTATTCCTGTGAGTTGTTGTAAGGGCCCCAGTAAACTGCTTTGCCTGGGGCCCATGATACTGTTACGAAGGCCCTGGCTGTGTGTGTTAAATAAAAATGAAATCTGGCATACAATCATCGGAAAATAAATTTTGCGAAAGTCAGTCAGTGGGATTTCATGTTGAGTGGATTGCACCAGAAAGCTTTATAGTTTTCTGTTTTATTTATATATTGGATTTATAACTCATCTTTTATTTGGGAACTTTAGGCAGTATCCCTATTTTTCCTACAGCAGTACAATAAGAAAACCACTGTCTGGGACTCCATTCATTCTATTTATTGTGGATATAGTCCAAGTAAGAAACAACCAACAACCAAACAACCTACATAGAAGCCTGTTTAGTTAGACACTCCTCTACTCTCCAAAAACCATTCCTACCCCATGTCCTGGGAGATTAAATTTTTGGAGATTTTTCAAATGTTTTTGTCCAAATATTTTTTCTTTGTTTTTATTTTTGCTGAAATTCTCCTACGTTTCTTTCGTAGAACTTATGTAATAAAAAGCATGCATGTACATAATTCAGATAAATATATGAATAAATAATAAAGGCAGTGGAACTGAATATATTTTGTTGGGAAATTACACAGCTGCAGTCTTGAGGAATTTCAAATATCAAATTAACAATGAGCATTTAAAAGGGAGGAGAGGAGCAATTGATATGCAAGGCAGGAAAACAAGGACTGCAGGGAGAGCTAACAGAGAAGCAGTGGTAAACTCAGCAAACGTCTTTGCCAGGTGGCTTATGTGCTATTAATTATAAACATGGCCATTCACTCTTATTGAGTGGATTATCATAAACACTTGTGTCCTGATAATTTTTTAGTTTCATTTACAAAGCTAGACTAAAAATATTAATGGAGCAGCTGGGTTGATGACGCAAGAGGTATGAAATAAATGTCTTTTTTTTTTTTTTGCATTGGTTGGATACAAGGTTATTTTCTCCTTTTTGTAAATTATACTCACCCTATTTTAGGATTTACGCTCATATTTTTGTTTCATTCATTCCCTTATTCAAAGAAACCTTAAGGGTAGGGTTATCAGTTTTGGCCTGCAGGTATTTGAACAGCCACTTGGACCCAACAAGATGCTAGAGTTTGAGGTGTTTCTCTGCTGCCATCTATTGGTCATCTAGAGTTTTGCTCTCCGGGCAGCTTGAATCTTGCAGATCCTTATCCAAAACACCCCCAATTGTTTGGAGGCTTCTTTTGATCAAACACAGAATAGGAAATCATAAGGGAGGGTTGTTTTATCTGGATCACAGCTGGCCCAAGCAGATCTTCATGAACATAATGCTTTCTTTCTGTGGGAAGAAATATCCACCTGGTTCAGTTCCAAGCTGGGAGAAAGGCACTGGAGACAAAATGGAGGCTGGAGGCTGATTGGAGAGAGGACCCATTTATTGATGAACATGGGTTGTGGTTGTGGTGCAGCTGGCCCCATGGAGTTGAGAGTGGGGGGTATTTATACTTTTTCTTGGGCTTTGCACTTGAACCTCCTGTTCCTGTGCAAGAACATGTATTCTATTGGCTGTTGTCAGACTCTGATGGTGCCATGTACAAATCCTAGGAGTTTGTCTGAGCTAAGTTTGGTTGAAATTAGGGCTGATGCAATGAAGAGGCTTATTGGGCAATTCCTATTGTGGCTGGGGGCTAATCCTACCTTTGTTCAGACCTTGCTGCAGGAAATTTGCTTATGAATAATGTTATCTCTTTATCTCTTAAGTGCTGACATCTGCTGTGGACACTGCTTTCCAAGAGCATGTTTCTCCATTTCTCTCTTTAGGGAAATATAATATTCTGCCTTTTTAATATTTCCTAAAATATTTCATTCTTCTAGGAGAGGGGTGGGTGCTAACTTTCTACATTTCAAGCCACTTCTGGTGAGCTGGGCAACCATATAAAGTCAATCAATAAATCAATACATTCTAAAATATCATGCAATCATTGAAAATGTATTCTTTCTATAATCAGTTATGGATAAAATATTTTACGTTAAGCAAGCAGGAAAGAGAATTCAAAGTACCTCCCTATTTTTATTTTTAAAGTATCAGGAGAAATGCAGTAAATTAAAAGGTGTTCTTTTGCAGATCAAGATAAAATATTCCATATGTACTAAAAGAAATTTTGTTCTCTTTTCAGATGGAACAGGGGACAAATCAGTGGTGTTGGTAAAGAAGAAGTTTCAACCAACAAAGGATCATACAGGAAGAAATGGAGTGAATATTTGAAAAACCTACCCAAACCATTTATTTTTAAAATGAAACAGATATTCTTATAGCTAGTTATTACTTCACACCTAAAAAAAGGAATACATTAAGTTTTGTCTGCATACACAAATACAATGAATAAAACGACTACAGGCATACAAATATCACAACTCTCTCTCTCTCTCTCCATCCCTGGAGGACTTGTGGATTGAGACTGTTTTGGAACCACTTCTCCTGAATGAGCCAGTGCAACTTGGGAAAACCCTTCAGCCTAAGCTGAGAGTGGATTTGCAGGCAATGCTATATGTCAAGAAGCACTTTTGCAGAAGTACATCAGATAGACCAGCTGCAACCTTTCTGGAGCTGTCAAATTTGGCAACAGTTTTTTTTTATACCTAGGATCAGCCTCTCCTTAGTGAATGTAATATATTTGATATGAAGCTACCCTTGACATGTTTCCAGAAACTGTTATTGGTGCAGAGTGTGGCAGCTGGACTGTCATTGGGCTGAAAGATCTGTATATTTGTATTTTATAAATCTGCAAAACAAATTATGTTTAGTTATCAATGGATCTCAAGCCATGTCCCTGAAACAATTGATTCCAAGTCATATTCCACAATCTTCATGCATGACGGCAAACACAGATGTTCCCATTTTCTTTCCAATACCATTTTAACATAGTTTGGTGAACTGTCACACATATCATAAGAAAACCAATTTCATTGTTTAAAAAGGACTGCTTCAAGTATCATGAAAGTGACTTGGAAGATAGATAGATAGATAGATAGATAGATAGATAGATAGATAGATAGATAGATAGATAGATAGATAGATAGATAGATAGATAGATAGATAGATAGATAGATGGATGATAGGATGGATGGAGGGATGGAGAAAAAGAGAGATATCTTCAGAGTCAAAAAAGACATACTGTTGTGCAGTTCATATGTGAACTGAGAGATTGTTCTGCAGTCTGGCATCACAGAATATAGCATAAAAGGGGCACTGAAAGTCCATTATAATAGCTATGAATATTATTGTTTGATGCCACTAATGGTTGTCTATTCAAATACAGTGAAGGCTTCATAACACAGAGCTCGCCAGCAAGTTGTGTCAGCAGTCATAACATTTAGTTCTCTTGGCTGAATGCGAAAGCAGTATAGGGTTTCTTTCACACAGCATCTTCGTAGCACATGTTTAATGACCCTGAAGTCTCTTCCCAGTCTCCAGTAGACTAGAGAGCAACTGGCAGGATATATGGCAGATGTCTATTCTGATGACATATCCCACCCACCATACCAAATCAATGCTGGTGGACTCCCTGTGATCCAAAATCTCCAGACTGGAGACATGCCTTCCACAAATTTATCCAGATGTTTGATCTGTCATCGATGCAGACTCCTGGATTCATATCCATATAGGAGAGCATGGATAACCACAGCTTTGTAGGCTTTCAGATTTGGGGAGATACAGGTATTGTGTTGATTGAGAACCCTGGTACAGAGTCTGGTTGGCCTTTGGAGTCAATTTCTTCTTCCAAAGACTTGCTTCCCAGGTGTTTAAAACTTCTTACATTTGCCAGCTGGGTGTCATCAACAGTAATTTTTGGATCAAATACCAATGTGGTTGGTATTTGGCACAGGTTAACCAGCTCTTTTTCAAGCAGATAGTCAGGCCAAAGAGCAAAGCAGTGTCTGATAATTTGTTCAGTATCAACTTCCAGCCACTGTCTTTGTGCACTAGGAGCACAGTCATCAGCAAAAAGGGTTTCTTGAATGACCATATGGAGGCACTTCATGTGTGGGTTCAATTAGTGAGGTCAAAGAGATCCTGGATGGCATGTAATAATATGCAAGTAAGAATAGATTGAACAGGATTGTAGCTAACACACAATCTTGCTTCACCCCATTGGAAATGGCAAATGCAGCTGATGCATCACCACTGTAAAGGATTTGTCCAGTTATTCCACCATGGAGTAGCTGAATCAACTTCATGATTTTCCTTGGATGTCCATAACATCTCAGGATGATTCAGAGAGCCTTCCTATTTACAGTGGCTAATGTCTTTGTCAGGTCAATAAAGACAGTCAAGAAGTTTGTTTGTTCAATGCACTTTTGATGGATTTGTTTCATGGTAAATATCATGTCTGTTGTACTTTGTTCTAGCGCATCACTGTGTCCCTGAGAAGTTGCTTTCCAAGAAGTGACAAGTTTGTAGAGAGAATGCAGGCAAAAATCTTGCCTGTGATGGACAGCAGTGAGATACCCTGTACTTTCCACAGTCTGATTTGCTTCTCTTAGTTTTATAGGAAGCCACAATGAAGGCATCACAGAATCTCCGGGCATCTCTTCTATGAGCCAGGCATCTGCCAAGATGTACTGGAATATCTGTAAAGAGTTTGGGGGCTTTGTAGATCTCAGCAGGAACACTGTTTTGCCCTGTTGCTTTATTTGAGTTTATATGTAAAATCACTTTCCTGATCACATCAGTAGAAGGAGGCAGATCTAGGCACCCAAGACTGGCAGCAGAGGAATGTCAGGATTTATGCTGTAAGACAGCAGGATCAACTTATTCAGCAGTTTGGAAAAGTGCTCAGCCCAGTAGTTCTCAGTTCTTCCTGGTCGGTTGATCCGGTTCAACTCCAGCAAGTGGGAACATCCTGATTTAGAAGCACCATAAATTGCTTTTATGGTGCTGAAGAACTTTCCAGAGGCATACGTGTCTACATAGCAATCCATCTGCTAAGCCTGCTCAAGCAGGCTTTCTCAGCTACCGCTCAGCTTGCATTTCTTGCAGTTTCTCCTGTACTTTGGACTGCAGGTATTTTAAAATGTGCATCTTTGAGATAGATGATAAATGGCAGCTTGCATAGCTTTTGTTTTGGCCTGGAGGGCTGCTGAAATGGTCTCATGGTTTTCATCAAAAGCAATCTTGGTGCACCCAGGTGTTCAATACAACTACCGTTGTTGCAGTCTGAGTGATGACATTTTAAAACTGCACCCACTTTCCAGAACAGGTTCCAACAAGGGATAAATTGTTGGAGAGTTGTTTTTTTTAATTAAATACGTCTTGAAAACATTGGACTTGACCTGGGTCCTGCAGTCTCATGATGATGAATGAGGTACTGACAGTCTTTGGCGGCATACTGTGTGAAGGGCTACATGCAGGTTGAGGATTGACCAGACCAGTGTGTGATCAGTCAAATACTTGACTATGTCACGGTTTGTCAGCACGACCTCAAAGACATCGCCATGACCTGGAAAACATAATATAGTAACTTTATGGTATGATGTCACCCTACAGTCAACACACTAAAGGGATACATCCTTTCACAAGGATTGTTTCGACATGGTTCTTCTTGGTAAGACACTTTGAAAACTGCTCACCACAAAGGTCAATGTTATTACAAACAGACAAAATTATCTTTAAAATTGACTCTATGTAGACTCCGTTGTAAACAGCACAGATCATCACAGCCAGGGTTGCCACTTCCCATCTAGCCCCATGCAGCTCTATATTTCAGTGTAAGAAGATCAGCAGGTGATCAGGCATTTTACTGCTGTGGCCTTCCATCAGGGAAGACAAATCTAAATTGCTTCTTCTTGATTTCTAGTAACAGAGGAGCTTAGCCGCATGGGGCTAGTTGGAAATGGTCATCTTAATTCACTGGGCAGCTGCTGGCTGGTGGCAAAAAAGGGGAAGGGAATAGGTGCAAATTTATACCCTTTCCAAATGGATCATTACATAATTAAAATAATAATAACAAACACATGATGGATTATTAAAAATAAACACTTAAGAACAGGTCCAATATAACTCTTCAGAATACATTTGTGAAATAAGTTAGCACTAAGCAGGCTTAAAAGAAATATGGCTATGACTCAGTGATTTCAAAGTATTCAGGACTGCTATGCCAGAAAACAATTTGCATCATTAAGTCTAATTTCAGGAACTCGATATCAGTCACTTATCAATTTTCCTGTTCACCAAAATCTGTAATTTACTAACTTTCTTTTTTTAAATTGTCTTTGATTCCCCACAGTGTTTTAGAGTCTCCAAAAAAGCCAAGCTATGTAGCACATCTATAACTGAACAGAACACAAACCATTAAAGGACATGACAGCAGTATTCCAGCATTTGAGAGGCTTTGCCACATAGAAGACCGGTGTGTGTGTGTGTGTGTGTGTGTGTGTGTGTGACAATTTATTTTCCAAAGCAACAGAGGGCAGGACAAGGAACAATGGATGGAAACTAATCAAAGAGAGAAGCAATCTGGAATTGAAGAGAAACTTCCTAACAGTGAGGACAATTAACCAGTGGAACAGCTGGCCTTCAGATATTGTGGGTGCTTCATCATGGGAGGTTTTTAAGAATAGACTCAACAGTCACATGTCTGAAATGGTATAGGGTCTCCTGTGTGAGCAGGGGCCTGGACTAGAAGACCTCCAAGGTTCCTTCCAGCTCTATTCTGAAATTATAAGTCAACAAAGAAGAAAAGTTATCAGCACTCTTGTCTGACAAGGGTACTGGAGAGGGTGGGGAAGTAGTGTGACAGAAAGAAAGAGCTGTGGCAGGATAAGAATAGAAGGGAACAGGAAAATGGGTGACATGTCCAAGAATATGTATGAAGGATCCAGATGGGCCCTTCAACCTGGCAGTCTCTTGGTTGATGGTGGACAGTAGAAGCTATGGGCACTTGGTAACAAGGAATGAGACCTTCACCTACACTTTGATTTGACTGGAACTTTCTCCTTTGATTGTTCCATAAGGAAACGGGGCCAAAGAAGAAGAGCAAAGCAGAGAATAATGAGAAGCCACCAACACGTTCTTAATAGTTCAACTGTTCCTGTAATCTGTGAAGATTTAAAATTTGATTTAGGAGAATCGGTGATAATGAAATGACTAATAGTTAAAAGGTGACCGATAATCTTTTAATAAGAATAAAGATATTTGTTGTTATAAGTTCAAAAGATCTTTATTGGTGATGGGGAGAACTCTGGATTTAATGTGAAAGAATCCTGGGAAGTAGGGAAATAAATAATTCATAGGCTTTGGGGCTGAGTAAAAACAGTATAGAAAAATGCAGAGAGAATTGCAACTGGAAAAAAATGGTCTGTTAACATGTTACAGGTATATGGCAGGGAAAAAAATCATCATGCAAAATTTCAGAAGTAGGAAAAGGTTTTTAAAAACTAGGGAGGGAGGAGTTAGCTGAGAATGAAAAAGACAAAGTTGGGGGGGGAGGGAGAAGATGCAAAGGGCAAAATTGTAATAGGCAAGGCTTGGACACCTTAGCCAAGCAGCAAATGAGTGAAAAGGTTGTTAGCTTTCTGTTCCTTTAAGGTTAGGATAGACAATCTGCAGGGCCAGGTATAGCCAAAAAACCTTGGACACAGCTGCAAACCATCTTTTAAAAGCTGCCACCAGGTTGTAATTATTAATGTAACAGAAAAATAAGTGTGAGGAGAAAAATGACATTAGCCTCAGCACAAGGCAGCACTTGCATAATCTTGTCTAGGCTGGGGAGCTAAGTAGGTTGGGTCCTGGATGGATGGAAGGAATTAAAAAAAATACCAATTCTATGAGTTAAAACTGCAGGAGGGAAAAATCCTATGAGGAGACAGGAGGCAAGCCAGCTCTGTACTGTTGCCAAGGAACTACATGGATCTATCCATGAAATCACCAAAGTGGAGAGCTCAGTTTGGAAGATACTTTATTTTTTAAGAGATGTAATTAAAAATCAAATTTAGCTCTGCAGGCTGCTTAAAGACCAAGATAAGCATTAACTTTTTAAAAAGTTGAACTCTTGTTTTTAGATAAGCTTTGTTTCACCATCATAGATCAATGAATGCTATGTCAGCTTGTATAATAAAGCTTATCTCATCCATGACTTGATAGTGAACGAAAAAGTCAACCTGGCATTCTTTGCAGAAACATGGATGAGCGGGGACTCCCTCTTGAAGATGTGCCTTTCCAGATTTCAGGTGTGGCACCAATAGTGATTTCAGGGCAGGAATGGGTATGTGGCTGTGGCTATCTAGTAGTCTTTGGTGACTCTTAAGGATACTGTCACAATAAAGCCAGATGAAAAATCCTGTTCATGAAATTGGGCCGTTCAGTTGGAGTTGCTGCTTGCCTACCTTCCTCGCTCCAATAGAAGGGTATCCATGCCTCTTAAACTATTAAAGTGTGTGATTTGTGCTAGCACAGTCAACTGAGAAGGGATTCATCTTGCAATGAACTGATTTAGGACAATACTACTAATATTGCCTGCAATGACACTCTAATGTCATTTTTTGTTGTTTGGGGACATGAATATGCATATATTTTCATATTCAGCTGATATTGCTGGCTGAGAATCAAAATGATTGGAATAAATGTTAGCTAAATTGTATGGAACAAGGAGTATGGATCTGAAAATTAATGTATCCAAAGCCAAAGAATTTGTTTTGATGGGGAGAATTGAACTGTTGCAAGATACATAAATGGTGTAAAACCAGAAGGAAGTGAAACATATGTGTATCTTGGTAGAATGTTTACCAAAGGTATTGAGTTTTTGAAATATTACTCTTTTAAAAGATTAGCAAAATAATTTACCCTGCAATAACCTTTGCCTAGCCCATTATCACTGCATCATTAAAGTTAATACAGCTGTTGGTTTCAATATATTGACAAAAGATTTTTTTTAAAAAAACTATAATGCACCAGCATCAGCCTTCAGAAAGATTAAAGAACAAATCAACGAACATATAAAATATTAAGCCCTGCCATAAAACCGAAAGATACATATTTAGAAGTAAACTGCACTGAGTTCAAAAGTACTTACTCCCAAGTAACTATAATATTGCAATTTAAATTGTGGATCTTTATTATTACCTTATGACCATTAAATTCAGCTACTATATTAAAACATTCATTTATAAGAAAACAACACAACCAAGACCTGTGGGATATAACCTTAATAATATCTGTGAATAGATAAGAGTGATATTTAAGTATCTATTTGCAAAGATTTGTGCCAATTCTTTTTTTTAAAAAAAACTCTGCCTAAATTAAAGTATTATAATAGCTGTTCTCTCCAATTTTCTACAATCCCAGAGTTTACTGCACAGGTAAGGCTTACTAAGAATTATCTTAATGAATAAAATAAAATTTCTTGATTTATATTGCTTAAATTTACTCCAAAGACTTGGAGTAAATTTGTGCCACTTTTAAGGTTAACACAACTTCTGATTTTGAATAAAACACAATTCTGTGTGTATGCTTAACACGGAAGTAAGTTTCACTTTAAAGAAGTTTGTTATTGAGGAAATAAAATTGCTCTCTTGGTTCACCCTGGGAAAATTTCCAAACAGACCACCCACATGGCAAATCTCACCTTGCTCAGGCCCATCTTTGATGGTTTTTAGAAACGGTTCCCAACAAGCAAGAGGGAGGCGAAGTTCATTTGCAGTCCTTCAGTGCAGCCATCCCCAGGCCTTCTGTCCCAGACTCATACTGGGTGCCCGAGGAGGACGATCGTCTCCAAGAACAGTGCAAGTTGGAGCCCTTCTTCCGAAAGGAAGAGGTGAAGCGGTAGAACTTCCTGTGCTGGTTCCGAAGGTACTCGCGGTAGTTCCTGGTCAGCAAGATATAAAGAAAGGGGTTGATGCAACTATTGCTGTAGGTCAGGCAGGTGACCAGGTAGTTGATATACTTCTGGATGTGGAGAGGCAGTCCCAGGGGGCCGTGGTAGAGGGATACCAGCTGCCAGATCCAGAAGGGCAAGAAGCAGGCCCAGAAGACCAGCACGATGGTGAAGACCAGGATGAGGACTTTCTGGCGGGGAGAGCGCTTGGGCCCCGTTTTGCGCGGCGGGTTCTTCTGCGACTCCAAGTAAGTGGCGGCCAGGCGGGCGTAGAGGCAGCCAATGAGCAGCCCGGGGGCCAGGATGCTGGTGGTGAAAAGAACCGTCAGGTAGAGCCGGAAGGCGTCGGGGCTCCAGGTCGGGGCACAAATATGCTTGCCGTCGCGGCTCTGGCTGAGGGTGACCATCAGCATCATGGGCAAGGTCAGCAGCAGCGAGATCCCCCAGACGGCGCCGGCGGTGATCTTGCGGAAGCGCGGCGCCCGGTAGCGCACGGCCAGCGGCCGGGTGACGGCCAGGTAGCGCTCGGTGCACATGACGGTCAGGGTGAAGATGCTGGCGTGCATGGTGAGCAGGTCTAGACTGAGCAGGAAGCGGCAGCCCAGTTCGCCGAAGTACCAGTCCTGGGCCACCGACGTGCCCACGATGAATGGGATGGAGCAAAGATAGAGCAGGTCGGCCAGCGCGAGGCTGGCAATGGAGCCGGACAAGGGCGCGCCCCGGGCGCCCCGGCCCGAGCGCCAAAGCAGCGCCAAGGTGTACACGTTGCCCGTCACGCCAGCCACACACATGACGGAGAGGACCGCGCCAAAAACCCAGGTCGCCGCCGCTTCGCTGCCGCTTCCCCCCGCTGCGGCCCGAGAAGACGCGTTGCCAAGTCCGACGCTTAAGTTGCGCTCCATTTCGCGCGCGGAGCAAGTGGGGCCAGTCGCCTTCCCCCCCTCCAACTTGCCGCGCGGTGGCCACCGCCTCCCGCTCTCCCGGTGGAGCTCCAGGCGGCCAATGGCTGGCTCTGTTCCCGAGCCTTGCTTGCCCCGAGCTCCGCGGCTGCCGCTGCTCCAGCGTCCGCCTGGGACTCGGGCTTCTCCTTCTTCAGCGACTTCACGGTCGGAGTTGAGTAAAAGCTACTGAAGTAGTCGAGGCTTTCGGGAACGCTCGTGGGAGGGCGTTTGGATTCGTGGGATTGCCTTGTGCATGTTTTATGGGGCTGACCTGCTTCTTCTGGAAAGCCTCGGAGAGAATACTTAGACCAACTTTATTGTCACTTTGAATGTACACTAATTGGCATATATTAAAATGAATTTTCGTTGCATGCAGCTCTCAAAGGGTCACCGCCTTCAATATACATTACATAACCATGTCATAATAAAGAAATACAAAATTATGCATATACCCACATATAATCACACAGTGAAACAACACAGTCTAGTTCGGATGTATACATGGACAGAAACTTGCCAGTTTGTTAGAAATACTTAGAAACTTCCTCCCAGAGGGGAGCAACAGAAACAGACCGTGAAGTGGGTGTGCGGGGTCTCTAACAATGCTTTGAGCTCTAAGCACATAGCGCTTATAAGCAGTATCCTGATTGACAGGAAGCGAGCCACCTATAATCTATAAACGCTCTGAATGGACTTTGAGGCACAGCAGCCACCAAACAAAACAGTGATGCTGTTTGTTAAAACACTCTCAATTGTTCCTCTGTAAAAAGTGGCCAAGACAGAAGGTGAAAGATGTCCTCTTCTCATCCGATGCAGGAAATGTAGATTCTGGTTTGCACGCTTCACTAAGGATGATGTGTGGAGAGACCAGTTTAGATTGTTAGTTATCTGCACCCCCAGATACTTAATACTGTTGACTACCTGTACAGCCGCATCCTTGATACTGAGTACAGTATGACTATATTTGCTCTATGTAGGTCTACTTAGGAGGCTTTATGAATTTACCCCCAGTTTATCAATTACTTAGGAGGTGAGAGCTTGGCAGCACAAAGAAACAATCAGAATAGAGCTGGAAGGGACTTTGGAGATCTTCTAGTCCAACCCCCCCCAACCTAATAGCTAGCCATTAGCTCCCCAATCTAAAAAGCTGCATACCATTTAAATACCACACACACACAACAACAACACCTCTGCTAGAGAGAAGTTTCCTGAAGATGGGCTCCAGCATGAGTCAGAAAGCTCAGAAGACAAAACCTCTGGTACTGGACTATAGAGATTCTCAGTCATCCAGGTCAAGATTGTCCCAGGAGGCACCTTGACTTTCTTGTTTTTTCTTTGAAGACATTTCACTTCTCATCCAAGAAGCTTCTTCAGCTCTGGCAGGATAGTGGATAGAGAGGATAGATCTTCAAAGAGAAAATAAAGGAAGTCCAGTTGCCTCCTGAAAAAGCATCTTTAGGACTCTGATTCTGGTAGCTGATTCAGACTGGATCTTTAAGAATAGCCCTTCTTCAGTTTCATTATTTCACTATTTGCCATTCACGATCCTTTGAGATCTACAGGAAGATCTTCACCTCACGGTCATAAAAAACTTGTGAGCTTTGTAATTTGTCTGGGAGGTAGTGGATGGCCCAAATCAGATATTGTAGGAGGAGAGGCTATGGTAGCCAAAATTAGAGTGAGTCTGTCAGCACCCTTTTAGACTAACTTTGGCTTATGACTTATAATTTGATTTTTGAAAGGCTCTAAATCACCTGATGTTCTTCTCCATTAGCTCCATCAGCATGAGAAAATAGCTCTGCTGTATAGCCCTTGGCTCATCTAAGTCCAAAATTTGGTTTTTCACAGTGGCCAACCAGAAACAATCAGGAGCTTTTGAAATACATTTCCCTTACTGTTACTTCCTTTCCCTTATTATTTACAAACATGATATCTGGCACCATCTGAGGAGTATTTTTAAAATAAGTAGCTCTTAACACACCAGGAATCTATCCAACCCTCATTTAAAGCCATTCAAGTTTTGTTCCTTTGTTTTTGCACTTACAAGTCAGTCAGTATTAACTTCTAGTGACTTCCTGGAAAAGTCCCTGCAAGTTTTTGTTTTCAGATTTCAGAAGTGGTTTGCCACTTTTCTCCTTCATAGGGATGAGAAAGTGAGTTACTGATTCAGAGTCACCCAGTTTAGGCTTCTTACGGGACTTGAAATCGCAGTCTCCCAGTTTCTAGCCTGATGCCTTAACCATCATATTAAACTGACTCTTTAGTGGTCTTCCCCTAACTTACTTCTGATAATGAATTTCTATGAGTAATTATATACAGCATGCCTGTCTCCTTCCAAACAGCTTTCATGGATGACCTTGGCCTTTGGCATTTTAAGCAAAAGAGAAAAGATTCTCTCTGCCCACTTCCTCCATGCTGAGAGTGATTTTATATATTACAATTGTGGCCTTGCTCAATCATCTGATTTTTATACACTGCAATCATGTCCTCATTCAGTCATCTTTTTTTCTAGGCTAAAGAGTCCCAAATGTTTTAGCCTTCTCTTGTAAGAAAGGTATTTGGTTGCCTGCTCCTGTGTGTTTTTTCCACTCTGTAATATCCTTTTTCAAATTTGGTGACTAGAACTATACAGAGTTTTCCAGATGTGGATATACATTTGAATAAGGGCTTTGCAACATCAGGAGTTTTACTTTCCATCTCTTTCCCTAATGCTTGCTAGCATGAAATTTGTCTTTTTTAAATGCTTCAAGCACAGTAAGTCGGAATCTCCACTGAACTATTCACCATAGTCCTGAAATCTTTCCCAGATTATTTACAGAAGTTCAGCCCCTAAAGCTGCATGCAGAAATACCTTTAGCTTTATATGTCAGTGGTGTATTTCATCTAGACTCTCTTCTGAATTCTGAAAGAATCTCAGGCAGAATTACATTTTTGTTTAAACCATGACTACATTGTTATGCAAGTTCAAGCTTGCAGTCATAGGAAACAAATACAAACCTTTTAGAGCAGATTATATGACAGGGCTGTCAAACTCGTGGCCCGCGGGGTGGATGCATCATGCACTGGCCATGCCCACGCCTGCTTTAGCAAAAGGGAAAAAGTCTCGATACGTCATGTGACGCCACCATGACGACATGAGTTTGACACCCCTGATATATGAAAAAAAAATAGTGATAACTTGGGATACCAACAATGTTCAGGATTCACTTTTCATAACTATATACACATTAATCCCTTAGATCTATAACTTTCAGAAATCTGAAGTGCAAATTAAACATTTGGTACAAATGCATTTAAAAAGCTTCCATCAGAAAGAGGCATTCTGACATTTCCCTGTTATTTTAGACTGCTTCTCCCACAGCTCTTTAATATTAACCAGGCTGATTGGGTCCCATGAGAGTTGAAGTCCAAAATATTTTATTCCCCTTATTTCTTCAAGTCACTCTTGGCTCCTGGGAGCTGTTTGGATTAATCCCTGCAATATTCTTGGCAATATGGACATGGTTTGTTCCTATTTTTTTCCCAGGGCTGAAAGAGAGTGAGTAGCTCAAAGTCACTCAGCTTGTTTCACTCCAAAGGTGGAACTAGAACTCACAACCTCTCAGTTTCCAGCCTAGTACCTTGATCGTTAGACCAAACCGGCTTTCCAAAATGCTGACACCTAACTTTGTCAATGAAAATATCAGGAAATTAAAACGAAATTACATAGAAGAGTATTAACTGTTTTGACATGGATACTGTTCTGTTCACTATCTGTCGTAAAATAATTCAAGATATACAAACATTTATCCACAGAGAAATGTTGTTCAATAAAGCAATGTCTTTGGACTGTTTTTCATAAAACAAAATATCCTGGATTTCCCACACAGACTGATATGTCACTGAAATAACTATACAAAAATATTTCTTCCCTGAAAGTGTCTCTTTCAGTATTTTAGAGAAAAATGTTCCCTCTCTATATTTTAAGGCATATAATATTTTATTTCTTTTTTCTTACAAGCAGTATCCTTAGTATTATAAAATGTTAGCTTAAAGATATTATATCTCCTTTTTTTTTTTACACAAGTTAAAATTTGAATTCACAATGATAACCAAGTGTTTTAGTGACTTTTTTGCATGTTCTTTAAACTTTGGACCTAAACTAGTATTGCATCCACATAAAAAGTTTAATGTCAATTAGAACAAAATACATGATATACTCACAGCCCTTAGGTGTGGGTAGGTGGGAAAATAGAGATTTATTTTATATTTATTCTCATTTATTAAATTCTGGGGATATTCCTGATTATGGTAGATAAGTGATAATTGACCAGCCAGAATCAACTCACATTGAATTTTTGATCAATTGATGCAGGTTTTATCACTGTAAGATGTTTCCCTCTATTTTCTCTCTTCATTAAATGTAACATTGGTGTTATTTTAGATAAGATTAATTGAGAGACAAGTAAGTGTCTGTCATTTGGTTGTATCTATAGAACATATTATAAAATAATTCAGAAACAATACCTAGTATTTACTGTTGATCCAATTTTATTAACCTTCATTCCTAATATTAAATCTTATCAAATTCATTACATGAGACTTCCAACAATTTTTGGCTCCAGATATTGGAGTTCTATTCGATTATAAAGCCACCAAAACATGGCAATGTCTTCACACTATCTTTATAGTCATGACATCACTTCCTCGGCTCCTGCTTTTTCTTTTAACTGGCATATACTCTACAGGTGTCATCTTTATTATTTGGACTTAAACTGGAGGTCTTGAGCAAAGATTTGTCAAAACTGCTTAGGACGTTCTGCTACTAATGTCATCCTTGAGCAAAGGAATTATAAAGACCGCTTTCATTGTGAAGTAGCTATACTAGAATGTATTAGAAGTTTGAACAACATTTATTATGGGTTAAACAAAGCCAAGAGACTTTTATATTCTGTGCATTATATAGCTCATCAGTGCATGCAGGTCTATCACATCCAACAATTTTTTAATTAATAGCCATTATCGATAGATTATTTGTACTGTTTGTGCTTTCTACATTTTATTGTTGTCTGAGATTCTTTTTATTATTTCTCCCTCCTCCACAGCAAAGTACAGTGTATACTATAATATACTCCTCATTCAGCATAGTATTTGATGTATTTTATGAAGCAGATAATGATCCATAAAAGTTTATGTTGTGATCTTAAAAATTGCAAGAATGTTCTTTGTCCCTTTTATAAAAAAAAAAAAAAAAAAAACCTCTAGCAGAGTTTTGATACCAAGTTTAGGTACCAGCCACAAAATACACTTTTTGTTAACCATTTCCTTTCAGCAAATTCATTAAGCATTTGGTAATAAAATGAACTAACTTCTAGGGTTATGATTTACTTCAGATTTGAGAGTAAAAAGATGCTTCTGTATAGAAGGGTCAGGGACATATTTGTAGCTCCTTGGGAGAAAAAAAACTGGCTACTTTAAAAAGTTTTAAGGTAAAGAAGAAAATGTTTTTAGTTTGAAGAGGCAGGCACTTAACATTGTAGTGTGTTATATTAAAATGCTCTTCTGTGTTGTTCAATTGTCCTCATTCAATTTTATAAAAAAGAAATAGCTACTCTAGAAGAGTGTTTCAAGAAAATGTTTATGAGTGGTTTGTGTCATTTTTAACTACAAGATGACCAAGGGACACGTCTCTATCAGTGGTGGGATTCAGCCAGTCCGCACCTATTCGGGAGAATCGGTTGTTAACTTTCTAAGCAGTTCGGAGAACCAGTTGTTAGAAGAAATCTCCTTTTGTTTTTTCCCACTTTACAGGACTAATCCTGGAAGGAAGGCAGGAAGGAAACATTCTAGTGTTGTTTCTAGTCTAATCTTTATTGCCATGCTTACAGAAACTGCCTCTCGGGTTAATCCTTATTACATTGTAACAGCTAAGGCAAAGCACCCATTGACCTGAGTGATGTTGAGCTGGCCATGCCTACCCAGTCACATGACCACCGAGCCCCACCTACCCAGCTGGTCATTAGGGCAGAGGACCGGTTGTTAAATTATTTGAATCCCACCACTGGTCTCTATGTCCTATTGCCTTCGTTTCTCACATCTATATTTAATCCTCAGGGATGATATCACTAAGAGGAAAGATAACTGCCCAGAGTCATTAGGAATTGGGTGGCTTATAATTTATTATTCTTTGTTCACAACAATGGTAGAGTCACACCTGCCAGTTCTTTAACTGGTGTTGACCTTAATACATGTTGGGCTTTTCCTAAGAACCTAAAATGTTGTAATGTATCCATGTGGTGTATATGCAGATCCAAGCAATGTGGCCTTTAGCAATTGACAGAAATTTTGTCAATGTGTCGATTTTTTAGGTGCTGTCCAAGATTTTTATTTTTTATTTTGGTATAACACCTAGTGTACTGATAAACACTAGAGCCACCATGGTCATAATCAGTTTTGATTGTCAGATCTTGCTACTTTGTGATCGTCTCCAATTCTTTGTCTTGCATTTCACTATCCCTTGGTATTGTCACATCATTATCCACATTTTCTTCTTTTCAATCACAGTTATATATGTTTCATAATGAGACAATTACCGTATCAGTCTGTATTCAGAAATACCACAATATTTTAACCATATTTTGAGATTATTTTTTTATTACTGGCACATGATAATCTTTATAGATATTTCAGTAAATTGACAAATGTGTTAGGTCATTGTTTATAATCAGTTTGTGAATCTTCTTGCATGAGCTGCTTCTTTGTACAATTTGCACTTTGCCTTGACTGCATTAGTTTCAGATAGCTTGCACTCTTGCACACCCATGATTAAGCCTTCAGTTCCTTTTTAGTGTTCCACTTAGAAGCCATTGCCAGGTTTTATCTTTATCTATTTCCCTTCAATTTTTGTGAAAATTAATCATGTAATACTTTTCTTTGCTACCATTCTGTTTGTGCTTTTATTACATGTTTTTTTCAATATTCTATTTTTTCATGTACATTTAAGTAACTTCCAAATTTTATCTTGCACTAACACTTATTATTGGTTGTCTTTTACATAATCATGTTTTTCTTCTTTGACAGTTTGTTTGACCTCAAGTAAACCTGTTTCCACTTCTGCAGGGCAGGTTTAATGTATCAATATCTCTATGGGGATGTAATGCACAGTGAACAATTATTAGTTTACTTGTTGTTTGGTCCAAATTGTCCAGTTTAGCTTGGGTCCAATCAATAAAACCATCAGTATATCATATCACAGCCAGGACTCGGATATTGATGGTTTTGATGGTGGTTTCCACTGTGCTTTTCATCCAACTCTAAAATTCCTAGATACTTCTAGCCTTCATCCCAATGCCTCTTTTTGTTTCATACATTTTTTATTAGGTATTAAGGTATTATAAAATACAAAAGCAAATAAGAGGACAGTCAGGGTGGAAGGAAAAAGGGAAAGAAAAGTGAGGAAGAATAGGGAAAGAAGAAGAAACGTAGATTTCTGACTCTCTTTGTTACAGTAGAGATAAAAATGGAACCAGCACTTTTCCTCTTGGGTCTAATGGAAAAAGAGCTGGAGAAAAAGTTTGGAACTTTTTTGCTATATATGTTGATAGCAGCAAGACTATTGTATGTGCAAAAATGGAAGGACCTTTTGATTTCTTATATGAAAGAATGGTTGCAGAAGCTGATGGAGTTGGCTGAAATGGCAAAATTGATTACTTTGATTAAAGAAAGAAATATAAGTTACTGCTTCTGAAGTTCGTGCTTGATGTGGAAAAGAATGAAACTTTGATTTTGGGTTTTACAGATTAGATTGATAGATCTTTATAGAAATGACTGGTTCATACTATTATGGTAAAACAAAAAGTTGTGATCTGTTGTTAATGCCTTATTGTAACAGAGAGAGTGGACTTTGTCCCAATGCCTCCTGAAGGTTTGGCTATTTGACATTTCAATTCCATTACTGTTTGTGATTTTATCCTGCTTTATTGCTACAGTAGCACATTTCTCTAAGACAAATTCCATTGCTATATTTCTGCTAAAAATTCTTACAATTTCAATTTCAATTTCTGATTTTCCATGAAGCTTCGGATCATTCATATAAAGCAAGTTGAGATTTTATTAGAATATTTTGCTGTTTGCTAGCCATGATTTGTTTTCTTCAAAATCACTGAAAGTGGCAATGAGAAATAATAATAATAATAACAACAACAACAACAACAACAACAACAACTCCGCCGTTGCCGGTCCCAAGCCCGGAAGAGAAAGGAGGAGGGTTGGGGTCAGGTTGGCAACTGGCCCCATAAAAAAACCCCCGCCAACCCATACAATATGGTGAAAGAAATGAATAAAAATTTTATACCGCATCGGTCGTCGCGCGGGTTAACAAGGGCCGCGGCGGATGTTGGGGCCGTCGACAAGTGGGCTACAAGTGGACCAGCCAACAAAACGACAGAAATGTGGTGCAGATGAAAACTGTGCCATAATGGCCGGTTACTGCAACTCAGAGCCAGAAAAAGGAGGTTGTTTAAAGCGAGTGTATGAATTATGGAAAGAACAATATCCAGATTCAAATGTTGGTGAACAACGACTAGCAGATCAAAGGCGATTTATTATACGGAATAAAGTGTTTAGTGAAGTTGAACTTGAGGAAATTCAGGCAAATTGCAAAACCAAAAAAAACAATATCACAAGCAGAAATAACTGATATTCAAAACACAACTAAAGACATTATAGTAGAACTCCCAGAAGAAGCTCTCGGGGAGGAAATAACACCACCACCACTAGAACCAGTTATCACTGAACCAACTGATGAACTAACTCAAAAACAAAAAGAATTGAAGGATAAGATCATGGAGCATTTTCTGCTTAATGAGGAAAGGCAACGTTTACCATCACTAAAAATTGTGCCTAAGAAAATTTTGGCCCCTATCATGAAAATGGTTAATGTAGTGTTTTCAACAATTGAATCGGGATCCATCTTGGAAACAAACCAGTTAATGTACAGTGCAGCTGTAATAGTCACTAATGAACTAGGCATTAAAATCAAAGTACCTAGTCACACAACAGAAAAAGCATCAAAGCCAAAGTGGAAAATCCGATTAGAACAAAAAAACAAAAAATTAAGGGCAGATGCTAGTAACTTAAAGAACATGCATGAGCAATGGCTTAAAAACAACAAAATCATAGATTGGCTAATCAGAAGATATAGATTGGATACAAGAAACATCAATGAAGCTGTAGAGATTGTAAAACAGCAGATAACAGCAACAGCTAGAAAAATTGAAAGATGTGAGGCACAAATCATCCAATATAAACAAAATCAGCAATTTCGATCAGACCAACGGCGTTTTTATCAAAGTCTTAATGTGAATGGTGACACCAAAAGTGAAAAACCAGAAAAGCAGGCCACAGTTGAATTCTGGAGAGAATTGTGGGAAAATGCAAAGGACTACAATAAGGAAGCAAAGTGGATACATGACTTTGAGAAAAGCATTGGCAACAAACAAATGCAAATATTAGAAATAACAACTGAGTTGGTAAAAAATCGAGTAAAAAAGGTAAAGAATTGGACATCACCTGGAAAGGACCAATTACATGGTTTCTGGCTCAAATATCTGACCAGTTTACATGCAATATTGGCCAGGCAACTGAATGAAATTTTACAAAAGGGCCAAATTGATGAATGGTTGACAACCGGAAAAACATACTTGATTCAGAAAGATGCAACTAAAGGAACAACACCTGAAAACTACAGACCAATAACATGCTTGCCAACAACCTTCAAATTACTCACAGGCATTATTGCAGATAACATGATGGATTATTTGGAAACAAACAACATCTTGCCAGTAGAGCAAAAAGGCAACAAAAGAAGGAGCAGGGGCACAAAAGATCAGCTCCTAATTGATAAAATGATATTAGAAAATTGTAAGAACAGAAAAACGAACTTGAATATGGTCTGGATTGATTACAAAAAGGTATTTGACTCACTGCCACATAGTTGGATCATAAAATGCTTAGAAACAACTGGCATTAGCAAAAATATTACATCCTTTACTGAAAAGGCGATGAAACAATGGAGAACTGAGTTGGCAGTAGGGAATGAGATCTACGGAATGGTTAATATCAAGCGAGGAATTTTCCAGGGTGATTCACTTTCACCTCTTCTCTTCATCATCGTAATGATCCCACTATCAGTAATCTTTTAAAAAATGAAATTAGGCTACCAAACAGCCAAAGAAGCTGAAAAAATTTCGCATTTATTATATATGGATGATTTGAAACTCTATGGAAAGTCAGAAATAGAAATCCAATCATTGACAAACACAGTCCGAGTATTCAGCACCGATATTTCAATGCAGTTTGGCATGGAAAAATGAGCCACTGTATCCATAAAAAGAGGCAAAATCACTGCATGTGAGGGAATTGAAATGCCCAATGGCCAACTAATTAAATGCAATGAAAATGAAGCCTACAAATACTTAGGCATTCTGCAGTTGGATAATATCAAGCATGGAGAAGTAAAAATTATTGTCAGGCGAGAGTAAACCAACAGAGTTAGGAAAATTTTGAAATCTAAATTGAATGGTGGAAATACAATCAAGGCCATAAATACCTGGGCAATACCAGTTATAAGATACACAGCTGGTATAGTTAACTGGACACAAGCTGATTTGGACCTTTTGGACCAAAAAACCAGGAAACTAATGACAATGCACTACAGTTTACATCCACGTGGTGATACTGATAGACTGTACCTGCCCCGAAAATCAGGTGGCAGAGGATTATTACAAGTGAAGCAAACAGTTGAAGAAGAAAAACATGCACTGGCTGATTATTTAAAAGAAAGTCAAGAACATCTATTAATTGAAGTAAAGAACAAAAAACTACTGAAGGCCCAACAGACGAAACAAGAATACAGAAAAGATGTGATAAAATCAAGAATGGAGAGTTGGCGGAACAAAGCACTACATGGCCAATTTCTGGAAAAAATAAAAGATAAAGTGGACAGTGAACAAACTCGGTTATGGTTAACAATAGGTACATTAAAGAAAGAAACAGAGTCACTAATCCTGGCTGCGCAAGAACAAGCTATCTGCACAAATGCCATTAAGGCCAAAATCGAAAAATCCTCTGATGATGCCAAATGCAGACTTTGCAAAGAAGCTGATGAAACTGTTGATCACATACTCAGCTGCTGTAAAAAAATCGCGCAGACTGATTATAAATTGCAGCACAATTCAGTAGCGCAAATGATCCATTGGAATTTGTGCAAAAATTATAATATTAAAACAGCAACAAACTGGTGGGAACATCAGCCTGAAAAAGTCACCGAAAATCAGATGGTCAAGATGTTGTGGGATTTCCGTATACAAACAGACAAAATACTGGTGCATAATACACGAGACATCACACTGGTTGAGAAAAACAAGGTGACAATCATAGACATTGCAATACCAGGTGATAGCAGGGTCGCCGAGAAGGAACATGCAAAAATCGCAAAATACCAGGACTTAAAAATCGAAATTCAACGACTATGTCACAAACCAGCAGTGGTAATTCCAGTGGTAATTGGCACACTAGGTGCTATTCCAAAAGCACTGGAATTACATTTAAAACAGTTAAAAATTGACAAAATCACCATCAGTCAAATGCAAAAAGCCGCACTGCTTGGATCTGCACGCATATTACGAAAATACGTTACGACGTCCTAGGCCCCTGGGTGGGGCCCGACTAGTAATCAATGCCAAATCCGGCGAAACAAATGGCCGCTGTGATACAATTGTATAATGATGATGATGATGATGATGATGATGATGATGATGATGATGATGGTGATGATGATGATGATGTTGATGATGGTGACCATGGGTCGCCCTGGAAGATGCCTTTTCTAATGCTAACACCTCATTATTATGGTTTATTTCATATTCAGCCAGATGTTTAGACTGAATGTGGCTTTTTATTCACTTATGGAATTCTTTGTCAGGACCTGGGATAAACAGATGTTTTTTTGATGGTATTAAAGATATTTTTTCAGGATGTAAGCTATTCCATGTAAAGGTGCCTTCTGTATTTGAGTAATGGGGATTTCGTCAATGCCAAATACTTTGTTTTGGCATAACTCTTTTCTCTATTTATCATTTACTCTTTCTATATATAGTGTTTAGTAGCAATTCTATTTCAGATGATATTTTTTCCATATACCTTCGGATCATCCATCTAAAGGAGAAGGGATAGCCTGGCAGATGTTTTGATGTTTGATAGCCTTGGCCTGGCTTGTTCACTATTGTTGACAAAGAAATCAGTGCAACAACAAACAATATTGCTATGTGGGTTGCCTTGAAAGATATTATTGATATTAATCTCTCCCAGACTATCACCATTAGCCAACTGTGTCTCCCATTATGCCATTAAACTTTGCGCAAAGTTTCTGACTTTTCTGCTGACTCCTGTTATTTGAAGGCATTTGATTATTCAGTCATGAGGCAGGGAATCAAATGCCTTCATATAATTGATCCAAGCTACATTCAAGTTGGTCTTCTTTCTCCTTTCTTGCAGTTTTCCAGAATTATCTTGTCAAATAGGAACTGATTTTTTTTAACTCCTCTGCTGTTGGATAGTTTCTCTGTATCAGCTACTATACCAGTTAGCAATTTGAAAGTCATTGGTAAGCAGGTAATTGGCCTGTAGTTGCTGTTCTCTTTTTGTTAGATCTTTCATTATCAAGTAAGTTTATCCAGATGTTGACCAATCTTCACTGTTACCTTCTTCCATATGTTGTTAAATTGCTTGGCAACAAATGGATGTAGACCAGTCATATGTTCCAATTAAAAACTGTGCAATTAATCTATACTTGGTGCCAACTAATTCTTGATCTTCCTTGTCCTTTTCTCCACCTTTTTTAAATCCATGCTAAATTGCATTCTTGTATTTTGGGGAGGTTGTTCCATAGCTGCTCCTAGAACTGTACTATTTCTTCTTTGTCAGGTGTTGAGTGGTTCATGGCAGTTTTTCCATGGATGCATTTTCTGATTTGACTGAAATGAGGGATTATGCCTCCAGTCTGAAATTCAAACTTATATCTGCTGATCTTCTCTGATCTGTTATTCGTTGCTTTGTTATTTTCACTGTTTCCTTGATCTCCCTTGTTTGTAGGTGATCTTTCTTGTTCAGGCCTTCTTTGGTCTTCTTTATTTTTCAGCTTATTTTCTTTCATCTATTCTAGATGGTTTACATCAGATTTTAACATGCCAGTACTAATTTTGCAGCCTGGTTTTCTATTTTGGTGGTGCACTCTCTGACTTTTTTTCTTGCTTCCTGATTTTGCTTTCTAGGTATTCGTTTATAACTGGAGCCAGAACATTAATTAGCTATTATTTTTTATTTTGATTCATCACACAGTCAGCTAGATGTTCAGACTGGATTTGGCAGTTTAGCCAACTATTGAGTCCTTCCCAACGTCCTAGGGTAGGCAGATGTGGACGGTTGATGGTGTTACAGATATTGTCATAGGATGGAAACTATTTCAAGTAAAGCTGCCTTTTGCAATTGACTGATGGTGAATTTGTCAGTGCTGATGGTGTCCAAGTGAGGCTCCAGTTGTTTTTGGATTGCACCCAAGCCATCTATTACTGTTGGTAATACTACATTTGCTTTCTTTTGATATATTATTATTATTGTTATTATCTCTTTTATTCATTAAACATGAAATTCAGTCAACTGAACATTTAAAAATGTATCACAAATATCATTGACTGGCACTGATGGTTGATAGGGGTTGATGCCAGCATCCTAGGTATCAACCAAGTATCTTCTTAAAATGTACGATGTTCTGAGTAGTGCAGTTTTTTGCAGTTCCACTGGTGTTATTGCAGGAAGCTGCAATTTCTTGATGTGTTTTGTAAAATTCTTGGACATGGTACCAAGTGCCATGATGATAATAGGTTACATCATCTTCTTCTTCTTCTTCTTCTTCTTCTTCTTCTTCTTCTTCTTCTTCTTCTTCTTCTCCATCATCATCATCATCATCATCATCATCATCATCATCATCATCATCATCATCATCATCATCATCATCATCTAGAGAATTTGTCCTGTGTGGTCTGTTCACAATAAGAAACTAGGGGAACTACATGAACACCATATCTGGGCTGCAACATTCCAGATGACCATTAGATTACAGAACTCAAGCTCTTTGGTGCAATTTAGTGATTTTCAGATGACTGCAGCCTTGATATGACAGCCTCATATTAGGAAGTCTGCAATGGCTATTTCTCCACCAGTAGCCCAATTGTAACAAGTTCATATATTTCAGTTTGGATTGGTCTTTTTTTAAGCAGTAGGCTCCAATGTTTTATCAGGTTTAACAGTTTAAAGTCAAATCTTAACATAACTCTGTGTAAATATTTAACCTGTAGATAATTAAATCATTGTTCCACATACTATTTGAATAATTCAGATGGATCTAGACTTCTTGGTTGTTAGTTACATACTTAAGTATTGTGAATTTGTAAAAAGATCTACCTCTTACTTTTCTACATTTGTTCTTCTGGCCTTTGGGGTAAAATTCACCAAGTGTCTGTTTACTTTTTTTTGCCTACAAACCATGACATGTTGCTTAATTTTTTAGCTTTTGGAAATTCTGTGAATTGATGATAGCTGACAGCTCTGTCATAATATTCTGGAGTTGGCAGATGCTTTCTGTTTGGTTAAGAAATGAAGGGGAAATGGGATAAGAAAGGTTTGAGTCAGACCTGTGTTATCACGTTGTACATGTTTGCTTGTATAAGAACATCTTGTATCATTAAAGTGAAAGCAGACAACAGCTCAAAGAGCCAGATTTTATTATCTGTATTGGTCTGATAGAACTGAGAATTGGTGATGAATGTGTCAAAAGCCACTTAGTGTTCTCTTAAACTAAAATAGCTACACTGAGCAGATGGGTTTAATTAAGTTTTTACTGAAAGATAACTATGCTTCCCACATATTTCAGATGAGTACTTTGGAGAAAATGACAGAAGAGTTAATTCAGTCTTAAATTGCTTTTGATATGTGAAAATGTTTTTTTAAAAAAAACAAACAAACAAGAGGAACTCATATCTTCAGAAAGAGAAATAGCTCAACTCTACCTCCTTTTAGTATATCCCTTTGTGTTTATCAGTTTAATTACCACAGAGATGGATGTATATTTTCATGATCCATAAAAGGCATGGCTAACAAGAGATGCTGGAAGCTGTCACTCAGAACTTAGAAGACACCAACCTGCCTTCCCTTGCCCTCTGCTCAGAATATTATTTGATTCATGTTGCTATAATGCCCAAACATTTGAACATACAAATTAGCAAACAATTATTTTTTAAAGCTCATAATAGACATTTTATTATATTTGATCTGTTGCAGGCCACTGGCAGTCTGAATTATTTGGCACAAGTAGCAGATGATGAAGAAATTTTAATAAAATGCACAAATGTTGTAGGAAAATAGGCAGTCAAAGGCTCATGTTTGGGTTTAAATCTATTTACAGTAACTAGAAACAATTTGCAAGCAAGTAAGCAAGCAAGCAACAAGCAAGCATTTTGTTATTCCAAGTAAACCATCATCATCATCTCTCTAAAATCTGTTTCCAGCTATGAAAAGTTAGTAGCATTTGCCTCTAAGGGATCAAGTGAAATTTAGAGTTTCTTTTTATATAAAGTACAACAAATCCTACAAAATCAAGTCAGCCTCTCTTGCTAGAGAATCTGTTTTGAAGACTTTAGGGTGACAGACACCAAAACTGCTTAATAACATATAGTGTAATTGTGAGAGGGAATTTGGGGTAATCACTTAAATATGAGCCAGCAGTGTGTTGCAGCGGCCAAAAATACCACACACACGCACACGCACACACGCACACACGCACACACACACACACACACAGAAAGCCAATGCAGCCCTAAGCTTCATTAACAGAAGGATAGAATCAAGATTACCTGAAGTTTATCATGCCTTGGTAACACCACACTTGGAATATGCATCCAGCTTTGGTTGCCTCAATATAAAAAAGATGTTGAGAAGCCAGAAAGAAAAAAGAAGAGCAACAAAGATGATTAGAGGATGGGAGGCTAAAACATATGAAGAACAGTTGCAGGAATTGGGTATGTCTAGTTTAATGAAAAGAAGGACTAGGGGTGACATGATGTCAGTGTTCCCATATCTAAGGGGTTGCCACAAAAAGAGTGGGTCTAACTATACTCAGTGGTGGGATTCAGCCAGTTCGCACCACTTTGAGAGAACTGGTTGTTAACTTTCTGAGCAGTTTGGCAAACTGGTTGTTGAAAGAAATCATTAGGGCAGAGAACCGGTTAAATTAGTTGAATCCCACACTGTCTATACTCCAAAGCAGCTAAATGCAGGACAAGAAGCAATGGATGGAGACTAATCAATGAGAGAAGCAAACTAGAACTAAGGAGAAATTTCCTGACAATTAGAACAATTAATCAGTGGAAAAAGTTTCCCCAGAAGTTGTATGTGCTCCAACACTGAGGATTTTAAAGATGAGATTGGACAACCTTTTATCTGAAATGGTATAGGGTTGCCTGCATGAGCAGGGGGTTGGACTGGAAGCCCTCCAAGGTTCCTTCCATTTCTGTTATTATAATTATAATACCTCACCCCAAAAGCCCCAACTAACAAAAATATTTGTTCTATTATATAGTTATTCTATAATTTTAAATATATAATAATTTTTTTCATTTTATCTGAATATTGTAATATGTCATCATTGGTTTAGTCTCTTCTGAATTGTATAATTTTACCTACATTAAAAATAGGTAATACAAATAAAGAGGTGTGGCTTGTAGTTTGTACACATTCCCAATTCTTATTAGCCCTCCAAGGGAAACAGCAGATATGATGTGTAAAATATATTAATGAGACATGTTGTGCAGTGATTAGAATGCAGTATTGCAGAAAAACTCTGCCCACTGCCAGTTCAGTCTTGACCAGCTGAAGGTTGACTCAGCCTTCCACCTTTCCATGGTTGGTAAAATGAGGATCCAGATTATTGGAGGCAATATGTTGTCATTTGTCAGCTGCGCACAGAGGGCTGTAAAGCACTATGAAACAGCACATTGTAATATAAGTCTAAATCTATTGCTATTGCTAAACTTAGGATCTCTTTAATATATCTAAAACTACAATCTCCCTTTCTTACCGAAATTCATTCCCTCCCTCCCTCCCTCCCTCCCCCCCCTCTCTCTCTCTCACACACACACACACACACACACCAAACCAATCCTTATACCCCCAGGCCAGGAAAAAACTATATTTAAAAAGTATGACAAAAATTCCTCAATCAAACTATAAATAAATAAACTGCCATTACATCTTACCTAAACATTCAGCTGTCAGAAAGGCTGATCAGTGAGGCTTATTCTGACATGTGTAACATTTAAAATTGTTGGAATTTTGCTACAGATACGACATTCCCATTCTGCTCTTATATCTGGTTAATACCTCCAATCTACCATAAAGTTGTACAGCTAGATTCCAAGAGGGGGAGCAGAATTCCTGCACCACTGAGAAAAATATAGGAGCTCTAAACTGTTGTAAGCCACCCAGAGTTATATACAGTACATGATATAAGAATTAACCTGCTGTTACCAACTGCCAGTAGTTCAGCAGTTCAATTCTCGCTGGCTCAAGGTTGGTTCAGCCTTCCACCCTTCTGAGATTGATAAAATGTGGACCCAGATTGTTGGGGCTGATATGCTGACTCTGTAAACTGCTTAGAGTGGGCTATATAGCACAGAAGTGGTATATAACTTTAAGTGCTATCACTAAAACTTACTTTTCATTTGCAGCATGATGACTTGTCGTCTAGAAAACCAATAGCCCAGGTTTGTCACTCAAGCATTGTGCAAAAGGGTGAGCATCCATCTTTGCCTATTTCCTCTCCATCTAGCAGTTCAAAAGCATGTAAATGCAAGTAGATAAATAGGTGCCATTTTGGTGGGAAAGTAACAGTGCTCCATGTTGTCATGCTGGCCACATGATTGTGAACACATCTTTGGACAACACTGGCTCATGGTCTGAAAACGGAGATGAATGCTGCCCCCTATAGTCAGCGATGACTAGCAGAGTAAAATCTGCAGGGACTCCTTTCCTATCCTATCCTATTCGTAATTTGCAGGAATTTCAACTTATTTTACAACTAGCCAACTCAATGCAGTAGGAAGAATGTTCTGAGAGATGGAGATCCTTGTCAAATCACACTTAACAGATCTCATACTACTTCTACAGCAAATGGAAAAATATGAATCAGCCATGTACTTCCTTCAATTCTTCCTGTTTCCTCATTATTCAAATGCCAGGCTACTCCTCAGGAATGCTATGAGAACTAAATGAGAATGTTACAGAAATAAACTCTGACAGTTATAGGTCAGGATAAAATTAGGAAAGGGCTTTGACTTAACGGTTTTTGAATAATTTCTTTGCTTGCTGAATAATATATTACTGGCACCATATGTAAGGTGACCAGATTTTCAGATTGGAAAAGAGGGACGCCCTTGACCGGGGGGGGGGGGGGGCACTTGATTAAAAAATTTTTTTTTTGTCAAAAGGTCACCCCAGGACACTGAAACCAGCATAAATACGAATCTGTTGCCAAACAAAATTTTGATCACGTGACCATGAGGATGCTGCAACGGTCGCTAAGTGTGAAAAATGGTCGCAACGGTCGCTAAGTGTGAAAAATGGTCGCAACGGTCGCTAAGTGTGAAAAATGGTCATCAGTCACTTTTTTCAATGCCATTGTAACTTTGGTCACTATATCACCTTTCTTGCCACAGTTTTTAAGTGAATAAATGCAGCTGATAAGTTAGTAACATAAGTGAATCTGGTTTCCCCATTTGACTTTGTCAAAAGGTGATTATATGACCCCAGGACATTGAAACCATCATAAATACGAATCTGTTGCCAAACATCAAAATTTTGATCGCGTGACCATGAGGATGCTGCAACGGTCACTAAGTGTGAAAATGGTCACTAAGTGTGAAAATGGTCATCAGTCACTTTTTTCAATGCCATTGTAACTTTGGTCACTATACCACCTTTCTTGCCACAGTTTTTAAGTGAATAAATGCAGCTGATAAGTTATTAACATAAGTGAATCTGGTTTCCCCATTTGACTTTGTCAAAAGGCAATTACATGACCCCAGGACACTGAAACCATCATAAATACGAATCTGTTGCCAAACATCAAAATGTTCATCGTGTGACCATGAGGATGCTGCAACGGTCGCTAAGTGTGAAAATGGTTGTTAAGTGTAAAAAATGGTAATCAGTCACTTTTTTCAATGCCATTGTAACGTTGGTCACTAAATGTTTTCCCCCTCCTCGAGACACCTCACTTCTTCCTTCATTCCTCTTGCTTATCTATCTTCACCTTATCCATCTTCTGCTCTTTTCTTCTCTTCCTTCCTTTCTCCTTCCATCCTCTCTTCTTTCCTCACTCACTCCCTTCCTCCTTTTCTCTTCCTTCCTCCTTCCATTCTTTCAACTTCCTTTCTTTTACCTATCTATCTTTTCTGTCTTTCTGCTCTTTCCATTTCTCTCTTCCTCTTCGCTTCTGTTCCTTCCTCCTTCCATCCTTTCACCTTCCCTCCTTCCTATTTCTTCCTTCCTTCTGCCTATCTACCTTCACCTTTGTCTTTCTGCTCTTTCCCTGTCTTCCTCTTTCCTCCCTCCCTTCTTTCCTTTCTAGTTCCATCTTTTCTTCTTTCCTCTCTCCCTCCCTTTTTCTTTCTTCCTTCCTTCCTCCTTCCTCTTGCCTATCAACTTCATCCTCCTCATCTTTCTGCTCTTTCCCTCTCTTCCCCTTTTCTTCCCACTTCCTTCCCTCTTTTCTCCCTCCCTTCTTCTTTTTCTTCCTTTCTTCTTCCATCTTCCTCCTTCTTTCCATCTTTTCTCCTTCCATCTTCTCCCCCCTCCCTTCTTCTTTTCCTTCCCCCTCCCTCCTTCCTTCCTCTCCTTCCCACTCTCTCCTTGGGAGGGGTTGGGGTTGGGGGTGGCAGCAGAGACCAAATAAAGTCAGAAAATCTTATTAAAACTTTCCTATTTGTTGGATTGCCTTGCTGCGAACTTATAAACCAAATCAGGGAAACATTTTGCAACCGAGCCTGCTGCAAGGAGAGGCAGTCCTGCCCCAGTTTTGCAAGGAATGAGAAACGGTGCTTTAAACCGAAGCAACTTCAATCGGAACCGCAGACAGGGAAAGAAAGAAAGAAAGATCCTTGTAGCACAAAACCCACCTTTGCATGGTTGTGAGAACATAAACAAAAAAAAAAAAAAAAAAAAAGCACAGCGTCCCTCCGCCCTCTGAATAGGACTCAGCATGACTCCGAGCCGGGCAGGGAGATAAGCACCTTCATTTGCATTCTCTGAGACGGTGATGCTTTGCAAGGAACATTTCCCCGGGCTTTTTGGAGATTTTTCCTTTCGTGCTTAAATAAAAAGAACGGGACTTCTTTAAAACGCCACAGCTCTTTCAGCCTAACAAAAATGCAATCTCTTCCTTCGTCCTTCTCCGTCACTAACAGCTGGGGGCTCAGAAATCGGAGTGAAAAGTCAGTCCTCCATCTCTTCCCTCTTCCCGGATTCACTCCGAAGTTTTAAATCTTCCTTATGTGCATAAACACTCCCTCCCTCTCCCCCTCCCTCTCCCTGTATCTGTTTGTCTCTCACTCTCTGTGTGGCTCTTTACCTCTATCTCCCCCCCTCCCTCTCTCTGTCTCTCTTGTCATTCTCTGTGTGTGTCTGTCTCTCTCTCTGTCTCTCCTCCCTCCTTGTGTGTGTGTGTATGTGTGTGGGGGATCCCTGCCACCGCGGATGGGCTCCGGACTAGTGGAGCCTCCTCTTCCTCCTTTTTAACCAGGCGATCTTTGGCTGCTACACAATCCCAAGGTTTGCAGCGGCTTCAGAGAAAGAAGGCATGCGAGAAAGCCCCCCCCCATCCCCGCTGCCTGAACATTTGAATGAAGGAGGCTGCAGGCTCCTTTGTCCTTGGCTATGCAATTTTCTTTCGTTCTCTGCTGCCCGAATGAGTGAATAAGGCAGAGGGAGAATGAAAGGAGATTGCGTCCCTTCTGTCTCCCCGTTGCTCAGAAAAGCAACTGTGGGAAGGTCAAAGTATCCATTTCCCGGGCGGGCTGCCGTTTCTCTTGCTGAGGGCGGGAGGAGGAGGAGGAGAAAGTTAAAGTGGCGACCCGATCCCTTCAGCAGCCGAGGAGGGAAACGTGCGTTTTGACAGGGCTTCCACAGCGCTGTGCAAGCGCTGCTAAAGTGTCCATTTCCCGGGCGGGCTGCCGTTTCTCTTGCTGAGGGCGGGAGGAGAGGAGGAGGAGGAGAAAGTTAAAGTGGCGACCCGATCCCTTCAGCAGCCGAGGAGGGAAACGTGCGTTTTGACAGGGCTTCCACAGCGCTGTGCAAGCGCTGCTAAAGTGTCCATTTCCCGGGCGGGCTGCCGTTTCTCTTGCTGAGGGCGGGAGGAGAGGAGGAGGAGGAGAAAGTTAAAGTGGCGACCCGATCCCTTCAGCAGCCGAGGAGGGAAACGTGCGTTTTGACAGGGCTTCCACAGCACTGTGCAAGCGCTGCTAAAGTGTCCATTTCCCGGGCGGGCTGCCGTTTCTCTTGCTGAGGGCGGGAGGAGAGGAGGAGGAGGAGAAAGTTAAAGTGGCGACCCGATCCCTTCAGCAGCCGAGGAGGGAAACGTGCATTTTGACAGGGCTTCCACAGCGCTGTGCAAGCGCTGCCAAAGTGTCCATTTCCCGGGCGGGCTGCCATTTCTCTTGCTGAGGGCGGGAGGGGAGGAGGAGGAGGAGAAAGTTAAAGTGGCGGCCCGATCCCTTCAGCAGCCGAGGCTAATTCTCTGCACGAACGAGAGCGTGGGGGCAGCGGCAGCCGCCCGCACAGAACTTCCACACGCTTCACGGGCTTCTGCCGGGCGGCGGGAGCCCCGGAAGCGAGAGGAGGTTCTCTGCGGGCGGCTGCCGCTGCCCCCACCCTCTCCTCCTGCCGCGGCGAGCGGAAAATTCTCTGATTAGAATTAGATTAGATTACTCACCAACAAGCGCAGCTGCAACCCCAAAAGACGAAAGGAAAATGGAGACTTGCGCAGGCGTCCTCAGGCTAAGGAGTCCAGCCAATCAGTGAGCTGGTTGGGATGGAAAATTTTCAGCTCACTGATTGGCTGGAGTCCTGGCCAATTAAATCAGTGAGCGGCAGGCTGGGCTGGCTTAAATTTGTAGCAGATAGAACAGAACGATGAGCCAGCCCAGCAAGCTAGCAGCTGATGGGCGGGAGCTGCTAGCGCCAAAAAAAGCGTGCCTTTTAAAAAGGCGGGCAGGACGCGGGAAAATGCATTGGAAGGCGGGTGTGTCCCGCCAAAAGCGGGACGTCTGGTCACCTTAACCATATGCCAAGGCCTATGAACTTCTATATACATTGTAGTGATTTCATTGTTATTTTTTTTCCCCCAGCAAACTTTAGTATGGCTTTCTAAAAGGGAAAAATGTGGAAATTGGAGCAATACATACATATCTTCTTTATCTATTTGCTATATGAAAGGGATGTACAATTTTGTATGCTACAACAAAAATTGAATTAATTTAAATTTAATTAAGTTAAATGCAGCTATTAGGACTGCTCCTTATTAATATTTTCCCCATCTGAACATATTAAATAAAATCATTTGGCAGCAGATTCCAAGGCACTGGACTATGGATTATGCTATAACTTGTTGTTGTTGAGTTGCTTATGGGCATCATTTTACAAGGGAAGTTTGTCACTAACAGCTTCTTTGAGCTTTTGTAAGCTCATGTTTGAGTGGAAAAATAGGAAAATGAAAAAATGAATAGGGAAGAGATTTACCAGTATTATAAAATCTATACACCACTAAAGTTCTTATTATTTTTATCTGTTTGTATTTTGTACTCTCAAGTTAACCAAATTATAACTACTATAATTTTTGAGTCAGAGTATCTAAAATCCACTAACTGAATGTGTAAAAATCTGGAACTCATTACTCCTGTGGAACTGAAATTTCCACAATGTTTAGACTAGTTTTGTTCACAAAATTGTGGCCATTGCAGCAATGGTGAAATTCTTTTTTTTTTTTTACTACCGGTTCTGTGAGTGTGGCTTGGTGGGCATGGCAGGGGAAGGATACTGCAAAATCTCCATTCCCACCCCATTCTGGGGCCAGCCAGAGGTGGCATTTGCTGGTACTCTGAACTTCTCAAATTTTCCGCTACCAATTCTCCAGAACCTGTCAGAACCTGCTGGATTTCACCTCTGCATTGCAGTATCCTGGTGGATACGTGATTGTCATTTCCAACTCTCCCTGCCAGTTTCACATAAGCAATATCAATGGAGATGCCAGTAGGAAGTCAGAAGTTGCCCCTGCTCCCTATGTGCCCACATAGTCATTCTGGTTACCTGTTGAGGTAATGAAATATTGTCATTGAAGTTTGTTTGCCACTACTATTTTAATAATAATTTTATGATATTATATTAGTCTTAGATGTTCATACCCAGCATTTGGGTACAAAAATATGGTCACCTTAAAATGTAATATTTATTTGGGTTTCAAGTCGTGGCACCTCAGCTGGTCCACATGGTGTCGCCACTGTCATCCATCCAGTAACTGGACCCTATAGGAATACAGTCCAGTTACTTGAATAATATGTCCCTCGACCCACTTTGGATCAGCTATGAAATTTCTTGCAAACACCCTATCCTCTAATTGAAAAACATGGTTGTGTTCAAATGGCTCCGGAGGGGAGGCTGCCTGGTAGGATGGATGCAAACGGTCCAGTAATATCTGAAGGCGCCACCCCATTAAAAGTTCTGGGCTTTTCTTGGTTGTTTGGCATGGTGTCGTGTGTTGGGCCAAGTATTGATTAATTTTCTGACCCCATTGACCGGGGCCCATGTGCTCCAGGGCTTCCTTAGCTGATCAAACTGCCCGTTCTGCCAGCCCATTGCTAGACGGGTGATAGGGAGCAACCAATGCATGTCTAATACATGGTAGATATTTCAACCCATTTTGAGAAGGCATCTACCACTATCAGATGCCCATGCACTGGGCCAGCAAAATCTACATGTAAATGGCTCCATGGGCCCTTGGGCAATTCCCAAACCCTGGCTGGGGCCGCCAGGGGATTTGGTCAGGACAACTGACATGGCTGACAGCCAGCCACCCAGTCAGCTATCTCTGTGTCCAATTTAGGCCACCAGACATAGCTACGGCCTAAAGCCTTTGTGCAGGTGATGCAGAATGGGTGTCCAGAGAGGGGGTGGGACCACAACTCGGGTTCCCCATAACAAACAGCCCTTAAGTTCCAATAGTTCGATCCGCCTTCGATAATAGGGTAGGGCCAGATAATAGGGTTGGCTACTCCTCTAGGCCAGACCCTATGGACCCAATCTAAAACCTGCGAAATAGTGGGGTCACGTTTAGAGTGCCCTGCTATATCGGTGGATGATAAGGGCAAATCCAGATTGTCAATCATCAGGACAGTTGATGCAGGGACTGGGTCTTGCATTTCTATTGGTAAGGGACAGCGGCTCAAGGCATCCGCATGTCCCATGTGTTTTCCAGGCCAGAATTCTAGGCAGTAGCAATATGCCACTAAGAATTCTATCCAATGAGTCATCCTAGGGGACATATAGGGGGAGTTGGGAGGTCCCCTGCTATGATGCCTAGCAATGGCTTGTGATCTGTTTGCAGTATGATCTGTTTGCAGTACGGCCAGAGAGGTAGTGATGGAATCATTTGATTCCTGCTACAGCTGCTAATGCCTCTTTGTCCAATTGGCTTTAATTCTTTCAGCTTTGGACAAAGAGTGGGAAAAGTAAGCAAAAGGAGTCTCATTGCCATCTGGGCAGCAATGGCTAAACACAGTGCCTACTCTATAAGGAGAAGTGTCAGTGGCCAATATTAGAGGAAGTGACTCAAAGTATTGTATGAGCACCGCAGATGACGTCAACAGCGAATTGATAGCCATGAACGCATGCGCTTCACGGCTGCCCCATCTCCAAACTGAGGACAAGTCTAAAAGCCTGTGCAAGGGTTCCACAATGAAAGCCATGTGAGGTAAAAACACAGCGTAAAAGTTTAAGAGGCCCCAAAAAAGCTTGCAGTTCCACTTTATTGGTGGGGGCTGGAGACTTTTTAATGGACTCAACCTTCGAAGGGGTTGGATGGATGCCCTTGGCATCTATGTGAAATCCAAGGATGTCCACTGATTCTACTCCAATGTGGCATTGGAACCTGCATAATATGGCCCTGAGCTTGTTAAGTAGGGCCTCCCTATTGTGTGCTGCAATTAGCACATCATTGAAGTAGGGTAATACCCCCAGCAACCCATGGAGCAATTGCTCCATGATGCTTTTAAAAATGCCCAGTGCCACACAGACCCCGAACTGGAGTCTGCGGCACCGAAATGCTCCGTGATGGGTAAAAATAGTTTGGGCATCAGCCATGCTGTCATCCACAGTCAGCTGCTGGTAAGCTTGTGCTAGGTCAAGCTTAGCAAATATGCGACCTCTGCCCAGTGAATGCAACAAGTGTTGCACCACTGGCACAGGGTACGTGTGCCTGAAGGGCCTTATTCAATGTTGATTTGTAATCCCTGCAGATGCTAATGGATCCATCTGATTTGATTGGAATAACTATAAGGGTTTCCCACTTAGCGTAATCTACAGGCTCTAATATTCCCTGTTGCAATAATTTGTCCAACTCTGTGCCCACTTTACTTTGGAGTGCAAATGGAACTCTCCTGGCCTTTAAACGTATTGGGGTAACACTAGGATCTAAATTGAAAGATATTGGGGATCCCTTATATTTACCAAGGTTGTCGCTAAAGACATCTTCGAATTCTCTGGCCAGAGCCTCAAAGTCAGCAGTGCAGTCAGGGGAGTGGATACCTGTAATGGAAAAACCCAAAACTGCAAACCACTCCAATCCCATCAAAGTAGCCAATGGCCCATCCACCATGACTAATGGCAGGGTTCCTTTAAAGTGGCCAAACTTCACAGTGAACATCCCTGTTCCCATAACAGGAATTGGATTGTTTTGGTAATCCCTTAAAGAGCAGCTTCCCGGAACCAAATTGGTTTTTTAAACTTTGGGTAGCAGCCACTTAAGTGTCCCCCAGGCTATGATGGACTTAACAGACTCTGTGTCAATCTCCATTTTACATGGAGTCCCCTCAATCAGTACATTGATGAACATCAGCTTGCTGCTGGGGTTTTGACAGGATGCAGTATTGACAGTTTCTTCATTGTTGCCCCCGTGGTCTATGGCATGACAGTCATCTCTGGTCTGAAAGGGGTGCCTGCCCTTAGTTTGGTTGGTAGAACGACTAGTCGGCTGATCAGTATTTAGGATGTTGGTGCAGCATACATATGCAATATGTCCCGTTTTGCCACAATGCCGGTAAATGGAAGACTTGAAGCGGCAATTCTTCTTTTCAACATCTACATGAAACCGCTGGGTGAGATCATTCGACGGCACAGGATAAAATACCATCAGTATGCGGACGATACACAGTTGTATCTGTCCGCCCCGTGCCAACTCAACGAAGCGATGGATGTGATGAGCCAGGGTCTTGAGGCTGTTAAAGACTGGATGGGGGTCAACAAACTTGTGCTCAATCCAGAAAAGACCGAGTGGCTGCTGTGTTTCCCTCCCGCGAATTGGCCAAGTGTTCCATCTCTCAGGCTGGGGGGTCAAACTATACGCCCCTCAGACAGGGTTCGCAACTTGGGAGTCCTCCTGGACCCACAGCTGACCTTCGAACATCATTTGTCAGCTGTGACCAGGGGGGCATTTGCCCAGGTTCGCCTGGTGCACCAGTTGCGTCCCTACCTGAACAGGGAGGCCCTCACAACAGTCACTCGTGCCCTTGTGACCTCTAGGCTGGAATACTGCAATGTGCTCTACATAGGGCTGCCCTTGAAGAGCATTCGGCGACTTCAGCTGGTCCAGAATGCGGCCGCGCGAGCGATCGTGGGTGCACCCCGTTTCACCCACGTAACACCTATCCTCCGCGAGCTGCACTGGCTACCTGTTGATCTCCAGGTGCGATTCAAGGTGCTACTTATCACCTACAAAGCCCTTCATGGTACTGGACCTGGGTACTTGAGAGACCGCCTACTGCCAATTACCTCCACCAGACCGATACGATCGCATAGATTAGGCCTCCTCCGAATTCCATCATCCAGCCAGTGTAGACTGGCAACTACTCGGAGGAGAGCCTTCTCGGTGGCTGCTCCGACCCTCTGGAACGAACTCCCCGTGGAGATTCGGACCCTCACCACCCTCCAGTCCTTCCACGCCGCCTTAAAGATCTGGCTGTCCCGGCTGGCCTGGGGTTAAGATTCTAACCCCACTCGAATTGTGTGACTGTTGTGTTTTTTTTTTTAATATGTTGTATTGCTTTTATGTTGGAAATTGTTTGTCCTCCCCCCCCCTTTTTTGAACTGTGAGCCGCCCTGAGTCCCCCCAGGGAAAAGGGCGGCATACAAATAAAGGGAAATAAATAAATAAATAAATAAATTCAAGCGCCTGTGGTTACCTCCACAACTCAGGCAGCCAGTCTGAGGTGATTTTGTGGAAGGCTTCCAGCAGCTGTTTGCAGATGATTTAAGATGATTAACTTCATCAGCTGCCCATTCTTTGTCCTCATTGTCAGCCACTTGTTGATTGACTGTAGCTGCAGCTGAGAAACCGTCTTGTGTGGCTTGAAATCTCCGAATTTTGGCTATGGATAGCTCTGACTGCTCAGCCGCTCTTGCCTCATCCAAGGTGATGGTCAAAGTTAGGTTGGACTTTGCCAATAATCATCGCTGAAGCCGCAAATCTCTAATGCCGCAGATTAATTGTTCTACCAAGGCTTCTTCTAAGTCTGGAAAATCACAGTAAATTGCTGGACTTCTAAGAGAAGCCATGTATTGGCTTATTGATTCTGCCTCTTTCTGCCTACAAAGGCGGAAAAAATATCTTCTAGCAAAACGTGAGGGAGCCGGAGCATAGTGCCCCTTCAATTTAGCCAGTATAGTTTCCAATGGCACCGTATGCAGAGGCGGGAATGACTAGAGCTCGAGCCATGGAAAATGTCTCAGGTCCACAAACCCTTAAGAAATATCCCCTCTTCCTCTCACCGGATATTTCCGTAAAGTCATGCGGTATGAGGAAACATTCAAATCTCAGCATGAATATCTCCCAAGATTCTTTCTCAGGGGCAAAGGCAGCAAAAGGAGGTATCACCATCATTTTAGCCATGGGTCTTTAACTGAGGTAGTATATTTGAGAGAATGCAGCAATTTCCTCAGTATCCCATTCTCGTTGCCAATGCTATAGCCTGAGCCCTGAGGGAAGACACGGAGACAGCTCTGCTACAACAACAATTTATTTAATAATAACTGCGAGGGAACAACTTCTAACATGACAGCCTTTTTATAGTCGAGTTGTCAAAACAGTTAGCCAATGGGATGCCTGCAGTCACGTCGGGACCAATCAGTGCTCGTATACTGTTTGATTGACGTTCCTGGCCGTAATCATGACAACACAGCATAAACCATCCCTATGATAGGGAGGTATAGAGAAAGGGAGAGGTACAAACAGGGAACATTTCAAGAAATATCCCGATGTTCTGTGATAAGTATACAATGTTTTGTACACAACTACATTAATATAATCAATTCCAGAAGCCATAATTTGTTTTCTTTTTTTTTGTTTTGTTTCTCTATGTCTGAGAAGGTTATCATGCAAGCACTGACATGCTTCTACTAAGTGTTGAAGAATAGCTATTACTGAAACAGACACTAATAAAATAAGGCAATTTATTTTTTCTCTCAAACTGAGAATTAAATTTTTAATCATTTTATGATTCAAGCATTGTCTCATGGCGTAACTAACTGAAATACAAAATATAAAATATCTACCAAGAATTTAAACAAGACTTGGCATGTCTTATCTATTGAATTGGCTGCGCTGCAGCTGCTATCATGTGTTGCCTGCCATGACATCTTTATGGTATCAGTCACAAAAGCTTTCTCTTGTTTGACATTTGTTGCATTCTGCAACTTTGTTCATGCATAATCCTTCAGACATCTCATTGCTAGCCAGACTCCTTTGTATATCCCAAGGCTCTCAAGGTGTTTTACATATTTTATCAGCAGGTTCTCAAAACACAGGGGAAAATCAGCATGAAGTACTCGCTGACTGGCTGATTTAAGGAGGACAGAAAATTGGGTTGTAATAATAACTGATGCCCCATCTTCACCTCTGCAGAAGGTCACTAAGGGCTACTAGAGTTTACAGATTATAAGCAGTTTTTAACTTAATATTTTGGCATTTTTGCAATATTTTTGGGAAGAAACATATTTAATACTATGGTTTTCTCCAGCAGTCTGACTTTATTTGTTAAATGTGTAAACAAAGTTATAAATGTGACTCTGCCTCTCATATTGAAATAAAAGTGGTCAGGACTAAACTCCCAGATGATTGAGATGACTTCTGGTAGGGTTCATCGGTGACAGATGTTTAAAGGGAATTGTGGGGATGTTCAGAATATGATGCTGCAGAATCCTATTACTATGATTGTCATTTTGTTGTGGTGAAAGGTATTCCATTTGTTCCTATCTATCCAAGAAAAAACAAACCTGAAGCCCTCACTTCTGAAAGCCAGGATTCAGTATTATCATCTTTCCCTTATGAAAACAAACACAATACCCCCCTCTTTAGTGACTCTCTTGATCAAGAATAAATAGTTAACTTGCTCGCTTAAATACATATTAAGTCACATTACTGCTGTTTAACAATTCCTGTTAAACAACCCCTGTTAAGTTGGAATTGTGTCATTTCATTACTTAACAGTCCAGATCCAATTATCCTGCCTGACCCTCTGGAGCAAGGGTGCCAAACTCGCGTTGTCATGGTAGCGTCATGGGTTGTATCAGCCCCCCCCCCCCCACTTTGCTAAACCGTGGGTTGGCGTGGCCAGTATATGATGCATCCGGCCCATGGGTCTGGAGCGCTAAAGGATTTTCCATCAGTCTACTTTTAGAGTCAAACTATATCTCCCCTTTCACCCCAAAGGTATGTAAAATGGACACAAACCTCTTCTAAGAAGAGGAGCTGCTTTGTCAAGAAACAGTGTCAGTGTTAGAGGAACTTTCCTTTAAGCTCACAACTGGGGTTTCTTGGCATTGTCTTCTTCCCCTGGTTCTTCACTGGTCTCCAAACCATACTACTCTCATTGCTAAGTGGCACTTACCTATTGATCCATGTCTTCTGCTAATCTGCCCCTAATAGTGCATGGGTTTCTTCAGATATTTCCCATTGCTTCACAATCACAATGGGTGGCATACATTTGATCCTTATTATAGTCATTTCATTGGCTAAGGGGTCATTACTCCATTGTTTTAAATGTGGTGGACAATTGGGCTTAAAAAATTAACTTTAATTGACACAACCTAGGTCTGCCAAAATCCAGACAATTGCTAAAATAGCAGTAAAAAGGATACAGAAGACTGATGCTTTACAGCAGACAAATTACCAGTTGTCTCATTTTTGCAGTCCAAGTATGGTAGCTCTAATTTAGCTATATACTGTATGCTCATACTACCTTAAACACTGTTTCTTTATTGTCTGCTGAACTGTAGCTGTCACACTGAAAAACTCTGGCATGCTAAATCAAATGTCAACTCTATCAACTCAAGTCACAGAACAACATAAAGGATAGCACAGTAAATGGAAACTTTGGGATGTCAAATAAGTTGGAATGGAGACTTTTTGAAAAATGGATTATATAATATGAAGAAAGCAAATGCAATACAATAGATGGACAGTTTTAATAATAAAGACCTTCATTTTGTTGTAGAACACAAATGTGCATCAATGAGTTTGGTGCTAAAATGACTCACAATTTTTTCCATTGGTATAACATCACATGAAATATTACAGTGCTGTAATAACTTTGAAATGTGCAATTTAGGTTTCAATGAGATATTTTTGAAAGCCAATTTTTCTGGCAAAACTGGAAATCTTGTTGGCAAATGAAATGCAAGATCTGAGGGGCAAAGAACAAAAATTAGGAATTCCATCTCATGAGATTTTCCTAATGGAATCCTACAATGATATGAGTTTTCCCTGGAAGAATATATCATAAAACTATTTACATGCTTGATACCTAAATTCAAAATATGCAAGAAGTTTGAGGTGATTTTATTGTGAGTCCAGTTCCGTGGTGATGATGATGAAGAAGTAATTACAATTGTATAAATTCCAGCATACAACCTAACATTAATAACTGAGAATGCTTGTAAATCTTTTTTTAAAGGTCTGTCTATTCCAGTGATAAAGCATGACTAAACTGAAGAAGTGACTGTGATGCCTGCAAAATAATAGTGCTGTCAGAAATGATACACCTAGGCTGGAAAACCTTAATTAAGAAGGTAGCACTTTGTTGCTTTGAATTGCTCAGTTGCTTTTTCTTTTCTAAGGTACAAGACTTATATTTATGTTTTTATTCTGTGGAATGAAATATATAATTGGATACCAAAAGATCCATCCTCTGCATATGTAATGATCTAATGATTTTGCTGCAACCAATCTTTTGTTGACTTCAAGAATAGCATTCTTATCAACAATTGAATCATTCAGCAGCTGCCTAACCTCTTGGGAGGGAGAGAATGCTGTTCCAATGATATCAGAGATCAGATAATTACCAGTGTATCCCTCCCTAGTCTCAAAAACTTGGGCCTTTGATTGTCAAAAGTAACACTGAACATTCTCAAAGTGCCTTTTCATATAGGAATTATAAAGATGTATTCGGAATGATCCTGAAAATAAGAACTCAGGGACTGGCAGGTGAAAGTAATATGTTATGTACTGTGTTATGCGAGGACAGACATTGACGGGGGACATCCTGCACTGGGGCAAGGGTTGTGTGAATGAGTCATCTTTAATGGAGCAAACTTTTTCAGCATTCTGTTTGCGGCTTCCCAGCGTTCAATGAAATTGCAAAGGAGGTACCAAGAGATAATCTCTCTCTTGGGTTTATTTCAGTCCAAAAAGGCTGCAGAGCAAGGGAGAAGGCGGAAATGTCATCATTTATGCCAAAGTAGAGTACATCAGAAAATAACCTGCAGAAAGTATTACGGCCTATGAATGAGATAAGAAAAGTAAGGCTCTTTGATATGGAAAGAAAGCTTTCAAACACTGGGAAGCAGAAAATTTTAGCACAGTACTTCGTTTCATCTTACCTTGAAAACCCCTATTTTGAGGCAGCTGTCTTTTGGGAGTATCTGTGTTGCTGTTTATTTATTGTTTCAAATTTTTATTTTCTTTTGTTTTTAAACCTGGTTGTTGTGTATATTCTTAGGAGCCATCTACTCCTAGGTTTCTCCATTTTTTATTTTATTTTTTTTTCTTTACATATAATGAATCTAGAAATGTATTATTTTAAATTTGATTTCCTCAGAATTCAATATAGAGGGAGGGAGGGAGGGAGGAAGGAAGGAAGGGAGGGAGGAAGGAAGGGAGGAAGGAAGAAAGGAAGGAAGGAAGATTTCTGATGTTCCCTCCCAGCTTCACACCAAAATACTCAGTAGAGAAATCAGTAGGAAATCAGAAGTTGCTCTTGCTTCCACTGCTTTTTGCCCACTCATGGTCACTCTGTTAGGAAATACCCCTGAAACAATAATTCAGTGAATCATGGGAGGCATAAAGTTAAAATTATTGTTAAATACACAACAATGTGAAATCACAGCTGCAAGTTTTAAGCTGATATTAACCTTCATACTCATTGAGCTCTTCCCAAGGACCTTGGATATCACATTGTATTGGCATAGCATATGTGGAGATCCAAATACTCTGGCTTTTTCTATTGACAGATGGAAGTTTTGTCAATGCACAGATTTTCTAAGTGTCATCCAAGAGTAGTGTGCTGATATGTACTGGAACCATCAGAGCCCTAATCTTTCAGATCTTGATACTTCATAATCATCTCCAATTCTTTGTTTTCTATTTTGGTAACTCTTGATATTGTCATATCAAGTATCCACACTTTCTTCTTTTCAACTATAAATAAATCTGGTGGATTATGATCCAAGGCTTTATCAGTTTTTATTGATAAAATCAGAAATTCCACAATATTTTAACCTGCTCATTTTTACTGCTTTTTCAGTTCTATGTTCCTATCATTTTCTTCATTTCTGGCACAGGATAATTTTTACAGATTCCAGTGAATCATTTTGGTGACCAGGTTGTTTTGTTGTTTATATTCTGTGCCATCTTTTTGCAAGACCTGAATATATGTATTACTATTTCTTCTGTCACTTTACACAATCTGTACTTTGTATCATTTGATGATTTTTCAGTTATAGCTCTGACATCCTAGGTTGTTGGGGAAAGCTTGAAGCATCTGAAGGCCGACACCAGCCATAAAATTGACAGCTGTGATTGAACATATAATAATAATTTCAGTTCCTTAATTATAATTAAAGAATGTTTAAGAATCAGCAATGAATACAAATGCAATAGTCAGACTTTTTGTGTGTGGAAAAACGTGCAATATCCACATATGGATACAAATCAGAACAATGAACAAATTGCTTCAGATATTTTTAGCTTTGGAATTGGCTCAGCCATCTCACTGCTAGTGATGGTTTTTCTATGTCTGATAAATATCCTTCAGGATTATCTCAGGAAATTTGCCTTTTGTTTCCTGACCTGCTATGTCATTTAAAAATATTACCTAGCAGGAAGTCATTTTAATAACTCTCCAAAAATGAAAGAGCGTATGGCTCAAGTACCAAACTACATGATATATTACAGTAGCTTAATGTGTTTGGCACAGTTTCCCATTAGTCTTAGCTACAGATGGAAGCAAGTTCAAAAGTACACAGTTACTTTCTCAGTAAAATGGCATGGAGTCCCAAAATCGTACTTCAGGTGCCTTTTCTTCCCTTAAATTGAACATTGATTGAGCTAAGTGAAACAGTTACGGAAACCTTTTTTATTTTCTAATAAGCAGCAATAAAAGCAGTCACCTTTTCTGCTCCTCATAGTTTCAAATAGCACCTTTAGGAATAGATAAAGAAAAGGGAGAAGTGGTGTGGTAGAGATAAGAAGAAACAAAGGAGTGATAAGAAGAGGACTGAAAGAGTTCTAAGAATTATAACATTACAGTACAACTCATTGCTTAGGAGAGACTCAGTAGTCTCTCAGCAATTTCCACATATTATATAACCACCAACTTTATTATTATTTAGGAGGGAACATACTGGAAAAAACCACAAATATATCCAAGTCCTTATGGCAGCCTTTAACCAACCTCCCTGTGCCAACCCCTAGCCAAAAAAGTTCCTGGAGAGAGTGACAATTATCCAGTACATATTCCTGAGAGGTTGCGGATGAAAACTTTGTTACACATAGTCTTGAAGTTACAACCACAATTGGCACCAGCATTTTCATTGCTAAACAAGGGGATTAAGTGAGTTGTACCTGATTTTGCAACCTTTTTTTTGCCATGCATGTTAAGCAAATAATTGCAGTTGTTAACTAAATTTACCTTCCTCCACTGACTTTGCTTGTTGGAAGCCAACTGGGAAGGCCACAAATAGCAATAGCACTTAGACTTATATACTGCTTCACAGCCTTCTCTAACGGTTTACAGAGTCAGTCTATTGCCTCCAACAATCTGGGTCCTCATTTTACCCACTTTGGAAGGATGGAAGGATGAGTCAACCTTGAGCCTAGTGTAAGGTGACCAGATTTTCAGATTGGTAAAGAGGGACCTTTGACCGGGGGGGGGGGGGGGCTTGATTAAAAATTTTATATGGAGCAATAAAAATTTTCATAAAACACAAAAATAGTACTGTAATATTTTTTGTATTTTTATTTACAAATATAAATTGTAACTGTTGCCACACATCAAAATTTTGATCACATGACCATGAGGATGCTGCAACGGTCGCTAAGTGAAAATGGTTGCTAAGTGTGAAAAATGGTCATCAGTCACTTTTTTCAATGCCATTGTAACTTTGGTCACTATACCACCTTTCTTGCCACAGTTCTTAAGTGAATAACTGCAGCTGATAAGTTAGTAACATAAGTGAATCTGGTTTCCCCATTTGACTTTGTCAAAAGGTCACAAAAGGCAATTACATGACCCCAGGACACTGAAACCATCATAAATACGAATCTGTTGCCAAACATCAAAATTTTGATCGTGTGACCATGAGGATGCTGCAATGGTCACTAAGTGTGAAAATGATCACTAAGTGTGAAAAATGGTCATGAGTCACTTTTTTCAATGCCATTGAAACTTTGGTCACTATACCACCTTTCTTGCCACAGTTCTTAAGTGAATAAGTGCAGCTGGTATTTTGTATTTTGGATAGAATCTTTTTTTAATAATCTAAGACAATTTAAAAAAAGAATCCACACAGAATAAATTGAAGTAAAACATTTCAAACTATTCCACACAGAATAAATTGAAGCAAAACTAAAATATTTGTGCATAAAATTTTTAAAAATGGTTTCACTTCAATTTATTTTGGATAGAATCTTTTTTTAAATAGTCTAAGACAATTTTAAAAAAGAATCCACACAGAATTTTAAAAAATCCTATGCACAATAAATAAAATATTATTTTAAAATACATTAAAAAAATAAAAGAAAAAACCCAGATCACTTACCAGCAGGCAGGAACTCCAAGTCAATCCAGAATGATGTAGATGTTAATACAAAGAACTGAGCAAATTAAAATGGTGAAATTAGTCCCAGGGAAATATTTTATCACCATTTATATCACCATTTTCCCTACACGAGCTAACCTCCAATCTCCGTTCCCCTCCCCTCCGGAAAATCCAGGAAGGAACACTCACTACTTCTCTAGCCAAAGTATTTCCTGGAGCTCTATGGTACTGGGTCATCTTTTCTTATAAAAGGAAGTAAAAAAGGCGGGGTGTGTGTGTTCCATTTTCTTGCTTTAACGTTTTAATATCTTCAATGAAAGTACTGAGACAGAGAGAGAGGTTAGACAGAGTGTCTTTTGTCTTGCCCCGGTTAGGATTTCTTAAGCAAATCCACTGGGCTTTCAACATGAAGCCAGAAAATCGGGACTTTTTAAAAACGCCTAGTGAGTTTTGAACTGCCAAACTGCTGACACAAGGCCGGGACACTGCCAACATCACAAACACCTGTTGGTTTCCAAGATCCTGAATTTTGATCATATGACCCTAGAGAATCTGCTGTCATAAGTGCAAGGATTGGTTGTAAATCACTTTTTAAAATTTGAATGGTTGTAAGTCGAGTACATTCTGCATATGATAAAAGTGGGTGGGCAGAGCACCCACCCACTTTTTTAAACAGCAGCCAAATTCTAACTAGCAACATTTTATGATTTGTGCTTCACTTAGGAGAGGATCCAATAACACTTTTTTTATTTGTTTAGACCTATAGAAGTTGTTTCATTTTTTTTATGATACTAAATGTTATATTTCAAAATGTGATCCAGTACTCTTGACATATTGAGTGAATGTAATATAAAACCATCCATTTATTTGTTTAAAACTTAATAAATAAACAAAAACAACTATGCTCTTCTGGAGCACCTTTAACAAATTAGGAAACTTTCCACAATTTTGCCTGTACAAATAAATAACAGTTGAAAACCAAGGGCAACCATAAAATAACCTTGCCTCTATGGTTTAATTGGTGCAAACAGTACGTTTCTCCAGAGATATGCCTATTTTGCTTTCCCTTTTTATTATTATAAAAAAAATACTTTTTTAAAAAGGAGGCATGGACTCAGGCAGGGTTGCCACCTACAAAGGATTAGTATTAATGGTCACAGAGGTGGTATTCAGCAGATTCTGACCAGTTCTGACCGATAGTGGAAATTTTGAGTGGTCTGGAGAACCAGTAAATACAACCTCTGATTGGCCTTGCCCCCATCTATTCTCTGCCTCCCGAGTCCCAGTTGATCGGGAGGGAATGGGGATTTTGCAATAAATTTCTCCTGGAATGGAGAGGGAATGGAGATTTTGCAGTATCCTTCCTCTGTCACACCCACCAAGCCACGCCCACCAAGCTAAACCAAGCCCACCAAGCCACACCCAAAGAACCGGTAGTAAAAAAAATTGGAATCCCACCACTGAATAGTAACATTGACCTATTTGGTCAGGGAGACAAGAATAAGTGGTTTCTTAAAAACATTGGAAGGCTTTTATGGACTTTTTGCTAAAAGAAGAAAAATATGAACTGAAGAGTTAATGGAGTTAATGATAGAAAAAGATGAGAAATTAATATGGGATTGAAAGGATTTATGGAGAAGATAAGAGGGAGGAGAGAGGATGAGTAAGTCAATATTGATTGAAGAGAAGAAAGTCACTATATTTCATAACTCATTTTGAGTATTCTTTTTTCTTTCTTTTCTCTCTTTTTCTTTCCATTTGTCTTTCACTTTAAGAATATTAAACTGATGATAAAATCCTTAGCATGCTAGACTCAAGTATCTTGCTACCACACTTGTTATTTTACAGCACTGGTTCTTTTAATGGAATTTTACTAGTGGAAAGCTAAAAATCTTTCATTAATGTACTAAAACGAGAGCTGGTTCTCCATGTAACATAATACTGACAAATATTCTCCACTATTACCATGCACCACTGGCTTCAAGAATCAGCAATAGGGAGTAATAATTTGCATTTTTATGAACTTCATTCTGTGAGCAAATCCTATGATGAGCCACTTTAGTTGTATGATGCCTGGATCGTTATCCACATATAAAAGCTCGTGAAAAGCGTAATTGGAAATGCAGGGGAGAGAGAGAGAAAGAACTTTTTAAAAAAGCAGTTATTACCTGGAGCTGAGAATATGACAATTGGCTCATGTGCTCAGCTGCTTGCTTTCTCAGTAAACAATCTTCCAAAGTGATGCCATTTTATCTAGTAATTGGCTTCACCCAGGCAGGTGTGCAGATCTTCCCACCTTGATCAAGATAAAAGTTCTGGGATATTTCTTTTAATATTTCTTGGTTCTCATTCTAGACTTTCAAATTTATTTATTTATTTATTTATTTATTTATTTATTTATTTATTATTTATTTATTAGACTTATATACCGCTTCATAGGGATTTCAGCCCTCTCTAAGCGGTTTACAGATTTTTAGCAAATTGAGTCAGCAAATTGCCCCCACAATCTGGGTCCTCATTTCACCCACCTCGGAAGGATGGAAGGCTGAGTCAACCTTGAGCTGGTGAGATTTGAACCGCTGAACTGCAGATAACAGTCAGCTGAAGTGGCCTGCAGTACTGCACCCTAACCACTGGGCCACCTCGGCTCATTGATATCTTTTTGATCCCTGACCAGCTTACTCTTTCATTTTGATTCCTCATTGGTTGTGATACCATCTCTTGATTTGAATTTGGAATTTGCAAAACATTCCAGCCCCAGAATGAAACATTTCAAAAAAGTCCAGAATATTCTAGTATTCCTTTGGAGACCAGTTTATTCCAGCCATTCCAGTATATTAGGGATTTTCTTTAACATCAATGGAACAACATTCATTTATAGTTTGATTACACGTTTTGAAAATGTAGAAATTTTGGAAAGATATGTTATGAGCATATTGTTTTAATAATATAATAATACATAATTGTTTTGCCCTTCTGGAATGTTATTCTAATGGGGAATATTTCCCAAATTGCTGCAAGAGTGACTTTACGTTAGAGCATTCCTCCTTTGATTTCAACTACTTTTCAATGATTGCAATGTCATAATATTGTCTACTAAATTATCTCATATTTTTTTCACTAACAGCAACATTCACATGCAAATGGATTCATACTGCTATGTTAATTTCTTCCACAAAGAAATTTTTAACAAAAGAGTTCATAATCAGGGGGTGCCATCTACATTCCTAGGAACCATGTCTTGTTTATTTCATGAGTCCATGCAATATAAAATAATTTCTTTCTTTTTCATAAAAAAATCTCAATGGGTGAAAAATTGGATCGGAAAACTTGGATTTGATAAGCACCAGGTAGCAGCTGGTAATTTCCCCGCTCCCTGATTTGCATCTCTCTCCCTCTCCCTCCCTCCCTCCCTCTCTCCCTCCCTCTCCCCCTCCCCCTCCCCCTCCCCCTCCCTCCCTCCCTCCCTCCCTCCCTCCCTCCCTCCCTCCCTCCCTCTCTCTCTCTCTCTCTCTCTCTCTCTCTCTCTCTCTCTCTCTCTCATTTTGGGTCATTGATAACTGATTCAAATAACTAGACAACTGGCACCTGAGTGCTACTGCTTAAATACAGTCAGATTAGCACCAGGTAGCAGCTGGTAATTTTCTGCAAGTAAATTGTTCTGCTAAATAACAATAAAAATAGTGCATCCATCTTCTCTAATTTGTGTGCACCCATATGTGTTTGCGCAAGTGTAAAGAAATGGCCCACCTGTTACTGAAGGTTGTTTTAAAAAACAAAAGCAAAACTTTTGCCTCATTTGGATTTCCAAACATTTTTGCAATGAGGTTTTATCCTTCTGCTCTCTTGCTTAATTTAAACTTGTAGAGCTCCATGCAATTATTTCATTTCTCGGCTAATTTGCCAGAAACAAAAATAGGTTAGAACATGCAGTGCAGTTACTTGAAAGAGCATGTTGTGTTTCCTGTACAAAGGAGAGGGAGGTTGGCAACTTTCTATTTCAAGCCTTTTAGTATCTGGTGATCTCACAGAAACAAGTGATCTATGGCTCTTTTGATGTTTCTGCCTATACCGATTTCTAGGTATCTTTCCTCAACTTTGTGCCTTCAGATAGTCATGCCAGAAGTGGGGATAATGAGAGTCACAGTTCAGCATGTCTTTTTTTGGGATGGTGGCTAGGGTAATCAGTTTGACAAAGACTGTTGCAGGCAAAGAGCTTAAGTGACATATAGCCTCCACCCCAGAGGTGGTATTCAGCCAGTTCTGACCAGTTCTGGATAACCAGTAGCGAAAATTTGGAGTAGTTTGGAGTACTGGCAGGCTGGCCCCACCTCCGCTGCCTCCCAGGTGATCTTCTTTTGTTGTCCTGAACAGGAAAATGGAGCTGGAAAGCAGGTTAGTGCGGTAGGTAGCACTGATGGGTTGCAGGCGGTACACCGGTACAGGTGTACCGGTGCCTGCCCAGAGCACCGGGTACCGTTCCGGTATGGTGCTCCGGAGGGCTCACCCACGCGCCTGTCGTCCTTACCTGTCTTTAAACTCTTTGGCACTTCTGCGAACATGCATGGCGCATACAGTCCTGCGTGATGTTCTGCTGAGCAGCTGGAGGTTGCGGAGGTTCATGGAGGCGTTGCTGGAGGGTAAAACGCATGCGTGTGCTGCATAGCTTCATGTGGAGGACGCCGGGCTCTGTTGCAACGGTACCAGTTGCAATGGGATCTGAAACCCACCACTGGTGGGTAGGGAATGGGGATTTTGCAGTAACCTTCCCCTGCCACTCTCACAAAGCCATCCCACAAAGCCACACCACACCCACAAAGCTGCGCCCATAGAACCGGTAGTAAAAATATTTGAATCCCACCACTTCTCCCCTCCCCTCAACTGATATGTTTTTTAGATCAGCAGAGGGAACTTATTATTACTAGTTCTAATTACAATACTCCCCAGTTATAACACCACGACTTTTACATTACCGTCTTGTTTAGGCTGGTTGGAGCTCCTAGGAATAGCAAATTTAAATATTCTCTACCTTGCTTCTGGATTGATTGTCTGTGGTAGGATAACTAGAGATGCAATGCACGCCTCCACCCTGCTCATGGAAAGCATGATCCTGTGCAACCTGGCAAGTTTGTGCTTGGCCTATGAACCAAGTTTTATGGAGTCCATTAATGGAGAAAAATAAATGCCAAGTATATGTCATGTCAGAGTATAAGACAAACAGTGCTGGATCAGACCAAAGACCAATTTAGTCCAGATTTTGTTTCCAAATGGCCAATCAAATTTCTAATAAAGCCCACAAGCTAGACATGACCAAGGTAGCCCCCGACCCCACTATCTTGCTCATATTCCTTAATAAGAATTGGATAAGAATTGGCCTAAGTCCTACTACACAAATAGATCCCATTCTCAGAGAGAGGTCCAGATGATATACTGGGCAGGGGGGAGGGGAAAGGAAGTTCAGAGACATCCACTTTTAATTTCAATTTCACAACTACTTGTTAATTCAGTATTTTATAGGAGTTTTAATGCTTAACTTTGCTTCTGTGGATTTAGAAAACTGTAATTTCTCTTTACCACTGATCAATATTCCAACTATGAAATAGCAATAGACTTATATGCTGCCTCATAGAGCTTTACCACACTCTCTAAGTGGCTTACAGAGTGAGAATATTGCTCCCAACAATCTAGGTCCTAATTTTACTGACCTCAGAAGGACGGAAGGCTGAGTCAACCTTGAGCTGCTCAGCATCGAACCCTTGGAGTGAGCAGTGAATTAGCCTGCAGTACTGCATTCTAACCACTGCGCCACCAGGACTCTTATCAGTTCTCATAAATCAGTGGCAAGTTTCTCTGGATCTGCTTGTATAAATTTTCAGTCATGCACAATAATGTTTTGTATGCTATTTGAAGATATAGCATCTGTCACAGTACTTGACTGATTGATTTATGCTTCCATCCATTAATATCATCTGACTGTGATAAATTTGACTAAAATAGTAACTTGATTGATTTATATATGAGATAGTGAATTAGTGATGAAGCAGTAAGCCTTTTTAAACATTTAGATTGTAAATGAAAATGTAAGTACTTGCCAAGGTGTGTCCTTTTCAAAATTATGACATTTTTCCAATTTCTAGCTGCATTTCAATTCTTTACTCATCACAGAATGTTTATTTCTCTGCAATTGTCAAAGGTCAGGGCAGTGCTTTGCAGTAAATCATAGTCATCTAGAGACTTAACCCTCTTATTCTGCCTGCGGCTTGACTTGGCAGGAGATTCTCTGACATGATTTAGCAAGATTTAAAGCTTTACTGTAGACAAGAAAGAAACTTAAAAAAAAAACCTACAGTTAATTACTCATTGTTGTGCAGGAAGTTAGCACCCACCCCCCTCCTATAAAAATGAGGTATCCTGGGAAATATTGAAAAGGCAGAATATTATATTGCCTTGGATAAGAAATGGAGAAACATGTTGTTAGGCAGGAAACAGACTCACTCTTAATAGCTCCCACCTTTGTCAATGAGCCATTAAAATGCTTGAACTAGTCTCTTCTACATAACAAAAGTAGGATTAACCCTCTACACAAATGTATCAAATGGCATCTGGGAACTCAACCAAGCTTGGGACTCAAAAGGTACACAACCTACAACCTAGTGTTAGGCAGCCAAGCAACTACTCCATATTAATACTATGTTCTCCTGGCTAAGGGTCCGGATCTCTGCGGGTAGGGTCCAGATCTCTGCAGGTAGATCATTTCACAGGGCCGGGGCAGCTACAGAGAAAGATCTCCCCTGAGTAGTCGCCAACTGGCATTGCCCGGTCGACGGTACCCGGAGGAGGCCCAGCCTGTGGGATCTTATGGGTCGTTGGCAGGTATGTGGCAGGAGGCGGTCCCACAGATATCCAGGTCCCAAGCCATGTAGGGCTTTAAAGCTAATGACCAGCACCTTGAAGCGCGTTTGGGACCGATGGGAAGCCAGTGCAGCTTGCGGAGGATAGGTGTAACATGGGTGTACCTAGGTACACCCGATATCGCTCTTGCGGCCGCATTCTGGACCAACTGTAGTCTCCGAACACTCTTCAGGGGCATCCCCAAGTAAAGCGCATTGCAGTAATCAAGCCTAGAGGTGACGAGAGCATGAGTGACCATTTGAAGTGCCTCCCGATCCAGGTAGGGCCGCAACTGGTGCACCATGCGAACCTGGGCAAAAGCCCCCCTGCTCACAGCTGACAGGTGGTATTCTAATGTCAGCTGAGAATCCAGGAGGACACCCAAGTTGCAGACCCTCTCTGAGGGGTGAAGAGTTTCTCCCCCCAGGCTGAGATGGAATATTTGGTCCATTCTTGGGGGGGAACATCAATAGCCACTCGGTCTTGTCGGGATTGAGTGCCAGCTTGTTTACTCCCATTCAGACCCTGACAGCCTCCAGGCACTGGCACATCACTTCTACCACTTCTCTGAGTTGGCACGGGGTGGACAGATACAGCTGGGTATTGTCCGCATATTGGTGGTATTTGATCCTGTGCCGACGAATGATCTCACCCAGCGGCTTCATGTAGATGTTAAATAGGAGGGGGGACAGGACCGAGCCCTGAGGCACCCCATACTTTAGGGGCCTAGGGGTCGACCTCTGCCCTCCAACCAACACCGACTGTGACCTATCTGAGAGGTAAGAGGAGAACCACCATAGAATGGTGCCTCCCACTCCCACCTCTCCCAGTCGTCGCAGAAGGATACCATGGTCGATGGTATCGAAGGCCGCTGAGAGGTCAAGAAGCACCAGGATAGAGGAATGCCCTCTATCCCTGGCTCGACAGAGATCATCGGTCAGCGCGACCAAAGCAGTTTCAGTGGAGTAACCAGGCCTGAAACCCGACTGAAAGGGATCCAGATAATCCGCTTCATCCAAGGTCCGCCAGAGCTGAAAGGCCACCACTTTCTCAACAACCTTCCCAACAAAAGGGAGGTTGGAGACTGGACAATAATTTTTAAGGATAGCTGGATCCAGAGAAGGCTTCTTAAGGAGGGGTCTTACCACCGCGTCCTTTAGGGGCAGCGGGAAAGATCCCTCCTGAAGAGAGGTATTAACAATCCTCTGTAGCCAGCCTGGTGTAACCTCCCTGCTGGTCGAAACCAGCCAGGAGGGACACGGGTCCAGTAGACAGGTGGAGGCACTCACAGCTCCCATGGCCTTGTCCACTTCCTTAGGAGTGACAGGCTGGAACTCACTCCAAGAAATCCGATCAAGGCCCACTCTCAGCATCTCTGCAGGTACTGCCCAAGTGGAGTCCAGGTCCGTCCGAATCTGAGCGACTTTGTCCGACAGAAACTAAACGAATTCCTCGGCTCCTCCCTGCAAGGGTTCACCTGCATCCCTTCCTTTCAGGAGGGAGCAGGTTATCCTAAACAGGGCGGCCGGGCGGAATTCTCAGGACGCAATGAGAGCGGAGAAATACGTACATTTTGCTGCCCGAATCACCACTAGATAAGTCCTGATAAAGGCTCTTAATTGTGTTAGGTCAGATACAGATTTACTGGCCCTCCAGCATCGCTCTAGGCGTCTCTTTTGGCACTTCATCTCCCGGAGTTCCTCAGTGAACCAAGGGCTCCACTGCCGCAGAGAGGCCGCAAAGGCGCAATCCGATCAAGAGCCCCAGCCGCCGCTCTGTTCCAAGCAGCGACCAAGGACTCTGTCGGATTGTGGGCAAGGGAGTCGGGTATTTCCCCAAGCTCCATCTGAAATCTCAAAGGATCCATCAGGCGCCTGGGGCAGAACCATTTAATCGGTTCCACCTCCCTGCAGTGGGGGAGTAGTTTCTGAAAATCAAGCCTCAGTAGGAATCTGACCATGACAAGGGCGAGGTCTTTATGCCCTTCAGTTCCAGATCACATCTGCACTGCTCCGAGAGAAACATGAGGTCAAGAGTGTGTCCCGCTGTATGAGTCGGACCCTGAATTACCTGGGTCAAGTCCATGGCTGTCATGGAAGCCATGAACTCCTGCGCCCCATCAGAGCGTTTGCCGAGAGATGGCAAGTTAAAGTCCCCCAGGACAATAAGTCTGGGGAACTCAACTGCCAGTCCAGCTACTGACTCCAGGAGTGAAGGCAGGGCTGTTGTAATGCAGCTGGGAGGTAGGTAAGTTAACAACAGGGCCACTTGATCCCCAAGGTCCAGCTTCACCAGAAGGGACTCACACCCGACAGTCTCCTGAGCAGGGATCCCACGAGGTGCTAATGATTTCTAGATGACAACAGCTACTCCCCCACCCCTTCCTCTGGTGTCATGGTTGGTGCAGCACCTGAAACCCTTCTGGGCACATTTCCGAGAGGGGGACTCCTCCCTCATGGCCAAGCCAGGTCTCAGTAATACATGCCAGATCTGCCCCCTCGTCTAGTATTAAGTCCCGGATTAGGGGAGCTTTCTGAATCACAGACCTGGCATTTAGCAGCAGCAACTTGAGACCAGGGCCCTGACATCTCTTGCCACCTGGTCATTGGGTTGAGTCTTCAGGGCAGGAACGAGGGATCGCTGTAACATAGCGAGCCCTCCTTCCCCGGTAATGGCCAGCCCTGAAACTCTCATCGTACCTGCCTCTCCCAAATGTGACTGGGATGCTCCGGCCCATCCCTGATTCCGTAGACCCCTCCTCCCCTCCCACAGCCCCCGATCTCCTCGGCAGGCCATTTACCCCATGGACTCCGGACCGAGAAGCGGGTCCAGGCCCCCACCCACTTCTGCTTCTGCACTCAGTGTGGGGGGCACCAGGCCGCATTCTCGGTCCACTCATATATGCTAAACAGTCATTCCCAGCATGCATACCCCACTATAGCAATAAAAGTATAAATTACAGTTACAGAGCAAAAATGTTAAAAATTGGTTAAAAAAGTGGGATCATTCATTAGCATGCATACCACAAGCATTCCACATACAAGAGCAGTTCGCACGATGTTAGGAGTTGTGCAAGTACTTCTTAGCGTTTGAGATGGTTAAAATGGTTGAAACCCAGCAATGAAACTCAACCCACAGGAGGGTGTCTCGTTTCCCACTTTTCTGTAGGCCAGGGAAGGTCCAAAGAGTCCGGGGTGGTTGAGGGGTGGCAGAGGGCCTTCCTAAATGCTGTGAGTACCCCCACTCATCCAAAGTCCAAGGCCCTGTAATGGGTGGAATTAAACAAGTGCTGTCCAAGATGGTATTCCAGGGGCAGTCGCAGGTAGTGATGGTGAAAGCAATTGGGTCTGAGGCAGCAAGTCCAGAGGGCCTGGGATTACGGTTAAAGGAAGCTGGATGTTCAGAAGCCCAGATGGAAAAGAGCCAAATGACAAGCAGGGGGAATAGAAGAAGGCTCCACAGCAGCGATGGTGGGCTGAAGGAGAAACTCACCAAGGGAAGAAGTTCAATCAAGCAACAAACGGAAGAGAAAGGAGGCAGCGTTGATGCAAAGGCCGAGCCAAACACAGAGGGGGGGGAAGGGGCTTCTGGAAGGGCCATGGTGGTGGCAAATGTAGCCAGCCGCCCAATTCACCCGACCTCGGCGGGCGCACAGGTCATTCTCCCCCCCTCAGGGGTGGTGGCAATCCAAAAAGGTCCCCAGGGGCTCAACAAGCCAGGCGGGCAAAGTCAAAAGACATTGCAGGCGCCGAGAGTCAGTAAAAAATGCCGCTATCGCCCGCACGCCGCCGCCATCAAGCGGCATAGAACGTTTCAAAACCGCTGAGAGTTGCGAGACCTGAGATCGTCCGGGAGTGATGACCTCCTCAGCAAACTGGCCTTTTCGGGTCCCCTGGATCTCAATCATCCCCGGGGACCTCTCCGAAGGATTATGTTGCCCGTTTGTAAGGTTTCCCAGCATTTTTTCCGTCAGCTTGAAACGGAGCGGAAAGCGAAGCGGACATTCCAAACTCGCACATGCGAAGTCCAGGCAGTTCAAATGTGCATAAAGATTTATTGTAAGCTTCAGTGAAATGTTACTCTTGCTGTTTGATAAATAACCAGTTGAATGAAGTGAGAAAATTCACATCACTGCCTGCTGTTTATTAAAGGAGACATAACATTTTCCAGACTCCTACATCTTCTTTAAGAAATTGAATCCTTTAAGATACTAAAGCCCTTAAGGAATGACACCTCTTTTCAGGGTCATGCAGAAGCCTGAAAAAAGTCAGGCTGCTTTAATGCATATCAGAGAGATGCTGTGCTCATTCAAGATATGAAGCACCTCTTTTGAATAATTTTTTAAATGTTCATAGCCTTAGCTGCCAACCCAAGAATCCTTAAGGAATTGATTGTAATCACAAAAACACTATGCTCGGGCTCTTGCATGGTAACTCCAGGCAATCAAGTAGTCTGAATGGGAAGATTTAGAGTGTGTTTCAGTGCTTGCTTTTTGATTGAAATTAACTTCCATAACTCTCCAGGATATCCCTTTATGTCTTGCCTGAAGAAATTAAATATACTACTACTGCTTTGAGCGGGGTGTCTGATTTGCATGTTCCAGATATTTATTTCTACTTATCCTTTCAGTTATTGATACAGAAAAACTTAATGAGAGTAAATAACTCTCACACTGCCAGGTCGTTGTATGAGTGTGTGCCAGGGGTGGGTTCCTGCCAGTTTTAACCTCTTCTATAGAAGAGGTTCCACAAATCTACAGAGCCATTTAGAACTGGTTCCAGCTCCCTCCCCTCACCCTGCCCGTCCGCACATCATCAAGATGAAGAGTGAGAGGAGGAATTCTGGGGGTTGAAGTCCACAAGTCTTAAAGCTGTCAAGTTTGAACACCCCTGGGTTTTTTTTCTAAAAGGTTAGGGGTGCAAACGTCTTGTGACTTGACAGCTTTAAGACTTGAATGCTTCAAATGCCAGAGTTTCTGAGCCAACATTTTGGTTGCTAAGCAAGAGCGTTGTTAAGTGTGTTTCACCATATTTTACAAGCTGGCCATGCCCACCCAGTCACATGACTGCCAAGCCACTCCCACCCGGTCACATGGGTGGCAATCCACTCCCACAAATCAGTCCACACCTACAGAAGAGGTTCTAAAATTTTTTTGAAACCCACCACTGGTGTTTGTGCACATGCACTTGTATACAGAATAACAGGGTTAGAAGGGACCTTGTAGGTTATCTAGTTCAAACTCCTACTCAAGTAGAAGACCCTATTCTATTTCTGACAAGTGGCTGTCCAGTCTCTTCTTGAAAGCTTCCAGTGATGAAATACCCACAACTTCTGAAGGCAAGCTATTCCATTGGTTGATTGTTGTTACTGTCAGAAAATCTCTCCTTATTTCTAGGTTGAATCTCACCTTGATCAGTTTCCATCCATTGTTCCTTGTCTGGCTTTGGGTGCTTTGGAAAATAGGATGACCCCTTCCTCTCTGCATCAGCCCCTCAAATTTTGGAACTCTGCTATGATGTCATTCCTGGTTCTTCTCTTCACTAGACTAGCCATGCCCAGTTCTTGCAACTGTTCTTCACATGTTTTAGCCTCCAGCCCTTTAATCATCTTTGTTGCTCTTCTCTGCACTATTTCTAGATTTTCAACATCTTTTTTATAGTGTGGATGCAGTATTGTAGGTGTGACCTTACTAAGGCTTTATAGAGTGGTATTAGTACCTCACGTGATCTTGATTCAATCCCTTTGTTAATGCAATTTAGGATTTCATTGACTTTTTTTGGCTGCTGCTGTACACTGCTGGCTCATACTTAATTGATTATCCACTAGGACTCCAAGATCCTTAGGTGTTCAGCCCAAATTGTATAACTAAAATACAGGTCATGGTTGTCCCCAAGGTGTTTTTTTTGGGGGGGGAATGAACACCCTTTGAATGGTGTGGGAGTAGGAATGGATTTCAGAGCACTACTCAGATGACCCTGAGGATACAGATAAACCTCCAAATGCTTCAATAATGCTCTAAAAGGATGCAGATTATGAGCTGTCTGCAAGGAATATAAATCCTTCTATTCACCTCTGTCCTGTCAGAGCTGAAGAAGCTTGTTGGGTGACAAGTGAAACGTCTTCAAAAGAAAAAAACAAGAAAGTCCAGTTGCCTTCTAAAAAAACACATTTGGGACAGAGAGATCTTTATGTAACTATGCTGGTTTCTTCTTGGATTTCTTGTTTTTATTTTTTAGTGATTTTGTGGTAGACTGAGATTTTATGATCATATTTTTCAGAGTTTCCCAAACTACTTGGGTTGTTTTCCCCTTTAGGATTTTCATCTTTCCTAAGTTCTCACTGAGTTTATTAAAATCAGTTCTTTTAAAATCTAAGACTCTGGTGTGTTTATGTTTTATTGCTTGTGTTTGCATTGTATTGAATTCCAATATGACATATTCACTCTCATCCAAGATTCCTGTTTGTTTTCATTTTAGAGAAAGTTTCCTCCATTGTCTTTGGCAGCCATTTCATTCTTCACCAGCAAGACCTTTCAGGACCAAGTAAATATATCTAGTACTTTTCTTGATCTCTTGGTGAAATGAAATGCTGGCTCTTTTGTACATATAACGGCACTAAATGGCCACATGAAGGCTTTTTGTTGTTGCTTTTCCTCAGTGAATAGCGCATTCGTGGAGAGCCCTTTTCATGACGTGTCTTCCTTTAATCCTAGCTCAATTGGTTCTTTACCTTTTAACCCAATTGAGTACGCACAAAGGGTACAGGCTACTGATTAAGCTAAAGTCACAATACAATATTTACAAGCACCTCTATATCCATAAACTCTTCCTTCTGAATCTCAGACTTCACTGCTGAACCTTTAAAAAAAATTTTAAATAGACTTTCCAGATTTTCAGAGCACATCAAGGTTAAGGCCTCCCATTGTCTTCTGTCTTTATTCCCCAGAGAGATCTTTAAGAAATAACAAATGGCAGCCAGTTCAACAAAGTTCTAATACAGTGTTGGCAAACTTTTTTGGCACCGAGTGCCAAAACGGGAGCACGTGCGTGCAGGGGATCACTGGGAACCAGAAGAGCAACTCCCCGGCGCGCACGTGCAGGAGCACCAGAAACCAGAAGCTCAGTTTCCCAGTGTGCCGATTCATGCCAGGGAGCTGCTCTTCCAGCTTCTGGCATTCCCCACACACGCATGCTCCCAGAACCTGGAAGAGCAATGGACAATGGCTGGCATGCCTGGAGAGATAGCTCTGCATGCCATTTCCAGCACACATGCCATAGTTTCCCCATCATTGTTCTAGTAGCTAGAAAAGGTGAAGGATTTGATAGATTCATAGTATATATCGGTACTATTGTTGTGGTAATGTAAAGCACCTTGCAAGCCCTTGAACATGACAGTTCCTTTCAGTTCAGTTCAATTATTCCAAATTTTATAAAGTGTGTTTGATCCTCTGCTATTGCTTCTTGTTAGATAATGTGATAATGTTACTTAACTAACATTTACCTGTGGTTTGGGGGAGTGGATTTTTGCTATGGTAATATTCCCTAAAGCAATGTTTTTCACCAGAATGCCACATGCATGTTAGATATGGCTATGAAGATAATGTATATTTTAGTGATACACAACCATAAAAGTACTTAGGATTTTCTAATAAGCACTTTTTGTATGTGATTACTACATGGTTTCTGTAGTATCTAATATAGGCAAGTTGATCGACAACTCCCACAATCCTATCTCATTATCACTTTCTAAGGGCTAAATACAGTGAAAGGATAACACATCTAACAGACACTGGACTCATCTTTCTTACTTGAATGAGTACCAAGTGCTCTTTCTCTCCATGTGTGTATCTTCACACTTTTCTATTCCTATTAGTTATTGTTTAACTTTGTTCAATATAAATTTTATCAGTGTATAATATTATATATAACTCTCTTTACATGGGGATTTTTTTTTAATTACAGGGAAATCTTTATATAAGATTAAAAACTATGGAAACATAAAATGGAAAATAAAAAATAGAAATAAGTGTGAAAGAATAAAATAAAAAGTGAAAGATAACAAGAGAAATATGGAGAGAGAGAGGGAGGGAGGGAGGCAGACTGACTTATTTACTTCCAGGTTTCTTTGGAGCACTTATAAACATCGTAATTACCATTTCCACTCTCCCAAATTACATATTCTGGTTCCATTCTTGCCATAAGGCATGAAATCATCAATTCATTTTTATCCATTTTCAGCAAAAAGTCCATAATGGCTTTCCAGCCTTTTATAAGGCTAATTGCTGTTACCTCCTTAATTGAACAAGTCAATTCAGCCATTTCTGTGAACTCTACCATCTTCACAATCCATTCCTTCAATAACGGTATTTCTGTATTCTTCTATCTATAATAACTTCAAGAAAATTCCATATATCTTTATTGACAAATAGGTCCCACAATGTTCAGTGAAATTGACTTCCAGATACATGTGTATAAGTTTGCAGCTTTTCTATTTTGTTGAATAAATATTTTATTAGTTTCAGTTGATATTTAGAAGATAAAATAGAATGGTTTATTACATTTTAAATAAACTTTTATTTTCTATGTTGACGGAAACCCCAGTATAAACCTATCTAAATATCAATCTATTGCTTTGTTTGAAAAAGGCCTCTTAATTGAAAAATATGGGTAGAAAATACTATAAATTTTATTCTAACCTTGTAATTCAAAGTTTTCCACTGCAGCATATTATTTGTTGGAACTATGTTCTTTACTGATCGAAATGCCTTCACATAAGCCCTTGAAATTTTTGCTAAGTGAGTGAGTATAATTGAGAAGTGGGGCCTTGTAATGGTATGTGGGAATAACATTGAGTGACAGGAGAAAGAGACTGTAAGCAAAGGATGAAACAATGTCAGATCAAAAGATAGCTGAGTTTGCAGCAGGAATGTGGATAGAAAGCAAGAGGCTCTTAGTTAAATAAAGAAAGGGTAATGATAATAAATTATATACATGGAGGATTAGAAAATTTTGGTATTAAATATTATGGATATTTAGCTAAAACAGGATATGAGGATTTAATGTTAATGGAGGATTTTACAAATAAGTAAATGAAATAGCAGCAGGTGGTTATGTATTGAATCTTGTTATATTTAAGGATGAAGGATGTTTAAATAACTATAGTCAAATAAAAGTGGAGGTATGATGATGTTAATATAGTAAATATTTGAGTTAAGATATTTGAATTAATATGAATTATATTTGATGATGGTGGAAGAGATGCACAAAAGCCTTTTGTAACCAGCTGATACACTTTCTACAATATGTAAAGAAGGAGGAGTTGTTTGTTTGTTTTGAAAGTAAATAAATAAAAAAATTTAAAAAAAGAAAGCAAGAGGCTCAGAAGAGACCCTCCCTAGTTTCTTGGGCTGTGAAGTGGGAGAGATTTAGTCTCAGACTTGCAAGTTTCTGTTAATGTAACTCTGCAATAAATTATAATTATCACACTAGATTGTGTTTCCTGCTGGATCTACCTTGTAAGGTATAAATCATGCAAGTAGTGAATTTGTATTATATGTCAGTGTTCCTGAAAACCCCAACTCCAATGAAATTCCAAGACAGGCATTTTCTCAAAGCTCCCATTTGTTAGAGTAGGTATACAGGCACATCTGGGAAAACCCAAATCTGAGATTTCGGACTTTCCTTCAGTAAGTCAAAAGTTCAAACTCATCCCATGCACCCATCAATCCATCGCTTCTTCCAATCCCAATCTGTCCCAATTCAAGACATCACTCCAACCACTCCTTCTTCAGATGCAGGAATACTCTGACTTTGACTGAAAAGAAGAATGCTATTTTATCTAACTACATCCCCCTACTAAATCCCCCCTCCTACTTTCCCAGGCACAAGAATGTGGCAGCATGGAAGCATCCGGTGTTAATATTGTTTCCAAAGACATTATAACTGCTTTGAGGATAAACTTTTATAAACTTTATAGAACACAAGGCATTCTATTCCATAAGGAGGAAAGATGCTAGAGACCTGGAAGGAGGTTAATATAACATTAATACCTAAACAGGTACAACATTTGATGTCAGCAAAAAATTACAGACCAATATCATGGTTGAATAATGACTGTAGTTTGTTTACAATGACTTTTGCTGAAAGACTGAAAATAGTTTTGAAAGAATTTAATCATTTAGAGTTTTTAGCTAAAAGGTAACTAAAGGACAATATTGGAACTAAAAATGCATATTCTGGAATATTCAAAAGAGCACACCAAAAGAGCACACCAAAAACAATCTGCGTTGATGCTTTTAGATGGAGAAAAAGATTTTGATGATTTGCATTGGATTTTCTTGTTTAAAATTCTGATGAAAAGAATTTTGGAGAGATTTTTTTATTAAAATGGATGAAATCAATTTATCCTCCATAGATGGCACAAATAATTGTTACTGGAGATTTAACCAAACCATATGAGATACAAAAAGGAACAAGACAAAGTTGCCCACTGTCCCTTCCTTTGTTTATTTGAAAAATTGAATAAAGATATAAGACAAGATGAGAGGAAAAACAAGCTAAAAGATTCAAACAGAATCAATGAATAAAATGGGTTCTAAGATTGAGAACAAGGTAAAACACTTGGGTATAAATATAATAAATATGAATTGTATATTATTTTAAAATAACTACGTGAAGACATGGAATGAAGTTTAAAAAGTTATGTCAATATGAAGAAAGTTACAATACTCACTGTAGTGTAGAATTTCCATGATTAAGTTGAATGTTTTACCTAGAATGTTATTTTGTTTCAGACAATACCTGTTTTGATGATTGATCCCACCATACAATGGTGGAAGGATATCTAAATTTTTTTGGGGGGAACCCACCAGTTAAATATAAGGTACCACAAAATGCAAAGAGAGGAGGATTGGGTTGACCACATCTGAAATTATATTTTGCTGCTCCAATAAAAGAGTGGGAGTTGTTAAGAAATAAAGACTATTGGAGTTAGAGGAACATGATCTGATATTTGGGTGGTATAGCTATTTATGGCATGTCAAAGTTAAGGTTAATGTAGATTTTAAAAATAATCATCAGGCAAACTATTCTTAGAGAATGGAATAAATATAAATTTAGGTTGTGCATGATAATACATTTGTGTCCACAAAGCATTTTATAGAGGAAAAATGATATTTAAGCAAAAATGGTTAACTTACTTTGATATAGTACGATTTTTTTTCAAAGAGAATGTAAAATAAAATCAAGCGAAGTTTTGATATTAGAAGGATTTACTTGTCAGTGGTTTTCTTATGAATAATTACCAGAAAGATTCAAAGTGGATAAAAGATACTATGGTTTTGAAGAATTTAAAACTTGAAAAAGAACTATGTACCAATGATCAACATGTTGTTGCTAAAACGTATAAACCTTTATAGAATTATGAGATAAAAGAAGAACAAGTGAAAAAATATATGTTGAAATAAACTAAACTATTTGGTACAATATAGAAATGGTTCAATGGGAAAACATTGTTTGAAAGAACTGAAATTTACTGTACAATATGCGATAATCTTACCGTTAATTTCTATAAAGTGATGTGTCATTGGCATTTGTCACTAGAAAAATTGTCTACAATGTAAAAAGGCACTTCAAATCTTTACTAGAAGGGATATTCTATTATGTTTGGTAATAGAATTTTTTGAATACAAATACATATATTAATTCAGATTTTAAAGACTAAAGTACAGTTAAAACCCGAGGCTTTTCTTTTGGAAGCAAGGGACAGGTAACTAGAAAAAAGTCATGGAATTTTGTTTTGATATATGACGACTGCATATATCATAGTCTTTTCAGTAAGACTATTATATGCTCAAAGTGGAAAGATTCAACACTATTTACAACAGAAGAATGATTGGTGAAGATAATGAAACCGGAGAAGACATCTACATGATTTTCTTAAATTAGAGAAAAGACAATTATATACATTTCTGAGTGGCTGGAAACCTTTTACAGACTTTTTGGATGAAATAGAAAAAATGCATCTATAATTTGCAGTTTTGATGATTATTTAAAAAAATGAATAATAGAAAAAAAGTAAGCTTTTTATTGTAATCATGTAGCAAGATATAACTTTGTAATTCTACTTGTATTTGCGGCAATGAAAATCAGAGGTTACCTCTTTCTATTTCTTTTTTATTGCACTTTTGTTCCTTTTTGCCTTGTATTTTTAAGTTTCTTTATTATGTGTTAGCTTTCATGTTCTCTTTTAAAGTTTTAATAAAATGTATAGATAAAAATAAAAACTTGTAAATCTCAAAGTACATTTCTCCTTCCATTTCCTTTACAGCTTACATACCATATCAGAGATTTCATGGTGAGACATGTCTGTTTCAGGAGGAATAAATTATTGCACACTATTTATTTATTTTGAAGTCCATAACATTATTCAACTCATTCTGGCCACAGAACTTATTCTTACGCTGTTAATTGCTGTTTGCAAAGTACAGGAAATAGACTGGCAATTAATTTCACAGATTTGATTATAATCTCTCTAGAGGAGGCACCTACTGATAGGGCAGTTATTAAGCAATGACCCAAAACAAAATACTTCATGTTTCCTTTTCTGTAAAGGTGACACATAATTCACGTATGGCAAAAGCTGAATTATATGGTGGGTTTCTGTTTAGTTAAAGAAGTGAGCAGTGGATTATTCCAACAGACCAACCATTTGTAGAGAATGAGAGGATTAGATAATTTGTAAACAGCACAGAGGTTTGGAGGATAGAGATGCTTAACAGATAATCATCAGAAAAAATGAAAAAGCCTTGTAAGGCTCGCTAAAATTGCTGCTATCCGAGGGAAATAAATTGCGTCCAGTTTTACCTCATGGCAAGTAATTCAGATTTGTTCCCATAGTAGATAATATCAATTCAACACTAAGTGGATTTGCAAAATGACCATACACATGCATACAATATGCACTGAAATAATAGGAAAGGGTGTCATTTAATCCCAAGTGTAAATAACAATGATCTGAAGGGAGAGTTGGCAATGCTACTTGTTTTACCCACCCCCATTGGCATCTCATTGCCTGCAGTCCTTCATACTGTTCACATGTTGAGGTAGTAGATTTTGATTGGAAAGCCTGTTTTAGACACCCACATTCCTTCTATGATGCAGGATCCTATCATTACACTGAGAACATCATGGACAAATCAAAGGCCCCCCCCCCCAGCGAATCAATGGGAGAATCAAAAATCCTTCAATCAGTATTTTGCTCCATGAATTCACAGATCTGCGACTAAAAAACTGTTTGATTATTTTCATCTAATTTCCATGTATTTTGGTGTGCTGAAAACAAATAAAATATTGAAAAAACTCCTAAACGTCATGATTTGCCACAACATGCAAAATTGTCTTCAAATTTATCATTTTTTTTAAATTTTTGGTATTTTTTTATATTATGGGTTTTTAACAAAATTTAGTCAAAATTACTATTAATTAATTCACATAAGTGCATTTAAGATATAAAATGCCAAAAAAACCCTTAAAGGGTTTGTCCGAGCTATGTAAAAAATATATATAGCACTGTAAATCTGATGGTCAGCAATATATACATAAGCTAAGCAAGTTTTAAGTCTGTGCTTCTAATGGTAGAAGGGGTTAATCTTTCCTGAAGAATCCAGTGGGAGGGAGACACAGGGCAGATAGCAGCATCTCCGGTCAGTGCAGGAGCGTGGCCAGCACTGTGACATCTCGAGTACAGACACAGAGCTGCTCTCTCCTGCATGCCACACTTGTGCATGAATCATCATCAGGTTGAAATAATAAATGTATAAGAATGATAAATGTTAAAACACCTGTAACCAAACGACATGCTGTATGTGATGATGGGGGTTTTTTTGTGTGTTTTTTTGTTTTGTTTAGTTTTTATTGTTGTGTGTATGTGTTGTTTATGTAATTAAAAAAATTATATTAAAAAAAAACCTCATCAGGTTCTTGGTTCTAGGCTGTTCTTACTTTTTCATCGCAATTCATGTTAGCTCGTCATTCTTACTTTTGTTCATGCAATGTGAAAGGGTTTAATTCCAAATGGAAGCATTCCATTTCATACCCCAATCTTCACTCAGCAATTTGTCCCATCCCCCATGGCACAGATATACCATTACCCAAGCCCCCTGGTACCTTGGAAGAGATACCTAGCTCTGATGAAAGTGAAGTCATACTTGAACCAGATGACGAATCAAGTTCTGACTTTGAAGATGATACAAGACCAAAATTGTTTTCTCAGGAGGAGATGAATGATTTGGTAAGAGACTTGAATCTTCCCAAAGATGCCTCTGAGTTACTCGGATCAAGGCTGAAAAGCAGGAATTTATTGTTGCCAGGAGTGTCATCTTCATGGTTCAGACATCGTGAAAAGGAGTTTGTTCCTTACTTCGCCCAAGAAGACAAGTTGGTTTATTGCATCGATGTTGAAAGTCTGATGGGTCAATTTAAAATCCAATATGATTCAGAGCAACTGTGTCTTTTTATAGATTCTTCAAAAAGGAGTCTCAAAGCAGTTTTACTCCACAATGGTTTTTATGCTTCCATACCTGTAGGTCATTCCGTACACTTGAAGGAAACCTATGAGAACTTGGAATTGGTTCTTAAATATTAAGACCATGGTTGACAAGTGTGTGGGGACTTGAAGGTCTTGTGCATGCTACTTGGGCAACAAGCTGGGTATACCAAATACCCTTGTTTTCTGTGTCTATGGGACAGTCGAGACCAACAAAATCACTGGACCAAGAAGAGTTGGCAGCCGAGGGTGCTAACAGTCAGTGAAAAAAATGTCCTCCAAGAAATATTGGTACCGTCCCATGAAGTTCTTCTACCACCTCTCCACATAAAATTAGGATTGATGAAGCAATTTGTAAAATCACTTCCAAGAGATGGAGAATGCTTCAAATACTTGGTCACCAAGTTTCCATGCCTGTCGGAGGCAAAATTGAAGGAAGGTGTGTTCGTCGGACCAGACATTAGAAGGCTTATAGTTGATCAAGAGTTTGTCAATACCATGACGGATCCTCAAAAAGAAGGGTGGATTGCATTTAAAGAAGTTGTACAGAAATTTTTAGGCAATAACAAAGATCCTCACTACAAAAAGATTGTCGGAAGAATGCTGAAAGCATTTCAAGCTTTAGGTTACCTGATGAGTTTGAAAGTGCATTTCCTCCAGTCCCACCTTGACTACTTTCCTGAAAATTTGGGAGCTGTGAGGGAGGAACAAGGTGAACAATTCCACCAAGACATTAAAGAGATGGAAAGGAGATACCAGGGAAAATGGAGCATTACAATGATGGCAGACTACTGTTAGATGCTTCATAGAGACATTCCAGATGCTACTCATAAGCGTAAATGCACCAAAAGGAGCCTCACAAGGGAGAAGAATAGAGTTTAGTGTGTATAGATGAGCTCATTTCAGTTCAAAAAAGGATTTTCATGAAAATATTCTAATAAAACTTTAATTTTATAACTCTATTTCCATTTATTTTGAGGTATTGCCTTATTTAACATAGTTACCTAAATTGTCAGGAAACATGATGTCCTATGACAAAATGGAGGTCATTTTCGGATTCAGCACACAAAAAACATAAAGATTATGTGGAATAACCAAAACAGCTGTCGATTTTTTTTTTTGCAGACCTGCGTTATGGCATCTCTTATAATGACAGAAATCCCCTTATCCATATTCCACATAGAGGGGGAAAAGTGACAAACACCCTTCCCCATAATTTCAGTACATGTCGTATGCAAATGTATGGTCATGTTGCAAATTTTCTTAGCTGTCAAGATCTATATGGGGAAGGGTGTTTACTCCTGCATTTAAATTCCTTTAGGAAGCTCTGATGATAGGCTTAATTTGCATCTAAGTGCTTTACACCTCTATAAGCACTGACATACCGTAGTTGCAGTGTGAAATTTCTGCATGTGTCTGCCTGTCTGGGGGTGGAGATAATAATAGCTCAATTTAGCCCAGTGTCTAGGGGTAGGGTGAGACCAAAATGTAATGCCTATTTGTTTATATAAGTTGCGGAAAATGTGGATAGTGTTTGTAGGGATTGTGAAACGACTAGAAACTGATAATTTAGGAATCCCAGGTGTGGACTTTTTCAGTTGTTGCTCTCCTAGTCTGGAATAGCAGCTGGGCCCTAATATGAAATAGGTCCTAATTTTTGCACAATTATTAAGATCTTGTTGCTTCAATTAAATTTCAGTTCTAAATGGCTGCTTCTGTGTCTCCACTGAGGTGTGTTCCATGATTATTCCTAAGCATTTGGGTAAACTGTATTATTAGATTGTTGTTTTTAATTTTTAAATTCATTGTAAGTTGCTCAGAAACAGGCATGACTGGCAGTGTACATGTAATAAAATAAAGTAAAGAAGAATAAAATGTCACTGGGTCTGGTGATCAGGAGGTAGGGCTGTGCTTGTGCTTGTGTTATGTTCATTTGTGACTAATAGACCTGTTTTCATCTTGGCTGCTGTTTTATCTCTAGTTATTCTGTTTTTTTCTGCTTTTCTACTTTTTTTTTAACAGTTAGCTACCCAGAGTCATGAACTTGAGAGGTGTGGCCATTCAAACTGAATGAATGAACAAATATGGAAGTGCTGTTCTATAAGTGGAACCATATCTGAAAATTACAGTAGTTCAGGGATGTCAAACTCAAGTCCCAGGAGCCAGATCTGGCCCATGGGTTGCTTAGATCTGGCCCACAGGGCCACCCTGGAAACATCAAAAGACTGGCCTGCGGTGCCTCTGGCAGTGAAAATGGAGCTCGGGAGGGCCAAGCGCTGCCCTCCCAGACTCTGTTTTCAGCCACGACAGCCTCCTGCAGCCCTCTGCCAGTGAAAACTGGCAGAGGGCTGCAGGCCATCGTGGCCAAAAATGGAGTTCAGGAGCCCGTTTTTGCTAACAGAGTGCTCAGGTCACCACAGGTGCCCCCCCTCTGACATGAGTGATGTCAAGCTCGCCATGCCCACCCTGGCCCCCTGAGGTCAAACCCAACCCGGATGAGGCTCTCAATGAAATCAAATTTGACACCCCTGCAGTAGTTCATCTATCCAAGAAAGATGGTCAGATGTAATGTAGAAGTGGTTTCAAAACTATATGTAGAATTGCCCTTTAAACAGGCAGCTTTTCTTTCTCTCCTAATGTTCAGATTTAGAACTAACGAAATCCAGCTTCTTGCCTAATGTGTCTGGTCACTGTGCCCCTTTGATGATTGAATTTTTGGAAATCAAAGCTGCTATGTTCTTGTTTCTTCCCTGCTCTCCCATGCTAGAATGGTAATAAAGAAAGTTGTCTGAATTCTTTCTGAACAGAAAAGAAACGGGGGCTTTAGAATTTGTCAAAGCCTAGTCATTTTGAAAATGAGGAATGGATACCTTATTATTTCATTGAAAGGATGAAAGACATGTCATAATTCAATGCTGTAACATATGCTTTGCATCCTATGAGTAAGAATCCAAAGATTCTACTTGCTGTTGCCCTTAAATACTTAACACTCCCCCGTGAGTTAACAGAAAACATATATGTCGGTATCCGGGGCCATCTGGGAGACAATTGGTTCATTAGGATTCAGAGAGAATAGGCTTAAACCAGTGTGAAATGCCAAAAAGCATTTCACCAATATGCATTTGCATTTTCTTCCCTTACTAGGAAGCTCACAAGTGCCAAGGGTCAGACCCATTACAGCCAATTGTTGTGCAATACATTTTCTTCCTCGGAAGAAAGCTATGTTGAGGTCTTAAAAAAAATTATCTGGGGACTTTTGCTATCCTTTTTTACTCTATCTCTAAAGAGATAGAGAATATGAACAATAACACTTGGAGATCATTTAGTCGTACAACATATCAGTCACTTGGACATTACTTAAGATAGTGGACCCTCCGCCACGGATATTTTCAAATCAGACAGGGACCTTAGAAGGCAACATCTGGGGGTGATTTGATAACTTATATTGGCGACTAACCACCTTCTAGACAAGTGTTGAATAAAACCTGGGAGAATATCTGGGGATGGCCTGAAGACATATCTGACCAGTAACACTGTTCCCCCGCCATTCAATTAAGGAGCTCACACTGTTCTCTTTATCTTAATTGCTACAAATAAGAACAGATAAAAGATTCACAGGAGAGAGTGATTTTCTCATACAAAGACATAATCAGTAAAGGAATTTATAGTACAAAGCTTGCTAAGTTACACATTCCCGTGTTATCTAAACAACCCATTTTACACAGTTACATCTTGTATATACAAAGAGGAAAAGGAATTCATATCACAAATTTATTGTCATTCTTTTGTGATGTCGGTGGCCATTGCTTAAGGTTGGCTCAGCCTTCTATCCTTCTGAGGTTGGTAAAATAAGAACCCAGATCGTTGGGGGTGAAATGCTGACTGTAAACTGCTTAGAGAGAGTTATGAAGCACTATGAAGTGGTATGTAAGTCTGAGTGCTTTGGAAGTGCTATATGAAATATGCTGATGCCACTGCTGGTTCTTACCCAGCCTCTATTCCAATCACCGAAGTACCTGATTTTCCACCAAGGTACTAGTTGACAAAGCTTTAGAGATTTTACAGCTGCACTTGGAGTTCTTCTCACTGTCAGAGGGAATATGCAGGTAATCCTCAACTTATGACCACAATTGAGCTCAAAATTTATGTTGCTAAGTAAAATAGTGGTTAAGTGAGTTTTGCTCCATTGTACAACCTTTCTTGCCACAATTGTTAAGTAAATCACAGTTGTTAATTAAATCTGGTTTCCCCATTTAATTTGGTAGTCAGAAGGTTACCAAAAGTGATCGCCTGACTCAAGGACGCTGCAACTGTCATAAATATGAGTCAGTTGCCAAGCATCTGAATTTTGATCATGTAACCATGGAGATGCTTAATGGTCATAAGTTGCAAAAATGGCCATAAGTCTTTTTTGCCATCGTTAACTTCGAACGGTCACTAAATGAACTGTTGTAAGTCAAGGACTACCTGTATTTTTGCCTCAGCTATAGTGTATCTGCAAAGGAAATATTTAATTTGCAGAGCTAAAACTCTATAGATCTGGTGGGCATGGTGCTTTCCATAAAACCAGAAACTTTGCCTCATCTTGTACTAGCTTCTGAGCTCAGATTAGTCTTCGTCTCCCTCCCCATGGAAGTTTAGCTACTGTAAGATTGGGCCAAGATTAGCCCTTCTTTCATAGGAATATTTAGTGCAGCAGAGAAAAAGGATCTTGGTACCCCTGACATTATGAGAGAAGCTCATCTCACATTCCTATTCATCCACTCAACTTAGGTAGTTATAGTTAAGGACGGCAGAAGCATTTGAACAGCAACTTGGAATGCATAAATATTTATATCTCAAATGCTTATTTTATAAGTCTGGAGAATGAGAGAACAAATTCAGGTCCCTGAGAATCTCTCTCTTCTTCCAGTTCATGAGCATCCAGATTTTAAAAAGATAGATAGAAAACTGATTGGTTCAAGAAATGAAAAGAAATGAGCACTAATCCTATAGAGCAGGATTGCTTACACATTTTTCTCTCGGGACTCCATTCTGCTTTTTAAAAAAATTACAGAGGATCTCAAAAGCTTTTCTTTGTATGGGCTACATTTATTGATATTTATCATATTAAAAATTTAGACTGATGCATTTGCTGCCACTACCCATAGTTATTTGATGTGATTTTAATATTGTATTTTTTTAACATAGACTGGCGAGATTTTGATTTTTTGTGGATCCCTGTGGGGGACCCCAGGAATCCTAGGATTATAAAACACTGATGTAGAGACTTGACTGTGACTCTAAATCATCAACGCATCGGGCAACTTCATCAATATTAATATCTGCAGCCCTCGCCACAGTGGGTTGCTAATGCATTCTCTTCGCCTGACCTCTTTTCAAAGAAGGATAAGTTTAATCTTGCCAGAAGTCAGTCAGAAGACATCCCAAACTGGGTTGATACCAAGCAAGAAAGCCTAACTGCTTCCTTGATATCTTCTCTATCTTGACATGATGGGGCTTATTATCTCCTGCTCAGATATAATTGTGAAAGTAGGATGAACTAACACTTCCCCAAAAAGAAAAAGGGAATGGGGAATCAGTGGTGGGTTCGCACCGGTTTGGACTGATTCAGCTGAACCAGTAGTGGTTTGGCAGCCTGGGTTGCTGGAACCAGCAGCAACTGAGGCCTGCCATGCCCCTGAACCGGTTCTTCTTGTTTTTCAGTTCTGTGCATGGGCAGAACAAGTTTAATTGTATTGCACATGCGTGCACAGATGAGCGAACTGGCAGGAGTGCCTGCCGGAACCCACCCCTGCAGGGAATCAATGTATGATTTTCTGTTGAAAACAGTGATGTAGTAGGAGGAAGAGATTTTGATACACCTCATGATGCAAAAATAGCTCTTTAAGTGTTGTATCAAGGGGTGGGATTATTTAACAACTGGTTTGCTAAGCATGAATGCACAGATTAGAGAAGACTTACCTTCTGGATTGCTGCTTGGGAAGGAAATAGCTGAGGCATGGTAGATAATGTAGATAAAGTGCAGGGGCAGCCAGCCGGGCCCACTTGTTTGTGGAAGTGAACCGGTTCGCTCCCAGCTGATCTTTGGAGCTACCAGTTTGCCCAAAACAATCCAAGCCAATAGAATCCCACTCCTGAATCTCTTCTTGATTTTAGTGCTTTGTTGTGTCTTTATTTCACAAAGTAGAAAACTTTCCAGGGGGGAAAGAAGATTGTGATGTGACTCTGCTGTTCCCAATAGAATTTGCAGGCAAGATTTCCTTAAACCAGTGATGGCGAACCTTTTTTGGCTCACATGCCAAAAGTGGGGGGAGCACAGGGGGGTCGTGCACTGGCATGCCACACCCATAATGCTATGCGTGCAACCCAGCACACAGGAATGAATGACCCCCTGTGTGCATGCATGCACAACCAGCACTCCCCCACTTTTGGTGTGCTTTTTTTCACCCTCCCCAGGCTTCAGAGGCTTTCTAGGAGCCTGGAGAGGGCAAAAACAGCCTCCCCCAACCGCGGGAGGCCATCCAGAGGCTTCAAGAGCTCCCTGAAGCCTCTGGAGTGTGAAAAACCGGTCCTGCGGGCAAACCAGAAATTCAGGAATGGACATCCGGTTTACTCGCAGGGCCCTTTTTTGCCCTCCGGAGCCTTCAGGAGGCTTGCCTGAAAGCTCCAGAGGTCAAAAAAATGGCCCTAGGAGCAAACCGGAAGAAGGTCAAAATCAGCTGGCCAGCACCCGAACGCATGCTGGAGCTGACAGGGCAACACCTCACGTGCCCTAACAAATGGCTCCGCGTGCCACCTGTGGCACACGTGTCATAGGTTCGCCATCACAGCCTTAAACCTTATTCATCAAATTGAGTTAGAAAAGACAGGGATGCCCAGGTTTCAATGTTATATATGAGTTTTATATTTATCGTTTCGTGCCATTTTTCATCATGGTTTTTTATGTTTTACAATGTTACCTGCCAGGAATATAGCATATTATTACAATGAGATATAAAATTGAAACAAAAATAGACTAATAATAATTTTTCACAAATAATCTCATTTTAAAGGAAAAAGGAAAGATAATTCCACGAGGTTTTAATTGCAATAAATTCTTTCTTGCACTCTTCTTTTGGATTCACACATGCAAAATAAGGAAAAGGGAAAATGCATTTGCTAACAGCCAAAGAAGATCCATCAAAATAGTTGAAAGACGGAAAGGCTGATTGGTGCTCTGAAAAATAAAAAAGGATACCTGTCCTTTAAAAAAAACAGCACTTCTAAAAATGTAAGAGTAAATATTGTTTATGGTTTTTATAGATGATGATGATGATGATGATGATGATGATGATGATAGATAGATAGATAGATAGAGAGAGAGAGAGATAGAGAGATAGAGAGATAGAGAGATAGAGAGATAGAGAGATAGAGAGATAGAGAGATAGAGAGATAGAGAGATAGAGAGATAGAGAGATAGAGAGATAGAGAGATAGAGAGAGAGATACCCTGTTTCCCTGGATAATAAGCTCAATCGAGCTTTTGAGCCCATGTGCTAAAATAAGCCTTCCCCAGAAAATAAGCCCTCCCCAAAATATTGCAACACAGCATCAGCCATGAGGTGACCATGCTCGCCGCCTCCTGCACCTCAACAATAATAAGAACTCCCTGAAAATAAGGCCAAGTGCTTATTTGGGGGGGGGGGGTCAAAAGAAAATAAGACCCTGTCTTATTTTCAGGAAAACATGGTAGATGGATGGATGGATGGATGGATGGATGGATGGATGGATGGATGGGTAGTGTTCTGACCCCCTCCTCTGTCCAGTAACGAAAGCCGAGACATGCTTAACTGGAATGTACTTTAATAGCAAGAAACCAAAACCTCGGTGGTTGAAAGCCAAGCATAACAAACAGATAAGGACCTTGGCAGCAATTCAGACAAACCTTGGCAGCAATCCAGCCTGCCAAGTTAGTTACAAAAGTTCTCTTTAGTCGATGCATTGACTTCTGCAAGAGGGGTGTGTGCACAACAGTCTTTTTATAGTCTGGAGAGGAGCCTAATGACCACCAGCTGAGTGCAATTACCTCCTGTACTTGCGTAACTGTTCCTGACGCCTATTAGCTCTTCGATTCCAGACATCCAGGAACAACTCACTGCTGGCTTCTGGATCACTCTCCCTTTCTCCTCCCCACTGGTCCAAGGCTCAGGCACCACCTGGTGGCCAACCAGTCTCTCTGTGCCCTGCTCAGAGTCGGAACCCTGTCCAGGGTCCTCCACATCCTCCAGAGCCGACTCATAGGGCCCCTCGCTGTCGGAATCTGGTGGCAGCTCCAACAGCTCCTGCTGGGCCACAACAGATAGGTAGGTAGGTAGGTAGGTGCAGGAGGAAAGGAAAAGTAACTCCTTGCTTTTTCCTGGTTGGGCTGAGACCTCAAAGGCCCATCAACTCACTTTGAGTGTGTAAACTGTTTCACCTTGAATTTCATCTGCAAAAATGTCACAAAAAGTCCCATTTCAAGTGTAACACCTCCTTTCCAAAGTGGAGCAAATCACAGCAAGCATTTTGCAAATGTTCAAACCAGAGGGGGTATTCAGCAGGTTCTGACCAGTTCTAGAGAACCGGTAGTGGAAATTTTGAGTAGTTCAGAGAACCGATAAATACCACTTCTGATTGGCCCCACCCCCATCTATTCTCTGCCTCTGAGCCCCCGCTGATCAGGAGGGAATGGGGATTTTGCAGTAACCTTCCCCTGCCATGCCCACCAAGCCACACCCACCAAGCCACACCATGCACACCAAGCCATGCCCACAGAACTGGTAGTAAAAATATTTGAATCCCACCACTGGTTCAAACACGTCCCTTAGTTTAAATAGGAGAGAATGCTTTAAAAATAAACACCCTAGGAAGGAAAGAATGGAAAAGAAATAAACATTGCTCCTTCCAATCTTCAAATAAGTTTAGGGGAATATCATTTCATTTTTTTAAAAATAATTTTATTAACGTTTACAAATAAAAAGATCCAAAAACTAATACAAACTGGGAAAAATATTAAAAGTGGAGAAAAGAGGAAGAAAAGTGAAATTTTAGAACATACATCATAGAAGGGAAAGGAACAAAAAACTTGTTCATTCTTTACTCTCCTTCTAATGCCAAATACTATGTTTCATGCTTCTTTTTATTTTCTTCTTAAACATGGAGAGAAAAATGTATAGTTCTGTCTTAATTGCTGCTATTTTAGGTATTAGTAATGGAGCTGGTACTTTGCCCAGTAATGTTTTATCAAAGGGATTTTGTTGCCAAAGGTCCTGAGTAGCAAAATGATGACATATTTACCACAGATACAAAGCCATAGTAGTCAGAAGGTAATTTTGCACATTGGCCCTCCAGATGTTGTCAATCTCTTAATTCTTATGATTCAAGTCAACACTGGCAATGTTGCAGTTTATGGTAATTGAAGTCCAGCAACATCTGAAGCTGGATTATCGCCTAGTCGGGCTGAAATGGAGAATTTGGGTATAGGCCAATAACGATCCAAGCCAGGATAAAGCAGATGGTCATTTTGGTTTTTTTAGGACAATAATTTTAATACATTTTAAAAGAAAAGATAGGGAAGAATAAAATGGGACACTTACAGGATAAAAGCTCATGTTATTCCACCAAGGTTTGCATTATAGATGATGATGAAGGGTTTTCTGAGCTGCCACAGGATGATTTCTATAGTGGCAAAATACCCATATAGCTTCAATATAGGAAGACATATGACCTATACGACAATGGTGCTTAATGCAAAAACTCTTGTTAATAAAGAAGAATTCTAGGTTTGGCACTCTAATTTCCTGAAATCATAGATTCCTTTATAAAAGAAGAAAACTACTTCATACTAGTTTCAATTGCTTTTATTCAGTCCTGATTTTGTTTTTTTCATGCATTCAGAATCTGAAAAAAAAACCAGTCCAAAAGTATTTGCATAGTAGGTCCTTGTTAACATTTAGGCAAATGCTTATCATGAAATTTGTGTTTCTATGGTTAAACTATCTAGGACAAAAGCCAACGTCTCTTTATGCACTTTATGCATTCTTTGCTTTGTCTGTGCAGTACCATCTGTCAACCTTAGGATGGTAGCAAATGTGTAAAACAAAACAGCCATCCATGAAGAAAAGATAGAAACAAAGCAAAAATAATTGTTTTTGCTTCAGCACTGTGTTTCCAAGCAATATTGGCACCATAAATAACTTGTGCTGGTTTTTAATGACTTTTATAATCCATAAAAGGGTAACACAGTGGCTATCCAAAAAGTGTCAAGAAAGTTTTATTAGGCAACACTTCTCTTATGTTGCTTTTGTTTGAAGCAGTCAGCTTCCACGAACAACTTTAATAGGCAGTAACAGTTTTCAGGCTGTTGCTGCCTATTAAAGGCTTTTAAACAATTTGTTAACATTGGCTGATGGTTCCAGCTATTTTGCCTTAAATGGTAGATCTGTCGATTTCAATCTTACAAAGTCCAGCCATTGAGAAAACTATGGAAGGCATTTTAAGTGGCTTCCCTTAATAATGCATTTGAATAATCTAAATGTAAAATTGCCAGCAGGGAGATGAATGATAGCTGCCACTATTTGCTATCAAAGCAGACAAAAGGGGGGATTTTATCATGAACTAAATTGATTTAGTATACACATGTGTCTTTTATCCTTATCCTCAGCTTATAACCATTCATTTAGTGACTGTTTTAAGTTACACTGAAAACAGTTACTTATCCCTGGTCCTCACTCTTATAACTATTGCAGCATCCCCACAGTCACATGATCAACATTTGGGCACTTGGCAACTGGCTCATATTTATGTCAACTGCCGGGTCTCAGGGTCATGTGGTCGCATTTGCAACCTTGGCTTCCAACAAGCATAATGACCATTGCACTTAACAACTAAAATGATTCACTTAAGAACTATGGCAAAAAAAGATTGAAGAATTGGGTGTGACTCACTTAACAACCACCTTGCTTAGCAATGGAAATTCTGGTCCTAATTATAGTTGTAAGTCGAGGACTATTTTAGTTCTTTGTTTTCATGCAACAGTCAGAGCTGAAAAAACTTCTTGGATGAGTTCCAATACCTCAGGGGCTGCCACAAACAAGAGGGAGCAAAGCTATTCTCCAAAGCACCTGAGGGTAGGACAAGAAACAATGGATGGAAATTAATCAAAAAGAGAAGCAACTTAGAACTAAGGAGAAATTTCCTGACAGTTAGAACAATTAATCAGTGGAACAACTTGCCTCCAGAAGTTATGAATGCTCCAACACTGGAAGTTTTTAAGATGTTGGATAGCCATTTGTCTGAAGTGGTGTAAGGTTTCCTGCATAGGCAGGGGGTTGGGCTGGAAGAACTCCAAGGTCCCTTCCAACTCTGTTATTATGATATTATGAGAAGCAAAATGTTTTTTAAAAAAAACCCAGAAAGTCCAGTTTCCTCTTGAAAGTAAAAGCACCTTTGGGACAACCATGACCTGGATGACTGAGAATCTCCATAGACTTTTCATGCAACACTTTAGCTTCACTTAAAGGCATTTAGAGGGGAAAGTAGAGTCATTTGCTGCCCAAGTGACTGCCCTCACACTGGAGGTGAAGGTATGGATAGAGCCTTTAGGTATAGCAGTGTGAAGTCTCTATGCACAGTACAAGGAACCCTGTCTTTTGCAAAGTGCTGGGGAGTTTGAAAAGAGCTTATTCATATAGAGAATTACTGTACTTTCAACTGATTGGCTAGATTCACACATACCACACAAAGCCCAAATTAAACAAATAAAATGATGACAAGGTGTGACACAGATCCAATCACTGTTATTTCTAAATCATTGTTAATAGTGTTATATGTATTCAGACAATTGTGGTTTAGTCAATATATTGCACTAGGAGAGGCATGCCACTGAATGGAGGAGCAAGAATACTTTGGATGATTCTTGTTGCTCATTCTCTCCATCAGAGGTGCCAAATTCGACTGCATTAAGGGACGCATCAGAGTTGTGTTTGACCTCTGAGGGCTGGAGTGGGCATGGCCAGGGTGGGCATGGCCAGCTCAACGTCACTCATGTCAGGGGTGTCTGTGGTGGTCTGAGCACTCTGCCAGAGAAAACAGGCTCCCGAGCTTGTTTTCAGCTGCAACGGCTTCCTGCACGTGGCATTCCCAAGCTCAGTTTTTGCTGGCAGAGGCACTATGGGCCAGTCCAACACTGTTTCCAGGGCAGCTCCACAGGCCAGATATAAGCACTCTAGAGGCCAGATCCAGACCCTGGGCCTTGAGTTTGACACCCCTGTCCTACATCAATGTATGAAAAGGCTTCTATGTTTCCAGAAAATGTTTGGATATCTTGAGATGAATAGAATAGAATAGAATAAGTTTATTTATAGGCCGCCCTTTTCCCTGAGGGGACTCAGGGCGGCTAACAACTTATATGGGAGGGGATACATACAATGACATATAGCATAACATGTAATTAAAAAATAAGCAACATTCATTCAGCATTCGGGTGGGGGCGAATTATAATCTTTACCCCCAGGCCTGACGGGATAGCCAGATCTTGAGGGCTGTGTGGAAGGTCTGGAGGGTGGTGAGGGTACGAATCTCCACGGGGAGATCGTTCCAATGAAAGATTGTTTTGCTGTGTTGTCAGGAAAGAAAGACGGGAGATTTGGTAAACATCATGCTTGGATGAAGACAGTCATAATATTTACAGAATGATCAATGGAGGCACTTCATTTACTTATGAAATTTGCTTTGTCACTTGATGTTTATAGAAGCAAGATTACCCTTACTTTTCAAAATTCTTTGTAATGCCATACCTCTATGTACCAGAATGGTATATATACAGTCCACCTTCCTGTATGCTTTTAAAGGATTTAAGAGAAGATGAATGTGATATATTATTCTGGTTTACATACAGTGCACCCCTTCCTGCATTATCATTAAGCACCAGGATGTGGACAGCTCCGAAAGTTAAAGTACTCTGTAGATTGACTCTGTAAATTGACTGCAAATTAAATTCCTTGTTGAAGGTTTGAAAGATGGTATTGTTGTGTATTATTCATGCAAATAAGACAAAGTTACAAAAGTCATTGCTCCTACCCACTTCTCTCAAGGAGAGAAGCAACTTAGAACTGAGAATAAATTTCCTGACACTTAAAACAATTAATCAGTGGAACAGCTTGCCTCCAGAAGTTGTGAATGCTTCAACACTGGGAGTTTTAAAGAAGATGTTGGATAACCATTTGACTGAAGTAGTGTAGGGTTTCTTGCCTAGGCAGGGGAGTGGACTAGAAGACCTCCAAGGTCCCTTCCAACTTTGTTATTCTATATCCTATACCCCACCGCTACAAGTAGAAACTGCTTTGGTACTATAGATTGCTTTAAGCATTTTTCTTTCTTTTTTTTTAATAAAGTTTTTTTATTTTTTATTTTCAAAACAAACATCCTTCTTTACATGCTGTAGAAAGTGTATCAATTGGTTACAAAAAGACTTTTGTGCATCTCTTCCACAGTCAACAAACATAATTCATATTAACTCAAGTATTTTAACTCATATATTTATACATATTGCCATCATCATATCTCCATTTTCATTTGACTATAATTATTTAAACATCCTTCATCATAAAATATACCAAGATTTAATACATAACCACATACTGGCATTTCATTTACTATTTCTAAAATCCTCCATTGACACTGAATCCTTATGTCCAATTCTAGCTAAACATCCACAATATTTAATATCAAAATTTTCTAATCCTCCTTTCCAAATCACTGTTTACAATTTATATCCAGTTTCCTTATGTTATACCCATATCTATATGTACGTGTTATCCTTATCCCTCCTTTATTTAACTATATTCTGTATCATAACATTTCCCCCCTAATAATCAAAGCTTTAACTGTATCTAACTTAGTTTCTTTTTTATTAACCTTTATATATAATCCAAAGGGATTTCTAATCTTCCTTTTGTGGGTACCATTCAATATTCATATCCAATTATTACTCATCATGACACTACACATTGTATACAATAGTAACATTATCAATTATTTATTTGTAATATCTATTGTCACTAAATTCACTAAGTTTAACTAGTTTTAACTTATACTCTTTCATCTATCAACCTGTATCTTTCCAGTAGCAAAATAGTCTCATATCTTCTGCCATTTGTGGTGTCAATCCTCTAATCATTTCCTTAATCAACTTTGTATGGACTCCTCTTAGCAACTCCTTGCTTATAAAATCTTTCATGTAATCTCGATGCCCTTCTTCTGTTTCCTTAATCAGCTTATCTTTGATTGTCAGTGGTATCAATGATATTGGTAATAAAATTTCTCTCTTTAAGTCCATAAATTCTTTTGTTTCCTCTTCTTCTGTATCTTGCCATCTGGGATAAATTTCCCCTTCGTTTAGTTCCTCTTTCAGTATCCCACTCTTTCCATTTTCAGAGACAAACCAATGACCATAAATATCAGCAAATTTAATTTCTTTATATTCATTTTCCACTTCATTTTTTTAGGATTTAACCACCACGTTTTCCACTTGATAGACATCCTCAACTTCTTCATCATATTTTGCTGTTAGATGCTCTAAGTCTTCCAGCTTCTTCTCTATCCTCTCATATGTATTTGATAGTTTCTGTATTTCTGAGAATATCTTTTGCAGACTTATTTCTTTCTGCTGCTGAAATTGTGCCATTATCTCCAACTAACAAACACAGCTGCTCTGGCTTGGAAGGTTAATAAAATTTAGCATAGATTCACAATAATGTTTTGTTTTCACTTTTTTGCTGGTTAAGGATATACTTCAAAGGGACATCTGTGTGTTTTCCTTCTTATCACTCTCAATAATCAAGCAGTAGTGAGACCTTGTAGTACCAAAGACCTTGTAGTGCTAAACCAAAATAATCAGTGAAAGAAAAAAGAATGTTTTGTTTCCAATACACAAACCTTCCAACCTCCGAATAGCAGTATTATGTTGCAATTTTCCTTGTTTCTTTTTGTATCTTTTTTGTATTTCAAGTTAAAAGAAAAAAAGTCCGATTCTTAAATGAGTTAGAAGAACACCCACACTAATGAAAGAGGAAAATTTTAGTCCATAGGTTACAGAGAATAATAAAAGAAAAAAATTAGAAGAAAACTTAATCCATTTGTTTTAAAAGGCTTGCATAAATCCCATCCATGAAGATAGCATTTAAAAAGTAAGATAACCCCTTGTCCAAAACCATTCCAAATTTAATTCCTCTGCTTATTTCTTCTGTTCTTCAATTTAAATTAATTTTAAGTTTTTTAATAGGCAGTCTCTTTTTAAAATGGTAAAAGGTTCTCACCAGTTGGAAACACTTTCTCTTTCTGTATCCTTCCGCTTTGGAGCCACCCCGACTTTGTCAGCCTTGGCTGGATATTTTATTGCTGGCTTGAAGAACTTCTCTTGCATCGATCAGGGACTTTGCAATGTCCCTGAGGTCAGCAAGACGTATTCTTCCTGTTCAGGGATGGTTTAGGTCCGATTGGAGCACCCAGCAGCGAAAGTATCAGCTGCAGTCTCGGAGCATAGAGACCGCACATCCGTATCGTCACTACGTTAGATCCTCCTCCGCTTTAAGCATTTTTCTTGATAACACAGGTAGCAATATGACTGCCCCATCTTTGCTGGTCCTCTTAAGACCAGTCTGTTCTTCCAGGCATGTGGACTGTAAAATTTGGGAAGTTGAAGTCCATATATCTTACATTTGCTAAAGTTGAGAAACTCTGTTACATGATGAGGGGCTATGACTTAAATAGAAAGATAGAAAACATCCTATAGATGGTCTCAAAGGGGGTTTAATTAGTCCCTGGTGGTCTCTAAACTTGGTGGTTTTCTTGCAGATGTTTCATTACCAAATTGAGTAACATCATACTCCGATGATGTTACCTAATTTGATAATGAAGTATCTGCGAGAAAACCACCAAACTCAGAGATCAGCAGGGACCACACAGTTTAAACCTAAGCTACAAGCATTCTAACAGGGTTTAATAACTTCTTAGTCATGACAGTTAAATGGAAGTTCCCTATTCAGATTAGTATACTATTTTTACCAGGATCACTTACCTTCAGCTCCTGTGAATAGATATCCCAGAAACATTATTTTCAATACTTTAATCTTTATAAATAAAACTATATTAATATTCTGTAATCATATTAAATAAATATAACTTTGAAATAATAAAATTATCAAGATTTATAACAATATAATAAAAAGGAAAAAAAGGAACCATGAGGAGGGGAAAACTCAACATAATGAAAAATGAAATGAATAGACTACAAATTTATATTTTAGGCATTAGCAAATCAAAAAGACTGAAATTGAAAACTTTCAGTTCGAAGATCATACTTTTTCCTATGTAGAACATGAAAAACCAAAGAAGGAATAATTTTGCTTTCACAGGAAGAATACAGACATACTTGGCTATAATGTAGTCAGTGGACTGAATAATATCAATTAAACATGTGGACACCCTTTTAATATGACAGTTATCCAAGTTTATATTCCAAGCACTGGTGCAGAAAAGGAGGCAGTGAACAGTCAAGTTCAATCTGAAATTGAGAGAACACATAAGCAAAACGTATTGCTTGTGGCTGGAGAATTGGATGCCAAAGTTATATATAGCATTGAGGTTCATTACATGGACTAGAAACCAGAAGGAACCAGAAGAATCACATATCAGTTACTGCCAACCTAATGATTTCCTCTTTAATAATTCTTTCTTCAAACAATCAATATGCTGTTTATATGCATGGAAATCATCACAAAGAATGTACATAAATCAAAGCAATTCTGTTATCGGTATAAGGAGGTAGAAACATTCAATTATAATTGAGCTATATAGCTAAGCAGAGATGGGCAGGGGCTAACTATGAAACAAATCTTGAACTGCTTGAGTGGCTGTTCTAAGTCCAACTAGTTTCATGTCAGGATCTTGAGCTTATACTCACCATTTGCAAGGAGAAGATGACGAATTGCTTTGAAGTCCCGAATCTCATCGCTAGGGAACTAGAGGAGCCACAGAATGAAATTAAAGAAGGAAAAGCCAAAGATCTTAGGAAAAAACTTAACATAGCTTTTCAAAGAACTGTCAGAAGAAATATTAAGGTATTACGATGACATCTGTAAAGACAAAGATAGAAACAAACAAACAAACAAACCCCAAGAAAATCTTCCAAAAAGGTGGTTGCAAATTCAAACTGATATATTAAGGATACCAATGAACAGATAGTAATTGACTTAAAGAATATCAAACAAGGATTGAAGGAACATACTGAAATTCAGTACAGTAGAGATGTCAACAACAACTAGATCAGTGATGGCTAACTTTTTTTTGGACCAAGTGCCCAAAGTATGCATGCACGTGTGTGAATGCAAAGCATGTGTAGCCTCTGCACATGTGCCCCACCCCCTGTGCATGCATGTGTGGCTCCCTGAGGCCCATGCGCATGCACAGCAGAGCTGAACTGGGGCAACAGCTCATGTGCCTACAGAAAGGACATTTTGTGCCATAGATTTGCCATCACATACCTAGATACTTTAGAAAACAATCTTTCTTTCCAAAAACCACTACTAAGTTAGATAATTACTGTGATCATTACCAAGTCATAAGGCTACGGTAATCAGAGGAATATTTACAGAAACATGACAAACAAATATGACAAGAAGAATATGAAAAGTTTCCAACCAAATTATGTTACAAAATCTAGATAATGGCCAACAGATTTGAAGAGGTCAGTCTATAACTTAGCAGATTGTACAAAACTATCATATCAAATCTTTCATTTCACATGATAGCAAAAGAATGCTTAAGGCTATCCAATGGAGATTACAACCATTTATGGAAACAAGATTCTTTTGAATGTTAGTGCTGAAGACGTCTCCTAGGAATACCATGGACTGCCAAGAAAGCATACAGATCCAGGCTTATCACTTGAGGCACAAATGATACAGGTTCAAATTATTGCATTTTAGACATATATGTAAAGACTTAGCTCTCTGGAAAATTCTGCAATGCTAAAAAGGTGGAAGGAAGACAAATAGCAGCAAGATGGATGAACTCAATCACATTGGCCGGGATGCACCATTGGAAGATCTGAAGGACTAAATTGGCAACAGACTGTCCAGAAGCAAATCTATCTATGAGGTCATCAGATTTCATATCAACTTGATAGCACATCATCAAGCAATCATTTCACTTCCATGTTAATAGATCTTAGAGAAAATAGCAGTAGTGAAAATCAGAACTTGGTATTCATAGGGAGATCTAGTGAATGTGAATCCAATATTTGACAGAAGATAAGAAAAAGAAGAAAGAGATGTCCTGTTTCAGAAATCTGGTTCTAAGGAAGAAAGTGGCAGGTGTCCTATTTGTGACACTAGGTCAACTCACTTTAAGCACAATGATATGACTGCCCAAAGCAACATATTTGTGCGGTATGAAAAAAACAGTAATTATTGCTTGAGTGGTACATAATAATTAACATTTTTGACTGCATCTGAAAAGTTTGGGCATGGAGAAGCAATTTCTGCATAGGCTAACATCTGAAAGACTTTTGCCTGTGGCTCACTTTTGTTTGAAGATTGAGCTTTTCATAAAGTTATTAGTTCTTTAAGATTCAGATCAAGTTTTAAAGTAGTGCCTGTACTTATGGATGGACCAACTTAAAAAGAAAGTTCAGTTGATCTCACTTTTTCTAAAAGGCAAGCAGTAAGCAAGGCCTGTCAGATGCGTATCTTCAGAAACAATTTCCATATAACAACTGAAATGTCATCATCGGTCATGCAGTAAATTATTACTGCTCAATTCTGCACCAGGTTTGTTTTTTTTTCTTTTGTTATGACATGCAGAACTGAGGAATGAAAGAATAGTTTTCTCATTTAAAAAGAAATATTCAGATCGGAAAACAATGGGGTTTTTTTCTAATTAAAAAGTATCTTGTATATTGACTTTTAAATAAAATATCATAAAAATATACTTTAGTTACATATTTGACTTTAGTATATCACTGACAATTTTCTTTCTTGTACCTTTTTAATTAGAAAGAGAAGAGATTCCATGGAGACCGTGTGGCTTGTTTTGATGCAGAAGTTAAACAAAGGGGCAAGAAAAGATTGATGTGCAATCATGGAATTTGTTCGTTCGTGCTAATTTTATTCCAGCGTCTGTGAGGTCCACCGGTAGCATCAACATTTGAGTTGTTTTTCTCTCAGAGTATGCATTTATAAAATAATTTCAAAAAAGAAAAATGAGTAGTTTAAAACTTGTAAAGTTAAAGCTCAGGTTGTAAAGAAACAACAAGGGCCTTCTCATTATGTGTCCCACAACAGTTTATTCTTGATGCTAGAGGAATGCAAGAAATACTTCTGTGATATCTAAAGAATTCCAGATTCTTAGGGATTGTGCAAGACATTTGGTCTCAGCTTCTCAAGCTTCTGAACTCAGGCTTTAGGTATTATGTTAGCCATTCAAAGTGGATTAAACTAGGAAACCCATGTCACGGAAGTCAGAACTACCTTTATTGTAAAGTCATAGGAAAAGATTCCTGCAAATCTGAATGTGCTTCATTCCTCCCTCCCTTTCACCTTTATCTTCGTGAGAACTAGGCAGCTGCAACCATATGTCTACATATTTACATCAGAGAGCTTTTCAATAAGAAATCAATGGCAACTTTCAAATACTGCATGAAATTACATCCATTTCATGGATCCCAAGTACTTTCGTGACCCTCCTCCTCCACCTCTATTGTCCACAGATTGATGGAAATGAAAAGAAGTCTAATGTATGGTACATGATTTTGATTCCAATCATGAGGAAACGTCATACAGATATAGCCTGCTTTTCTTTGTAAGTGTTTTTCACAAGGTCCGAAAGTCAGGAATAAAACAGTGAGGCAAGGGTTAGTGAAGTGAGCTCATTCTTCTTTGGCCAGCTGCACTCTCGCTTCTCTAAAGTAAAAAAGGAAAGTGGACTGAATGCCTATATTTAGGGGCAAAGGTTCTTCAGTACCTATTTTCTGACTGTCTCAGTGACTTGTGGGGAGACCTAACTTTGCATAAAAAGAAATCTGTTCAGTGCAATAGGTGCCTTGTTCCTGACAACCTACTGTGCAGCCTGAGAGTATAAACAGGAATCTCCCAGCTGCCTGCTGCGTTGAGGTATTCATTAACTCTAATGATAATTGCAGGGCAAGAATTGGTATTTTGGGCAGTAATTACCCATCTTGTACCTTGGGAAGAGAGAAACGCTGGAATGGAAAATGTAAGGGAGGGAAAAAAGCAAGAATCATACTGATTATAAGCTTTGAAAAGATGCATTGATACTAATAGGAAAAAAAAAACCCTTGAAAAGATGCTGAGGAAGTCAGGGAACGTCAATTTTGTCATTTTGTCCTGATCCATTCCATGTTTATTTGTTCTATATGTGCATGTGTATGTATATGTATATGATGTATATGTAGTATATGTATGTGTATGTGTATGTGTATGTGTATGTGTATGTGTATATGTATATGTATATGTATATGTATATGTATATGTATATGTATATGTATATGTATAGATATACAGGATAGATAGGCAGGCAGGCAGGCAGGAGGCAGGCAGGCAGATTGATAGATACATACATATAAATACATGCGCGCGCGCGCACACACACACACACACACACACACACAGAGGAACAATTGGAAGCGAACATTTCACAAAAATAAAAAAATGTTTAGCTTGATTGTATCATGGGATTGTCAACTGAATAATGGAAAAAGGCCTTTTAGAAATAGAAGTCTGTTGTTTGTATACCAAACAGAGAAGCTGACAAATTCTTTCCTGTGAGATACACCATGATTTTCACCACTGCAAGAATGTTTCTGGTTTTTGAGGGGCCAACCATTCAAACATGGTTTCTAGTACAGACTACTTGATGTTTTTTCAGTTGCACTGGATTTTAAGTTGGAGTCCAGGCATCTGAGGTTTCCTAATGCAAAAATCTCCTTGTCGTGTTCCAATGAGGAGAAAAACAGTGGAAGAAAAATGAAATATCTTCTTGATCGAGGTCTATGTCTGTGAAATGAGTTGAAGCATTTTTTTTACAAAAGTGAGACAAGATGCTAGGACAAACAGCACCTCATGACCTCATTCCAGACACTTTTGAAATAAGGCTACTTCTCTCTCTCTCTCTCTCTCATTCTCTCTCCCACTCTCTCTCTCCCACTCACTCTTCTATCTAATCTAATCAATCTATGTATTCAATCTATGTATTCAATATATGTATTCTATCTATCATCTACCTACCTACCTAGCTAGCTAGCTAGCTAGCTATCATCTATCTAGCTATCCACTCTATCTTATCCATCTGTCCGTCTGTGCATCTGTCTGTCTGTCCGTCTGTCCATCTATCTGTCTATCCGTCCATCCGTCCATCCATCCATCCATCCATCCATCTATCCATCCATCCATCCATCCATCCATCATTTAGAAACCACCCATTTCCCTCACAGAACTATTGATCACTTTTCCACTTTCTCTCAAAAGAACTTCTGATTGATCATGTAGTGTTTGGGATACTTCCCCCTCTCACCTTCCCTCCTTCAAAAGGAAGCCAGTGCTGCCCCTCTAATTTCTCACCATGATGTCAAGCTTGATCATTGATTTGACACAGCAGTTGTTCTGTCTCTGCGGTGACATCTACCTTTCTTGGCCAAGGAGCTAAGATACAGCTCCTCATTCATGATTCAAGAATGCCATCTAAAAATTGATAGGCGCTTAAAGGCTTAAAATTTGGAAGACACTTATGCAAGCTGACATGTTTGCTTTTTGAAAAGGTACATTAAAAAAGAGTGAGTGAAATTATTTCCCATTTAAACCTTCTGCTGATTTTGCTTTGAAATGTTCCAAAAGCATTAAGCTAAAAGCCAAATGAGATGTGACACTTGGTGCACATTTAAAAAATGAGGATAGTTGTATCTAATGGAGGGGTGGGGGGCCTGATATTAGTCAGGATCATAACAGATGTCATGGTGTTCTTTCTTCTCTAGCTGTGGTCTTTCCAAAGCCTATTTTTTGAGGTTATTATTTGCATTGGGGAAAAAAAATCTCATTGGCACTCATAACAAATAAAAAATGTGGAACACTTATGAGCATTGTCTAGAATGCATGATATGAAAATGTTAATCTCCTGCTTCAGACCCAGCGCTTTGCTTCAGTACAGTAAAATATGTTCCAGCTTTTCAATTGGAGCTCTTGAAACTTAAAGAAGTTGGATTTATTCTGCTTCACCTCATTAACAAAACAACCACAATCATGCTCACTTTTCACTGATTAATGATTAATTCCTGTTGAATTTCAAATGGGTTAATTTTTAATGATGTTTCAGGTCCAGTCAGTTATTGAAAGTCATTGAGATTGAATAATTCTGATTAATTATTTCAATTTAGTTGAATTGTGACCAGAATATGGTCACTAACTTAATGAGATCCTGTCAGCTTCCTAACAATTCTCTTATATCAGAGGAATTCTTTTTATAGTTCTGGCTCTTTTACCTTTTATTCCAAGCATTTCTGTTTGAAGAATATTAAACATGAATACATTTCTTGGCCTCATGCAATACATTTGAACAAAGTAGCTTCTGAACATTCTGTGTTAGGCAAATGGCTGTTAATAGCACCAACCAGATGTCCAAATGGGTGTTGTTGATTTCCAAACTAAGACTTCTGTGCCCTGTGTAGGAGTGTTGTTTGCACTGAATTTTGCCAGAAAACAGCCATAAATGAGAGCGATTTTATATCCATTATCCAACGCTAACCAAGATGCTAAGTCAAATTACTCAGAAAATGAACAACTGATACGACTTGACTGCAGAATGAAGACTAGACTGAGCTGAACTGAATTGTGCAGAAAGTAGGTGGATATTTATTGATGAATGGGACTAAAAATTTGACAAGCAGACTCTTACTCATCCTGGAGCAGAGATGACATGATTTATTTAAAACAATTGATATAATAAATTCTTACTTCACCACACATCTGGGTCAGCTTTCAAAACTTTCTATTTCCTTCCAAGGCCATTTGATTTCAAATCACCATTGTTTGCAATTAAAAGAAAAGAAAACTCTGCAGCAGGAAAATCAAGACCAAAATCAAACACTGGTTCTTCATTGCCTGAGGTTTCTTCTACATAATTCTTCTTGAAAAATTGTTCTAATTGCCAGGATTTCCAAATCATGGAATACTATATTTAGATAGTAGAACCATTTGTCCCTTATTAAATTTTACCAAAATATCTGCGGCTGCATTTTATGTTACTCCCCATAATTTGGAAATAATAGTTTCTACAAGTAAATATAGACTTTTCAAAATAAATACATTTAAAAAATCCCATTTCTGTAGTTCAGAGATGTTCTTGCTTACTTCTGTGTTGAAGAAATGTAATCAATTTTCATTCAGCTCAGACCTGAAAAATAACAATGAGCTTATGCCTGCTTAACCTAAATCTTAGGCTAGAAAACCTAAAACGTTTACATGCATATTTTAAAATATCTAAATGTACATGATATGTAGAATAGACAGCAGATGTATAAAAGAGACTGATGACCTGTAAAAAGGTATTTTTTTAACAATGGAAAACCTTTGATAAGTTGTTTGGTGAGCTATAAGGAAGCACCTTGATCTCACCCTGCTGTCTGATAGGAGAAGCTCTAGCTAAAAGAGAAGGATCTTATCCTTAGATCAGCTGTAGGTTCAGAAAGAGTGATGTTGTTTTATGTTAAGGAATTACTGGGTTCCCCCACACATTGTAAGACTTTGAAAACTGTCCAAGCAGTGTGTGAAAGAGTTGAACTGCTGTTGTTCCATGTCCTCATTAGAAAACTCTCCTATCTTGGTTGGCAAAATAAAGAGGCAGCAGTTGCTGTATGAAGTATCTCTCAGTGGAATGGATTGAAATTTCAAAAACCATTATATAAGACAGATGGAAAGGCCATTATTTAGAGAGGTTGATATGTCAATATGGCTTAATGGAAGGCCAAACTGATATTGTATCATTCTGGTAAAAGGCAGCTGCTAATCTGAAAAATCTGTTTGCGCATAGAGGCATAGCATTTGCATAACATTTACATTCTAGCTATTGTGGGTGGATGTATTGCTGGATTTTCAGGTGCCTTTGGAAGATTGTTTTGATTTTGTTTAAGTCAGTGTATGCCTCCTTCTGTTCTGAAAAACTGGGGAAATAAAAGTGATATCTTTGCCAAATATCCCTGTGGTAGGTAGTCTACATTATTGACATTCATGGCAAATCTTGCCCAAGGCTGGTATATCTATTGGTGGGCAAAAGCCTGAAATTTACAACTTTTCCTCCTTATTTCTAAATATTGAATGACTTTTTAAGCCAGCAGTTCTTCACTGATGTGAATGAATAATTCAGTTGCTTGAAAGCAGCTTGTTAGTGTCTTAAAGTCTATGTATTCAGAGGTGGTATTCAGCCGGTTCAAACCAGTTCTGGCATACTGGGAGTGGAAATTTTGAGTAATATGGAGAACTGACAAATACCACCTCTGCCAGGTCCCGCTCTCCCATCCCTGCAGTTCTCTGTCCTGTATTCCCTTGGTTTTTTTAGCTCAGCTGATTCGCTCAGCTCACCACCACTGTCACCGAGGGCAATCTTTGAATGCTGCACACACATATGCGCACGAAGTATACTCTCACAGAACCGGTAGGAAAATATTTAGAATCCCACCACTGTAAGTATTCAATCTAGTTGAAAGCCTTAGTAAGACCACACCTAGAATACTGCATCCAGTTTTGGTCACCACACTATAAAAAATATGTTGAGACTCTAGAAAAAGTGCAGAGAAGAGTAACCAAATGATTAGGGGGCTGGAGGCTAAAACATACAATGAACGGTTGTAAGTACTCGGCATGGCTAGTCTAGTGAAGGACCAGGGGACACATAATAGCAGTGTCCCAATATTTGAGGGATGCACAGAGAGGAGGGGAGGGGTCAACCTATTTTCCAAAGCACTTGAAGGCCAGACGAGGAATAATGGATGGAAATGGATCAAGGAGAGATTCAATCTAGAAATAAGGAGGAATTTTTTGACAGTGAGAACAATAAACCAATAGAACAGCTTGCTTTCAGAAGTTGTGGAAGATTCATCACTAGAAGCTTCCAGAAGAGACTGGACTGCCATCTATCAGAAATGGTGTAGGGTATCCTACTTGGGTGTGGGAGTTGAACTACACAAGGTTCCTTCCCCCTTTGTTATTCTGTTAGTTATTGTAATGCCTTTTGTAATTAACAGGACAGCTTAATGAAGTGCTATAAATAGTAGATGAGACTTTGTGAGAGCAAGTGAGTAATCTTTTGAAAGTTGATTTGGAAAGATAGAGGCTGTTTGGAAAGATGATGATGGTAATGATGAAAGGATATCTCCCTTTTGAAGTGGGATTTACAGTAGGAAACACAGTATTATTCACATGTGCTTCTGGAAGCCTGAAAATATTCTCTTAGAAAGCTATTTTGCTTGGATTTGAATCTGACAAAGAATAGCCCAAGGGCACGGACTTTCTTTCACTGTACTGCTAGGTCAACAGAGTGCTGGATTTGGGATGATGTGGAGCAGAACACTCTTTCATGCATTTTTTTTTGCTAATTTGGACGTCTTGGTGTAATTTCTTAAACATCTTGATTGGAAGAGATCAGAAAATGAAGTTACAAGAAAAAGATCATTGCACTTGTGCTTTTCTTTCCATTAGGAAAAGTTCCTCACTTCTTCCAGTGGCAATCTTAAATATAACTGCAGCATATCTGAACTGAGCATGGTCATGGATAACTCAGGTAGAATAAAGCGGCTGCTTTAAGCAGACGCTTAAAAGGTAGCAGATTGGGACAAGCTTCCACCAGTGACCCTCTTGATGCACTAACCAGAGTATCTAGTTTATTGTGCTTGCAACTGAATGCTTGCTACTCAGGAGATGAAGTTGTCCTGAGGAACATTCAGACCAATGCATTGTAAAGTGGCTAGAGAGACGAGGAAAGTCTATTCCAGACCCTGGGGTCCCATCCTCTGTTCCCTTTCCCCACCAGACAGCTTGCTTTCTCAGTGACTCAGTGGATGCTCACAAATGGTGATCCTGCAGTGCTACTGCTGAGAAAAGCTCAGTAAGAAGCAAACAGTGATAGATGATGCCTAACAGATTTCTTGTCTTGTTTGGTTTAATTGTTTAGATTAATTATGTGGGAGAAGAAAATGAAAAAAAAGGAAACCCATAATATTGTAGACTTAGAATAGGCTGTGTAGACATTCTTAAAATAATACATGGGTAGGCGACTGAGGGTTTTGCTTGAAAAAATATTAGAAAATATTTTCCAACTTCCAGAGGAAAAGAAAGAGTGTTCCCCCCCTCTCTCCCTCGTGAAAGAGAGAGAGAGAGAAAGAAAGAACATCTCTAGAATGAAATTGTGCATTCTGTCAAAGATTTCATAGTGTCAGTGGTTCAAATTTTTGAAAGAAATTACAGTATATAGCCAAGAGCATTAGGGTCAGTAATATAGAAAAAATAATAATACCAGAAAAATTTGAGGGAAGCGGGAGTTCTGCTATATATCCAGGAGTTGACAAACTAAAAGTGCAAATCTTCATAGGCAGTGAACTTTATAGGAAGATCCTACAGCATAAGATATTTAACAATAGGTATCTTTTTTGTGGAAATCAATAAAATAAGTCTATCAGTCTTTCTTTGGCAAAGGATATGATACAAAAATGATCTCTAAAGTCAAGGCCTATCCCCCCACCCCCCAATTAATATGTTTGAAAATAGACTGCTTTGGAAAGGAAAGCACATGTCCCTATCTTTATTGTATATAATTTCATAGCCTTTTAAAAAAGGAATAGGGCATATTTGAAGATGGAATTAAATTTTCAGGAAAAAATACTTTTTGCATTATCATATATTCTAAATGATCCAAACCTATTGTAAGGGATATGCTCCTTCTACTGAATACCTGGACATTTAAATATTTTCCATTAAAACTTCTACAAAGAACATAAAAACTAACAAAAGGAGTAAAAGAAGCAATAAAAGAAGCAATAAAAGAAGAAAGAAAAACGTAAACATGCAGAAAAAGACTTAAAAGAAAGAAATTTCTATCTCTTATTTTATGATAACAAAAAAACTTACTTTTTCCATTATCCAGTTTTTCCCCCTAAACTTCAAAACCACAATCATAACAGAATTTTTTTCCTGTTTCATGGCAAAAGTCTGTAAGGGGTTTCCAATGAATCATAAATTGTATTTTCTCTAATAAAAAAAGCTAATTAAGCCATCTCTGCAAGTTTTATCATCTTCTTCAATCATTCCTCCATTGTGGGTAGTAGTTGAACCTTTCCACATTTGAGTTTATAGTAATGTCATTGTAGTTGTCAAGTAAAAGGAAAAGGTCCTTACATGCATAGGTAACAGGCATATTTTGTGCAGTCAGCATTTTTAAAGCAATTCTCTTATAAAACTAAATAGTTGGTATGTCAGGAGAACACTGGGAATACTAATGAGGTATATTTAAAGGAAAAAAACCTTAAAAACCTATTTTTATAAAGTAGGAATTATTTAACATCAATTTTATACCGCTCTGTATCTTTCTGGTGGGTTAATTTTTTTAAAGAAAAGTACTTGACTATTGTAGAAACTTAATCAATTTTCATTCAGCTCAGAATGAACAATAAGCTCATGCCTATTAAACTTAAATCTTATAAACTCAGGCTAGAAAACCCAAAACTTTTACATTCATAAAATATCTAAATGTGCATGATCTGTAGAATGCACAGTAGATGTATAATTGTACAATATGGCTAAAGAAAACCAGAATATTTTCAGGGTGCAAATAGCACATATGTTTATGCTATCTTCATACATATTTATATCTGAATTAGTATTGTGTTGGAATATTCTACTCTAATATTCTATTTTCTTTGCAACAATTAAACAGCTTGCCATTTATTGACAATAAAAACAACTGTAAATCTATTATTTGGTATAATTGAACATGACATATACTATTAATATTTGCCCAGGTTCTGTATATTTCCATGCACTTCAAATGTTTAAACTGATTTTGGCATTTTTCTCCATCCATCTTCTTGGAATATTCTATTTTCTTTGCAGCAATTAAACGGTTTGTCATTTATTGTCATAATGACAATAAAAACTGTAATTCTATTATCAGATTCATCAATTATTTGATATAATTGAACATGAAATATACTTTTAATCATTTGCTCAGGTCCTACATATTTCAAATATTTAAATCGGTTTTGGCATTTTTATCTATCCATCAAGTCCTTCCCAAGGACATGGATTAGGCAGATGTTGATGTATGATGGTGTTAAAAGTATTGTCACATGAACTATTTAACACCAGTTTTATGCCTCTCTTTGTAACTTTCTGGTGGGTTATTTTTTTTTTAAAAAAGGACTTGATTATGTAAGATAATTTGGCTGAAGTGCACTTACATCATTCTGGGCCCAAGCCTGTGGTTTTTTCTTTGCACTTTGAACCATTTACCAACACTTACAAACACTTTATAACCATACAAGATTTTCTGAGTCTTTGGATATAGGTCAGGATTGTTTTTCATAATAGAGATTGAGACTGACGTGTATTCAATTTGTTCAGCTTTTTCCCTTGGTATCTGATGTTGAGCTTTTTGTTTAGAGTTTCCCTCATTCATCATCAAGTTGTATTTTTCCAAGCTCTGCAGCTGTAACCTTTCTGTCACACAGTACCTGCAAGAAAATTGCCATTCATTCATTCTTTCTTTAGAAAAATTGGGCAATTGCTCAAATAAAAATCCTTAAGGATTGTCTGATATAGATTAAGGGAAACTGGTAAAAGTATTCAATCACCTTCTCAGCATTGAAAAATGTAGTTTAAAATATTCGTTTCTTTGCCAATTTTTGCTTCCTATATGTGTGTCTCATAGAACCAAGTGCAAAGGCAGATCCTGTCAAATTATGTGCATGTATGAGAGAACATTAGAAAGTTTCCGTAAACTTTCAGTGCATTGTTTTGGCAAATCAAAATTGTAATAAAATCCTCCTTTTGTAGAAGGTAACCTTCTCCCTTGTTATTTTGCTTATGTATAAAAGTTTCTGGAAAAAGGAAGGTGGGAAAAGGAAAGGGGAACCCACCCAACACAGTGAGAAAGAGAGAGAAAAGGAGAGAGAGAGAGGGAGAGAGGGGGAGGGGGGAGAGGGAGAGAGAATATTCTTCTCCCAGCTCAAAAGCAATAGCACTTAGACTTATATACTGCTTCACAGTTCTTTACAGCCCTCTCTAAGCAGTTTACAGAGTTAGCATATTGCACCCAACAACCTGGGTCCTAATTTTACCCATCTTGGAAGGATGGAAGGCTAAATCAACCTTGAGCTGGTGAGAATCGAACTCCTACAGTTGGCAGGATTAGCCTGCAATATTGCAACCTAACCATGCACCACCATGGCTCAATGTTTATTCTTAAAGTGCAACTAAATTTGTTTCTTTCTTTCTTTGTTTGTTTGTTTAGTGCCTTTGAGTAAATCTTGTTGCCCTGTGATTGCCTTCCTGCATTTTCCTTGGCAAGATTTCAGAATTGGTTTGTCATTTCCTCCTTCATACATCTGAGAGACAGTGACTGGTCCAAGGTCACCCAGCTGGCTATCTGCCTAACCTGGGGCTAGAACTCACAGGCTCCAGGTTTCTATCCTGATATCTTAACCAATACTCCAAACAGGCTCTCAATTTGAACTTATATTATTAATATAAACAATGAACTATTACATATATATCTACATAGTTTCTTGCAGTTCCACAACTGTTTCTGTTTCCCGCTTCCTTATTTACACAGATGTTCAATTTAAGCACAATTTTTTGAGTCTAACTCTTCATTTAGGGAACTTAGCAGGGCTTTTACTTTCCGCTGTTATATTTTCTAGAGAGCCTCAGGAAAGGAGTGAAAAATAACTCTCACCTGAGCCTGGTGGCAATCCAGCAACTTTGTTTTGTTATTCCTGGTCTGCATTTTCAGTGCAGCTCTCATCATTTCAGCAGCCAAGCCACTTAGTAAATGTCCTTTTCTTATTCTGCTTGTTCCTTCAGGGCCCTCAATTCCTCCTTTCTCTGGGAATCCTCTCTCCGACCATGTTCCCTAGTTTTCCCCAGCACCTCCAATCCTTCCTGTTTGATACATGTACATCCCAAACACAATAATCCCATTGCCTGACAAATGTGCTTTGTATAAATCTCAAGAACAGGAAATGCTTGCTTAATTAATTCAAGAACTTTCTAGATGTCTACTTCTAGATCAGGGGTGTCAAACCCAAGTCCCGGGGACCGGATCCAGCCCTTGAGGTGCTTAGATCTGGCCCTCGGGCCCTCCTCTGGAAACAAAAAATGAATTGGCCCATGAACTCCACTTAAGCTGGCAGAGGATTGCAGGACAATGTCGCAGCTGAAAACGGAGCTCAGGAGCCTGTTTTCACTGGCAGAGCACTCAGGTGCCCCTGACACGGGTGACATTGAGCTGGCCACATCCACCCTAGCCATGCCCGCTCTGGCCCCCCGAGGTCAAAGACAACCCTGATGCGGCTCTCAATGAAATTGAGTTTGACACTTCTGTTCTAGATGGTCCTTTGCATTAGGCTAGGAAACAGAGGTTCTAATCTTGAGACATCTCACATTGCCAAGCACCCAGAATTTGGAATTCCTTCAGGAAAGGTCATCAGTGCTGGTCTTGTTTTCTCTGAGGTATCACATTCACAGGTATTTTAATATGTTTAATTGATAGCCTTGCTCTAGCCAAGCAGTTCTCATCTCTCTTATTATCTCAGTGTTATTGCTGTAACAATACATGGCATTTGTTTTTGAAATGTTATATTCTGTCTCCTAGGAACTCTGAATGGTAGGCAGATAGATATCACACCACTTTGAAAATTATACACATAAATGATTTATTATAAACTATATACTCATTCCTAATACTCTGTTGGGTAATTTAAATGAACTTGGATTGTTTTCCCTCTCTATAACATGCCTTTCCCATTACACTCATATAAGAATTTATAACACATAATTCAAAATGATCTTTGTTGAACCTAGAGCTAAACTTGCTGCTTCAGGAAGGCAGGACTATTTTCCAGCTGAGGGTACTTAAGCTTTAAGTGACATTCCTACTGACTAGGATCAGAAGTATAACTGATGTTGATTTAATTTACTTCTGATTTAAATATTTTACTTACAGCTAGTCATAATTACTCCCCATCTATTTAACCAAGATCTGTCAGATTAATCACAACTTTTGTTGTGTCTGTCAGTCTGTCAGATTAATCACAACTTTTGAAGTGATCCTGAGGCAGGTGCCTACATCCAAGCCTTGTTGGGAAGCCCCTATTCCCCTGGTCCAGAGGCTGCAAGTTCCAATTTTGCTGTTTTAACAAAATGGTGAGTCAAGTTCCTTTTCATTTGGGAGTGAAACATAACATAATCTCATACAGTAGTGATTTCTGTATTCCTCAAGAAATTGTAAAATCAAATTGCAATGTATGTGTATGTGTTTGATACACAATAGCTTCTTTTCTTTTGGGGGGAGGAGTGCTAAGGAAATTGACCTATCAATAAAATCTATTCGTGCTGAAGAGCAATTAAATGCCAAATGTTTTGACTGAGAAAGCAGGAAAGAAGCAGAAGAAGGTGGAAGAGAGAAGGAGTTTGCTCACTGAAGTTTAAGATCTTGTTCAGGCAGGACTGGTATAAGTGCCCTGAAGTTTTAAAACTAAGGTCATTGAATGCACATCTTATATGACTCCTGCCTGAAATTTATTCTTAAAGTCAGAGGTGGTATTCAGCCAGTTTGGACCAGTTTGCCCAAAATGGTAGCGAAAACCGCAGGTGGGCCTGTCCACCCGCCCTGGCTCTAGGCTGCCCTATTTAGGCATGTTTTTGAGTCAGGGCAATTGCGAGGAAGAGATATGTGTGAGCAAAGTGCATGCAAGAAAGGCTGGGGGCATATGTGGAAGGGGAGTGCGCGCCCATGAAGCAAGCAGGCACATGTGGGGCGAATTGGTGGTAACAAAATCTGAAACACACCGTTGCTTAAGATACTAGCTTGTGGTACTTTAAAATCTCCTTTAAAAATCCCATGAAACTGGAGGATTCGCTATTATTGTAATGACAGCATCCCCTCTCAGGATGATGGAATATTAAAACTATTCATTGAGGAGAAGAAAAGGAAATAAAATATTATAACTTTACTGAAAATGGTGGAGTGGCTTAATTATCATGGATACATATTAAGCCATAAGTAATTATTGTTGCTTGCCAGGATGACTGGTAAAGCAAATCTTAATTATGAGAGAATTAATTTGCATTGTTGTTAAAAGGGGGTGGGCGGGGGAAGCCAGCTCCTTTAATTTGAGTCTTGGATATTTGGACTATCAGACCTGGGGCATATGTTTATTTGTGAGGTTGGCAGTATCACTTTTAAGTGAATTTCAAGATTTGGAAATGAAAACCTCTTCATTTTAAAATGTTTTCCCTAAACAGCAAAGAACTGCCAACAAGACAGCACAAATTCTTCCAGTTCTTTCGAAAGCTTTTGTCAGACTTTATGAATCTTTAGTAGAAAATAACAATGCAATCTAAGCAGGTCTGTGTGTCTGTGTGTGTAGGTATTCATGCTCTGGATATCCAGCTAGAAAAGAGATTGTAATATGCTTATTCCTTCTCTCATGTAGTTCTTTAGTTTTTTTATCCCCCATCCAATTGCTTTTGGTTGGGTATGTTATTTAGGTTATTTAGGTTATGCTGGAAAATGAACAAAAATGAAATCCAATTGAATCTGCATTATATATTCCCACTACATTTGGAGCTATTACTGGCAGGAATTGAACACTACAGTAATATCTACAGCATACTGTACTTTTGCGGCAGAAATAACTAGGGCCTTTAACTATGAGCCAAGGTGGCGCAGTGGTTAAATGCAGCACTGCAGGCTACTGCTAGATCACAGGTCAGCGGTTCAAATCTCACCGGCTCAGGGTTGACTCAGCCTTCCATCCTTCCGAGGTGGGTAAAATGAGGACCCAGATTGTTGGGGGCAATATGCTGACTCTCTGTAAACCGCTTAGAGAGGCCTGAAAGGCCTATGAAGCGGTATATAAGTCTACTGCTATTGCTATTGCTATTGCTATTGCCTTCAAGACAAGCATGCCATTTCTCAAAGAGAATGCTTGTTTTATTCTGGAAAAAAAATGCTGACTTACAACCAACTGCTCACATAGTGCATGTAAAGTCAGGCTTGTAAAATTTCTAATTGATAAATATATTGTTCCAAATATCATGCAGAATTAAATCAGAATCCAAGACAGAGCTATCCTTAAAGTTCCAATTTAATAAGACAGACACGTTGGCAACGGCTGTGGAATCCCAAATCTGAAAAACTTCCTGGGATTCCACCCAGTTGAAAGTTCATGATCTTATCGCCACACCCATAAATCCATCACATGATCCAATCTTCTTTGCCCATGCTGGCGTTTCCACCCAGCTAGTTCCGGTCAGGTGCAGAGGTGCAGAGACAAAAGATGACCTTGGGCTTCTAGAAAAGAATGACAACAACACATTCCACAACTCTACTCCTTTCTATTCCCCCCTCCCAACTACTACACTAATGAAACAGCATAATGAAATAATAGAGAGTGTGGCAGGCCAAAGATCCTAAAAGGGATATAACTGCAGGCCTGACATATACATTCCTCAAGATGCTTTTGGAACTGGCCTAGGGGCATGGGTAGCAGATATGGATATTATCACAAATAAAGTGACTGGGGCTGGAGTAAAATTTTTATCACCAAACAGCTACATCCGATCATAAAAGCCTCTACCTAACATTAACCTATTGAGATAGATGGTAAAGTAAGGTGATCAAATTAACTCTGTTGGAGCATGTCAGGATAATGATTTAAGAGCTGATCAGCTGCTACGATGATGTAATACTAGGAATGAATCAGCAAGGTTTTGGGCTGATATCACTTTAAGAGCCTGTAATAAGAAGAGGCCCTGTTGGGGGCATACCTCTCTCTCCATATGTGTTTCTGTAATTGCTGATTGCTATTTGTTTTGAGCTATTTGTTAAAGTTGTCTCACATAATCACACTATGCCCACTCTGACAGAGCAGTTCATTTGCATGCATTGTATTCTAGGAGAAGAGAGGCAAGTTTTTTTAAAAAAAAATTGGGAGGACAGTTCACGGTGTTAAGTCAATATGTGGGCTGCAGAAGCAGGTTTGAAGATTTGTTATTGCAATATTGTCTAAGTTTGGTAAAAGTAGGCAAAAGTTTATTTTGTGATCTACAGTAATCACATAAAACAAACTTCAGTGAATCAACTATTAATCTATTGCAACATAAGCAACAGATTGTATGGCACGTTAAAGACATACTGTAGGTAAAGTAAACTAGGCGGATTTATAAGAAAACTCAAATCCATAATTAGACCAAATGAGAATGCTATGTTGGACAGCTAACCAATTACTCATTATGAGGTGCATTTTTACTCAAGAAATTATCTTCATTATTTATTATTAATAGCCATTCTTGGATTAATTTAATATAGAATCTTTGATTTCTGGAAATGTACTGAATTGTCTGATAGCTCACAGGAAGATACACTGTTTCTAAAGAAAGCCTTAGATGAATTAGCTGTTCTCTGAAACCCATTAAATTCCATGCAAGGTGATTGCACAATAAAAGGTTTGTTTAAAAATGCCCAAATTGAAGAAAGCAATGATTGGATTATGAGTTTCAGTTTAGGCACAGTGTATTAACAGCTCCAGAATGGTGCATAGTGATTATGGTCATATTCCCTTTTTCTCAATGGTATCGTAGAAAAAGGAAGAGTGAGAGAGTGAAAAGAAGACACAAGGCAGACTGCCAAATATTTGGTAGCATTTGGTAGTCTATGAGGTTAAGATAGACTTTCCTAATCTGTTGCTTTCTCCCAACCCAAACCAAGATTTTCTGAGTTTTCTGGGAGTTAAAGACAAATATATAGAGAGGACAACAATTTAGGGAAGGCTATCATACAACCTAGCCTCCTAATACTTTGATGCTTTAGATTTTACAGACTGGACAGAGGTTAGGATTATATGCTTTTGACCTAGATGCTTAGATTTCATTCTTTACATTTCAAATGAACTATTGATGTGAACAATCCCAGAAGAAATCTGGAAATAATATGAATGAATTAATGAATGAAATAATATGAAGGAATTTAAAGAATTTCTGAAGTTCCATTCAGTTCCACACTGAAGTCAGTAATGTACCTCTACCACTGAAAAGTTGACAAAATAACTTAATGGGGAGTGTCTAAGATAGGACCTGGATTCTGCTACTGTTTCTTCCTTAAACTGTCCAAGAGTATCTCTGATTAACAAGGTGATCTTTTAGGCCTTGGAAAGGACTTTAAATCAAGTTGTATTGAGAATTAATAGAAAGAAATGAATGCCCTCCATTCTCCCAGAAAGATAACATATATTAACATTTTAACCAATATATCTTCATACAAGGTTTGGGGAATAATGAAGGAATATCTATCATATTTATCACCAGTTTGAATTCTGGGCACATTGCCTGTTCATTGTTGGTGATGATTTGTTAAATATCCTAAATTTGAGGTACAACTATATAATAGCATTCCATTCAATAACATTTCATCTTTCTAACATATTCTAAATAAAAATTGATTATATTTAATAACAAATACTTTTACGTCTCCTCTCGTAGTCCTCATTTGCAGTTTGTATAAGATTTCATATCCTCAAACTAGTACCAATATATGTATTATTATCAATATTACTCATTTATATGACTATATATAATACTCTAAATTTAACTAAGTTTGACTTAATTTTTATTATAAACTTTTACTACATCAACCTGTATCTTTCCAGTAGTAGTGCAGTTTTATATCTCGTGTCATTTGTAGAATTAATATTCTGGTTGTTTTCTTAGTGGGTCTTTTAAAGTTTTTTAAAAGTTTTGATGATCATGTGGCACAGCTGATTCTCACACAGCTGATCATTGGTACTTTTTTTAAAAAAAAACTTTTTTAAACATTTTTTTTACTACTGGTACACCTGATAAAGAGGCTGGAACAATTCTCTTATTCCGACTTATTCCAGTTTATAGAAAAGTTCAGTAAGAGTGGATATGATAGAGGTTTACAGAATTATGCATACCTTTAAAAAATCTTAAATTTGAAATTAATGAAGTTCTTTGATGAAGCTGAAACATGGAAAATTCAGGAAATATGAGCAGAGATATGCAGTCAGGTTGACAGACGAAAGATGGAAGATGGAGCAAAGGTTCTTCATTAGGTTAGGCAAAGTAAAGTTGTGGTAAAATATTGAGGCCAGGTTTGGCCTGGAAATTTCAGACAGCCATTATGTGGAAGCTAAAAGATAAATAAAAATTGACAGGATGACTTATGGGCATTCAGTTCTGATCACTATTATAAGGCAATCAAGGGTTATTATTCATTACTTTACTTTCACAAAGTAAAGAGAAATGAGTAAGAAGATAAAGCTGGACCCTTCCTTTGCATGCTAGAATGGCTTGAACATCTATGTTCAAGTCTCATTCTGATGTTATGCCCTCTATTGTTCAGCTAAACTATTTCATAGTTAAAATTGGGAAAAGAGAATCATGCATGGATGAAGCACTTTGGATGATGAAAAGGAGTTGATGTACTATTTTTTTTAAAAGCCCCCTCTTTCCTTCCTTCCTTCCTTCCTTCCTTCCTTCCTTCCTTCCTTCCTTCCTTCCTTCCTTCCTTCCCTCCCTCCCTCCCTCCCTCCCTCCCTCCCTCCTTCCCTCCCTCCCTCCCTTCCTCCCTTTGCCCCCCTCTCTTCCAAAGTTATAAAAGGCTATGTAGAAGTCAGCAATATACAAGATCAGGCTTTATTTTTCATCTTTTTCTTCTTCATTTTTTCCTTCCCTAATTTTTTTCCCTTATAGTGTTCCTGAGATCTGCTTGTAACCCACAGTGATGCAGATTGATTTGAGTGGCGCTGATGAAAGAATAGGTTTTCCTGCTTCATACAAACATGCTGCACGTTGAAGCCAGTTTCTTTGTGGTTTGCTTGTGGTTGGAAGAGGAAATGGCAAGTTCTTCAGCTGGCACACTAAAGAATCCCAAAGATTCTTATTTCAGAACAACTTCAGCTAATAAAAGAAAGCCAATTCTGGGCTCCTGAATGTTACGAGGAACTCTTAGATCTGCTGCTGTGAAGCTGTTTGTGGAAGTTTCTTCTAGGTTCCTTTTAATTGGACTTTGGTTTATGTCTCCAAGGTAATTATTATTTACCTTTTGGCCAAGCCTAGCAAAGGATAAAACAATTTGTAAGTATAAAATATTTACAAATTCAAATTAATTAGGAAAAATAGCCCCCATTGTCCTTTTATTTTATGGAGGTGCATATAATACCATAAATTTTCTTATTAACTTGCCCCAGTGTCTTTTGCTTTTCAAGAAGTTTATGAATTGGTTTCATTTGCTTGCTGAACATTAATCAGTGATGTGCAATCAAGGTCTTTCTACCCAGACCTTTCCACCCATTGTGCTGATCCATTCATATTTTTTTTAAAAAAATACAGTGGTCTCCATGGGAACCATGAGCTATGGAATGAGAGATGATGCTGACATTCAGTGAACAAACAGAAAGCACATCTGTTTGAGATCAAGAGGCATCTATATAATGAGCTATGAAGGGCAGGAGGTCACCAGTGACTACGTAACATCCTTAGAAACTCAAATACGTTAGTGCATCTCAGATAAGATCTAAATATATATTAAATACTAGATAAACTTTCTCAAATAAATAAAATTCAATGAATCAGAAGACACTCATAATCTCAAGGTTCGGAACCACCAGATGCTAATAAATATGGATCATCGGACTATAATTCAGGAAAGCATGCAATCCTTTTTCACTCTCATGCAGTTGAAAGTTGGCAAAAGGGGAAGGAGATTACACTGAACTCTACAATGAAGACACTTTGTTTCTGTTGGGCAGGTTTGTTTGTTTGTTTAGAATGTTTAGAATGTTTATTCCATTTGTATGCCGTCCTATTCCCGAGAGACTCAGGGCGGCTAACAAGCAGGGGGAAGGGGAATACAAACAAAAAACAAAAAACAGGCAAGTTAAAACAGAACAACAGTCGCAACAGTTTAAGTGGAGCTGGGAACTCATCAGCCCCAGGCCTGCCGGAACAGCCAGGTCTTAGTGGCTTTGCAGAAAGCCAGAAGGGTAGTGAGGGTCCGAATCTCCACGGGGAGATCGTTCCAGAGGGCTGGAGCAGCCACAGAGAAGGCCCTCCCCCGAGGGGTCGAAAGGCGACATTGGCTAGCAGATGGTATTCGGAGGAGGCCTAATCTGTGGGATCTAATTGGTCATAGGGAGGTGATTGGCAGGAGGCGGTCTCTCAAGTACCCAGGTCCCAGGTATTCCTCTCTCCCCCTGCAAAGATACACTTAATTGCCACTGTTGCTTTGGAGTCAAATTACTGATAAGCTATAAATCAATGGTACATTTTAAGGCAGAGTACAGTTGCACAAGACAGAAACAGATCAAACTAAACCCCAATGAGGAGGTTTCAGAAAATTACTTAGCCTCAGTTATTTTTACTTTGAAAATTAAGTAGGAAAATTCAGCACTTCTGGGTGCTGTTTCGATTATATAGCACCCAAAGCTAAACTATTTCATACCATAGAAAATAAGTGGTTTTACTTCTGACAGAAAGTTGTTAGATGCTCTTATCCAAGAATACTACTGTCTGATGACTCACCATATTTGGTGAGATGGTTGAACAAGCTTGTAACTAATGCCCATGTAAGTTTGGATACCTCTAGAATGAAGTTGTCTAGCATTTTCAAACATGGGTGTTCTGCCTTAAGCTAAAACCAGATTTCTTACTGAGGATCTGTTTGATTGACTGACATATTGATTGTTTGATTTACAGTCCAACATTTTGCTGTAGCAGCCGCTCAAGGCAGCTAGCAAAATCTTAAACAGAATACACATACATAATCACACATACAATTAAAGATAAAAGAAACACTAAACACACCTAACAAATAAAATCCTAGTGTAAGAGCTGCACATTTATAGGTTTCCTAAACATCTGTAGTAGAATCTCCATGTAGAATGAAAGGGGGGGGGGAACCAAACAAAGTCCTTGCATAGCAAAAAAATGTGACTGCATTACTAACCTTCCCCAACGTCCCTGAATCCTTACCTGATGGTCCTCAAGAGAATACAGTCAATCTGGTAAGATTCTTGCAAATAGGTATAGGAACAATTAAAAGAAAATAACTTTGTTCAACTCATGGTGTGGGATTTGGTCCTTGTGCCTAACAAAACCAGCAGAATATTGTAAGGCCAAGTAAGGTGCTTAGCTTACTTGTGGCCAGAAACTCCTTTACGGAAATGCCCCCTACTTTTGAAGGGAATATTTGAAGTGGATAAAAAGAGGTTGGATGAGGCAAAAAGGCATTTCTTGATTCTTTTCCACTTTCAGGAAGCAGTTATTTTCAAGAAACAAAAGAAGAGACATTGACATTTTTAGCACAGTATTTAAGGGAGAAAAAAAAGAAATGATCATAGAGGGCAACTGCCTAGGGAAAATGCTTCAAGATGGAAAAAAAAGTTTCTCAAAAAACAGCAAGAAATACTATGATAGTATAGAGTTAGCATGACTGTGTCATTCTTTGAGGACCAAGTTTTGATTATAATACTCTGAATCTATCATTAGCATGCATATTTTAGAATTCAATTAACAATGGCTAATAGCTTTCAATCATGTAGCTAATCAAATTTATTTCTGGATTTGGCAACTTACATGCTCGATTTCATTTTCTAACTAAGAATAAAGTCAATTTAAACACTCATGAACATGGACACACATTTTCTGGGCAACTGCACTCTAAGGTTCGCCTTCATTGCTTTTGGGATTTTTTCCCCAAATTCTCAATTTAGCTTACACCTGTGGGATATCCTGGTGGTCCTTTATCCAAATACTAGCCAGGCCCAACCCAGGTTGTATTTCTTATATCAGCCATTGGTCAGTTTCTGCCATCTGCAGCAGACAATTAAAAAAAATTACAAAGAAGAAATAAGATTCAGTGAGGCCTGCATCTCAGTTAGCTTTCTTTCTTCATATATAATTGAACTCTATAACTCCTTCACAACAACATTAAAAGAGATAGAGGTGCATATTGTATAGTATATAGTGAATATGATTGCATACTTAATTGTTATATTGTTGCTGTTGTAAGATAGATCTCCTGATCTTTTAAGTTACAGCTCCCATCACCCCTGAACCAAAGATGTGAATTTTTCCCCAAAATATGACTTGGTAAATTTTCCTATGCCAATAAGTAAGAACCTACTTAGCATATTACTTCAGTATGCTTAATCTGTGCAAGTATTTAGGGTATAATATCTGATGGGAGAGAGGGAGGATTATGAGATCCTGCTTCTCAATATTTTAGAACAATCACCTGAAAAAGCAAATATTTTCTATCTTTGATATTGTAAATGTGTCTGAAGTAGTAAACATTCCACTGAAAATGTTGAACCCATTATTCCATCTGGGATTGGGCCAATTTGAGCTGAACAGCAACTGAGCATCTATTTTTTAAAATTGTAATTTATGGGAAATAGTGTAACATGTCTGCCACAGAAGCAAGGTACTTTAAAACCAAGTGGTGATTTCTGCCATTTGTCTCGCCATCTGTATATCTCAAATACTTCAAGCATAGCGCTATTTATATGCTTATGAGGCTGGAATTTAGAGAAAACACTTTGGGTCATTCATTAACTCAGTCTGAGGTAGCTAATAGCTGAGCATTGTGAACACTAGCCAATTAATTCACACTTTCTGCTTCAAACTGACCAATTAGAGAGGATCTGAGTTTTTAATGTTCTATAAATGACCAGATAACCGTTCACCCTTCTTTCCATTGTCATGCCTGTTATCTCAACAAACTTTATAAGAACAGGAAGCCACCCAAGTAGTATTTAGGTCTCTGGGGAACTTGGTGCTCTCTGATCTTGGTGTTCTTGCAGTCATTTCATTACCAAACTAGGTAACACCCTCAATGCTAGTGAATATTTGGGTTTTTCCTCAGTTGTGCTATATGAAATGACAACTTAGAACAGGGAAGTGGGACATGACAGTTCACCTTCTTCATGGGGGGAAAATCATTAATACAGAAGGAATTCATTGGATTGCAAGTTTTATCCATCTCTGAGGTGAGAAAAGTCAATTCTGTGAATGGTGAAGAATGGGAAATAGAGCTTTGGCAATTTTATCAAATCAGTGCTAGTTTGCAGATGTTGAATGGTTGATAGAGACATGTGTAGCCTAAGAGATAGGGTAAAATTAGTTCCTAGAAATGTGTAGTTATTTATTAAAAGTGATCTAACCAATAGAGCCAGTTTTTGTGTGGAGGGTTAAGATGCTAACCAGGTGTGAGTTCTAGTGTGATCTTAGTCATGAAAGCAGCCTGGGGGTCTTTAGGCCATTCAGTCTCTCTCAGTGAAATCCATCTCAGAGGGTTTTGTTGTGGGGAAAATAGAAGGAAAATATGTTTGCTGCCTTGAGCTACTTATAAAATAATAAATATGGGATAAAATCTAATAATCAGTAGATAGATACAGCATTAGAATATACGATGAGAAACCGCTTTGCTAGACATGATATTGAACAATATAGAACCTGAAAATAAACCAGAGACATAATTTTAGCTGAGATGTGGAATAATAAGTATTGTGTAAGATGTGCTGTTACTTCTAATCTTACTTCTGAACAGATATGTTTAGGGCCATTCATCTAATCTTCTGCTTTAAGTCAAATTGATGTATAGTGGTAATAATGCTGACACCACAAAAACATTTATTTTTCCTACTAACTGCCTAATTGAAAGTTACTAGGTAAAAAGAAATGACAATTATATTTATGATATTAGGCAAATTGTAATTATTTTCATTTCTCTGTTCTTTAGAATATAGAACATGGAATCATGGGGCTGGAAGGGACCTCAGATTGGAACGTCTAGTCCAATCCCTGCTCAAGGCAGGAGTTCTTATATCATCCCAGTTAAATGGTTGTCCAATTTATTTTTTAAAATCTCCAATGATGGAATAATCACGGGAGCCCTACGCGGCACTAGGGATTCAAACCGCCGAACTGCAGAACATTCTGATCAACAAGCTCAGCATCTTAGCTTCTGAGCCATCGCGTCCCTATTTTTGCTATACATAATGCACATATTTATTGTCTCTCCTGTAACTCCAGGTGTGCCAGCTAACAACAACTAGCAAAATAGTTCTCTAGTAAGGTATGTTAAGACATTTCTTTAAAAATCTTATAGATGCACTAAGCAAGAAATGAAATCACGAGTTTTGTATTCCTGCCACCTATACAGCCCTTCAAAGAGTGGGGATGAGAAGTTTCTTTTCCCACACTCCCAGCAGTGTTTTAAGCCTCGCTATCCTGCTTTAAAGTCATACGAGGCAACAATTTTTGCTCCATCTTAGATTTACAGAAGTTTCTGCTGCTTAAATAAATTCCCTGAAGCAAAAAGCACTACTTCAAATGCGTTTGAAAGCAAATATGCTTAACACATCTACCTTGATCGGTAGATTTATTGATGACATGAAAGCCCATAGTGTAAGCTTTAGGGCAGGTATGTTGTGGGGGGGAAATAATTATATAGTCTGCTGTTATGAACAGCAGTAACAACGTTAGGAAAAACTTCCCCTCTCACAATAACTTTGAGCTTCAGCATTCATGGAGTGATGGTGCCAGCATGGTACAATGAGAATCTCCAAGCATGTCCTACCCTTTTTATAACAGCATGAATAGCAAATGCATTTAGGAAAGGGCTAAACTGGTATCATGATGCCTTATTTGCCATCATGCTCATTTTGGCCCCTTCCTCCCAAAAGTATGGGATATGGATCCATTTTCTCAAAAGCTAGAGGGCACATTTTTATGAAAATCTTGCTACTGATTCATTAGGTGGACTAAAGCCATTCCACCAAAATTATAATATGCCCACAATGACAAGCTAATTTTTACTGATTTTTGTGCCCACTAGATGGGCTCATCCATTCTTGAGAGAGGAGTTGCAGGAATTTTTAAAAAAGGCAATTGAACAAAGCAATAAAAGTTGGCATTGTCATCTGGAAGAGAAAACACAATCTCAACTCCCTTTGCCACATTGCCCCCCACCCCCAATTTTATGAATAACTGCATGAAATAACCCCCTGAAAGAACTTTTTCAAATATATTTGGAGGCTGACCTTTTTAAATCAAGCCCCAATGCATTTAATTAATTTCTGTTTGTTGATTTTACAAATCATGAAATGAAGCCTGGTTTTCAGACAAGAGAGTAATTTGGGATCTTTTCTTAATGCAGTTTGAAGATAAGCTTAAACACAAATGGTAGTTATGAACTGAACTCCTGCTCCATAGTTTTATTTATAAAGATATCATCGGCTACTGTCTTCGTAATCCACTAAGCCTCCAAGTTAAAAACCAAAAAACAAAACATCTATGTTGCATGCATTATAAGTCTCTAAATCACAAAACGCAGAGGCCAGTTGAAAGTATTAATTATCACATAAGAAACACGAGAAATAGACTATAATTGCATTGCTGTTTAAAAAACATGTCATAAATTATTCCTTAATTGCTATGCTCTTTTTCTAATAAATCCCCAATTACTTGTTTTTATTTGTTGCTTTGTAGATGTTCATATAGTTTGTCATTTCTGATTGGAAAACTTCCTTTTCTTTCTTGGGAGATGTCACAATCTACAATAAAACGTCCTCCAGAATTATTATGTAGAATTACTAGAGTTGATTTGCCAGTTTGTAAACAATCTTGAAAAGTATAGGAGTAAATTCCCAGGCTGATTTATATTAAGCTTCCTGTTTCTTTCAGATGAGAGAGTGGATGGATGGATGGACAAATGATAAAATATGTATGTATTGTTTCTAACAGTCTTACAACAAACAATGTATCACAATATGCATCAAATATGTATAAAATCTGTAGCTGTAAATAAAACTATTCATACAATGAAATAAAAGAATATTAAAAATAATGAATGATCAACATTGATACGTCTTCATTCATTTACAGAACAAATAGAAGAACAAAATCAAGCAGCCTGAGCGATACACCAGAGGCTTGGTCATACAGAAGATTTGACAAATAAACATCATCCTCTCTGCCAATAGTTTTTCAGCATGGAAAAGACAATTGTCATATGAGATTCCTTATAAAGAAAGAAGCAGAGTAGCATGTGTCAGAGGGGCTCTATAGAGCTGTCCCCTCTCAGGCACGTGTACTGATATAAGGGAGTGTTTTTATAATGACCCACAGGAATGCAGAGGGTAGTGTCTCCAATCTGCCAAGGCGAAGGCAAAATTTCAGAACTGGAAAGGAGGAAAGACAAGCAGATGGCAAACACCCATTTGAAAAAAACAAACCCATAGATGATGGGATTAAATACCAGGCTTAGATTAGTTTCAAAATCTGTATCCCAGAGATGCTGCATAAGGACAATCTTGGAATTTTCAAACCTTAAAGGGTAGAAGCTCTCCAAAAGAAACCTTAGGACTGACTTCCGCCATTAGCAATTTTTAAAGCCACTTTAATTAACCAAGTTTTCCCCATGATACTTTTTATTTTGGAATCAGTCCCTCATAGTCTTCAGACTAGAACCAAATATTATGATTAGCAAAGTGGAGTCTGACCAAACAAAATATTTTTTTTAAAAAAAAATGCTTCTCAAAGGTTTGGAAAATATTCATCTCTTGAATTCAGCCTGAAAGTGCATTTTCAGCATCCTATTATAGCTTCTCTTAGCCTAAGTACTTATTATTGTGCCAAGTTTATTAAAATCAATATTTAAGAAAAATTAAATCTAGGCACAGTCAAATTACTGTACTATTTCAACCAAAACTTCAACCAAATCTTCCCTAAATAATATCAGATCAAGGAACCTGATCTTCATATGACTTCTATGATTGAGAAAAAAAATGCCTTCAGAATAGAATAAGGTTTTCTTACAATCATTAGGTTTGGCAGGGTGTTTTGTCAACAAGGGTTGATGTGACAAAAGTCTCCCATCACGCTTCAGGTCTCTTGGAAGGAAGTGAAAAAGTGCTTCTGTAAGCCATTATGCATTCATTAGTTGGATGACAGTAGAACAAAAGGATTGCTTTTATTTGCTCTGCCAATTACTTTAGTCCAAATGCTCTCTACTTCTAAATCCATTCTCTGTGATTTCGAGAAAGAATGAGTATTTTGACAACTAGTGCCTTTCTCCTCACTTTCAATGCTTCTGCTTCTTTTGAACAATTGTTACGCTTTAACTGCCATATTCCATTAAGTTTATAAATGAATTTGTATTACAAAATCAACTATGAATATAAAGCTATGTGATGGACATACTGATATAAAACCATTGTGCTAAAAAATGGCTAAACCACCATAATACAAATGACTAACAGAATGTAAAATCACTAAAATCTACAATGTTGGCTAAATTGAGCATTAATGGTATTACAGGTAGTCCTCGACTCACAACAGTTCATTTAATGGCCATTCAAAGTTACAACAGCACTGAAAAAAGTGACGTATGACCTTTTTTCACAGTTGCAACCTTTGCAGCATACCCATAATCATGTGATCAGAATTCAGATGCTTGCCAACTGGTTCATACTTATGACGGTTGCAGTGTCCCATGGTCATGTGATCTCCTTTTGCAATCTTCTGACAAACAAAGTCAATGGGGAAGCCAGATTCACTTCACAACCATGTTACTAACTTATCAACTGCAGAGAATCACTTAACAACTGCGACAAGAAATTAACTTAGCAAACGTCTTATTTAACAACAGAAATTTTGGGCTCAATTGTAGTTTTAAGTTGAGGACTACCTGTATTGTAAAACTATGGAGAAAAAAATAGTTAGAACATGGAAAAGGATGGCAGGGAATCTAAAGATTAAAGCCTAGAATAATTTCTCACAAACATACATATATTCAAACACAAAGATTTATGAACATTTCCTTAATATTCTGATAGCTCTATGCTCCTTTGTGGCACAAGGAATACCTAAAACATCTTGGAACAATCTGGCATGATGTTTGACCTCAAGCACATCATGTGCTTGTTTTGTTTTTTTCAATAGTCTCATTCATTACCATGGGGTAGAATTGACTAAAAAACTGTTAAGATCCTCATTTAATTAAGGAGAGGATGAAATCAAAGTCTTGTCTGGAAATTCATAGTAGTGCAGTGGGGATTACCTGGAGCATGAAATTATGGGAAATTATACAGTTTTAAAAGAAAACTGGACAAACTTTTTTCAGTGCATTTGATTTTACCTGTTAACTAAAGTTCAATTAAGAATCAAAGTCATAATTATGTAATGTGTATAGATGTTTGTGTTTTTTAATAACATAATTAAAAGATAGACCAAGACCCTTGTGATTAGTTCAGTATAGATATCTAAGCCATAATTTTAATGATACTTTACTTACATTGATTTTAACTTTCGAGTTTCTTTTTAATTGTATTAATTTTGTTGTTTCATTTCATATTTTGTATTTCATATTGTAATCAAACCCCTATTTTTCTGTATATGTATGCAACAGTGACGCAATTAGAAGGTAGTGCTGTAACTATAAACTTGCCACTTTTGACATCTTCCCTGAGATGCGACTGTTCAGATTGCTGTAAGATTACCTGAGCAGAAAGTGGTCCTTGCAATCATGTGGCCCTTGGTAAAGCCAACAATCGTGCTAGTGGATTTTATTTATTAATGTGTGTACAATGTGTGTGTATGTACTACACATGTATAACATATATTATATGGTTTTAATTTTCTTTCTTTCAATTGGCTAATCAGAAATTTTGTAGACATTTCCTATCATTTAAATTGATAGTTTTAGATAATTTTAGCAAACGCAATATTCAAGCTAGAAATATCTGAATTTTTTTTAAATGGAATTTCAGATGAGAATATTTTAAAATGAATGGATTGTTGCCCATTGACTCATCTGCTAAAAAGTTAATTTAGTGAGTGCACTGTTTTTCAATTATTTCTGTGTAATACAGTTTTCAGGATGTTGTGCTGTCATATATAATTTTTCTTAGTTTTTTAAATTATTGGAAGGGTCTTAGGCTATCAAGAAGAGTATTTATTTAAAATGAGAGCAATCAAATTATCCCTATTTTGTCATTTCAGTAATAAAAGTGTTTGAACCCGCAGGCACAATTTTAAGAATGGATTCAAATAAAACATTAATAATCTGTTAATGGAAAGAACAAAATAATAATGGCTATCTCTTTGGAAATTATTGGAATTATGTAATCTGCTACATTTTTTTTTGCTGCATAGGCAATGAGCAAAGCTTCTTTCTCTTCCAAATTCCTATTTGTTTCCAAGACTCCTGCTTTCTTCAAGGCAAACCATAATAGGAAAGTTGCATTTCACATACAATTACCAAAAATATCTCTCTTTTTCATAATCCAGCATCACTGGGGAAATCTGATACATTCATACTCTTGGTCTATTTTGCTTAGATGATGGAGGTAAAGAGCTTCACTTTTCTCTAGCTCTCCATCTGTCGGATTCAGTTCCCTTTTTCCTGTAGTTCTGATTTAAGATCTCCAGAGAAAGGGCAATTTCATTACTTGTATCCATTTTGTTATATCAAAATAACATAATTTTATTTCCACTTTTCCTAAATAGTGAAACCATATTTTGCCGGTTCTACATTGCTTATCATAAATATTTTCATATTCTTAATCAGAAGCTGATCTATATGTTGTACTTATTTTAAAACCATTTGCTTACTGTATGTTCCCATTTTTCTGTCTTATTTCTTAAAAAGAAATAGATGGTAATTATTTAAGTAAGTATATGTAAGACTGTACTGCAACACTATGAGGATGCTATCCATTCATTTGTGTCCTGTTCATGGTCATTCTTTCTCCACCTTCTCCAATCTTGTACAAGTTCTTTCAGTTCTTTTATGTTATGGCTGTATCAGCTTTGATGGTGCAGCAAAAGGAAACGAGGTCACCAAAAACATAGTGACTACATCCCAAGCATAACTGCTTTTTCCAGTGAGTTTAATTGCATGACATGGCTGAAATTAGTAAAGCAGAATTTTGTAATTTTGCTTTCCAAAAATATACTTGGTTTAATATGCTCCAGTACTTGATTGTTTGTCATTTTGCTGTCAAATGAATGGGCAGGAGTAATCCAACACTTCAGCTTGAACAAATTTATTTTTCTATGAATGAAGTTTTTTTCATAGTCATCTTTTACCATCATAAATAGCTATGGGAAACACAACAGCGTGGATTAATCTGCATTTAGTTGCATTTAGTTGGCAAGTTGATATCCTTGTTTTCTATACTTGATCCAGCTCATCATTTCTATGCAACCCTGTACAATTTAATGCTTTATTTCTGGATGGCATTCAGTGCTTTGATCAACCTGTGATACTAGGAAAGTGAATTCTTGTACACATTTGATCTCTTCACTCTCAGTTGTTATTTTGACATTTTCATTCCTCAAAGTGGTCATGAACTTGAGGTTTTTTGATGTTCAGGAAGAGGATCAATTCCTCATTCCATTCTTTTTATCAGATGTTTAAGGCTTTCTTTGGTTTCTGAGAGGAGAGTTGTGTTGTCAGAATAACAAAGACTGTTGATGTTCCGTCTTCCAGTCTTTACTCTGATTTTTTATTCTTCAAGTTCCAGATTCCTCATGATCATTTTGGCATGCAGGTTGGATAAGAAAGGTGAAAGAATGCAACCTTGCCACAATCCTTTCTCCATCTTGAACCACAGTGTCTCTCTATGGTGTTTACACAGAGACTTTCTGATTTGTGAATACACCATAATCTAACATTTTTTTAAAAAAATCACATACAATTTTATTTGGTAAACAATGATAATTTTACTCGACCAACAATACTATGGAGTTCCTTTGTTGAAAAAATTCAAATAATGTTCTTAATGTGCTTACATTTTTTATATATAATATTGGATTATTCAGAATGCACGGCTAATTTACAAATTAATGAATATTGTCTAAAGACAGCTAAAGAATTTTACTTGTTAGTCTTCTGCTAAGATTAACATGTTCCATAACAGACATCATTTGCCCAGCTGGATTTGCTTTATTAACTAGGCATTTTATAATCCAATAAATTTTGTTTTTGAATGTTTTATTTATTGTCACTTACTACAAAGAAGTGCTTTCTTGACAGACATAAAAGTGTGGCAAAAGAAGTTAGCCTGAATTCTGCAATTAGTCATTTCAAACACTCCTTTCTTCCTTTTAAAACTCTATAGGTGTGCCATTTCACATTTTCTTCTTCTGCACTTATCCTGCACCTGATCGGTACCTTGCTGGGCAATCTTAATTGCATGTCTTTTAGGAGAAGATTAGAAATGTTCCTTCCAAGTCCCCACATTTTATTTCTTTTTTGGAGATTGGGGCCCATGAGATATTCTCTGTAGACATACCAAGGTGAGTGTTAACACCACAGGCTGTGCAATTTCACAGTGGGTGAAATTTAGAGTGTCAAAGCTACAGTAACTGGCTTTCCAGGAAGGCAAAATATATGATGGAGGAGAGTAGGAACCTTATTAGCAAGCAGTGCAGAATTTTTAGAGAGAAGGTGTCCAGATGTTGGGGTAGGTGTTTTAGCAGTCATAATACCCAAAATCATTTATAATTCCGGGAGCTGTGATGGGGCAGTGTTTAGAATGCAGTATTGCACGTCCACAGTCAGGCTCAAAGTTGGCTCAAAGTTGATTCAGCCTTCCATCCTTCCAAGGTAGGTAAAATGAGGACCCAGATAGTTGGGGGCAATATGCTGACATTTCTAAACGACTCATAAAGCATTATGAAGTGGTATATAAGTCTAAATGCCATTGCTATAAAGAGTATTCCAAAAGCTTAAACTTGTTCAGTAAGAGACTCAATATTGCAAAGACTGTATTATTTATGAATTTATTCATCATATTTAAATAGCTGCTTATCTCAAATATGGATAGTCCTTGAGTTATGATGGCAATTGGGACATGAATATCTATCTTTAAGTTATACTGTTAGCCACAGCATCCCTGCAGTCCCCATTGTAAGTAAGGATCATGAGTCATTAAACGAGCATGTTCTCATAACTTCCTGCCAGCTTCCAACAACCCGAGTAACTGCCTGAGCAGTAACAGGCACCTCTTGGCACACCTATGTGTCACCACTGCTATGTGAGCTGTGTTGGCTGCCAGTTGGCTTTCAAGTGTAATTTAAAGTTCTGGTTATAAAGCTGTGTATGGCAAAAGGCCTAAATTGTTGAGCAAGTGTTTATCCCACAACTGCTTCTGCCCACCCAATACATTCCAGCAGAGTGGGGGCATTCCAGGTGCCCTCCATTAAACACTGCCATCTTGAGGGACCTGGAAAGCATGTCTTTTTGTGGCACCCTAACAGCATCACCCCAGAAATGAGGAATGCCCTCAATCGTGGTGTTCAGAAAAGTTTGGAAACCTGCCTTTGGACCCAGTCCCGGGGTTGGTGCAGGGGTGAAATGCTACCGGTTCAGGCGAACTGGTATTTCTGATAATCAGCTGTGACATGAGATTTATATTAGCTAGAATCGTCGGATTTCCTGCTTTCTAGCTAATCTAAATTGTGTGGACAGTGGATTCTCCCCCTCACTGTTCTACTTACCTTTGCAGACTCGGAAGGCTTCAAAATGTTCCATTTTTAGTGCTGTGCAGGCGCGCCTCAGGCGGACAAAGCGCGCACTCGGCAGCAGATCACTGAACCAGTAGACTTCAGAGGATTTCACCACTGGGTTGGTGTTTATTGTTTGTTCAATGGCCCCTGTTTGGCTTTGTTGTTTCTGCTGTCCTTTAGACTAGTCTGAATTGTCTGTGATTCTCAATGCTTTTTTAAATATTTTCCTTAATTTTGAATGCTGCCTATAATCTATTGGAGTCAGATGGCCAATAGATTTAAATAAATAAATAATTTTAAAAAGAATAAGATCCTAAATTGTACTTAGCTGATTAAGAAAATGGCTGATTAATACTGTGAAGGTTATGTGAGCGCCAAACCCTGGGCAGGTGCAGGATCTCTGCTTGTCCTCATTTCCAGTACAGCTCTTGGAAGAATTACGAACAGTGTTTTCAACCTGAAGGAAGAGTCACAATTTAACATATACAGAAAATTCCAGATTAATTTCTGATTAAAGTAATAGCTGGGAAAGATTCCAATCTGAAATCCTGGGAGCACAATGGTGCCTATTTTAGGCCTGGGGATCAAAACTGTGACTCAGTGTAAGGCAGCTTCCTAAGTTGTGTTTCTATCATGAGGGGCCCTTTTTCAAACCCGTTAAATTTCTGGAAAATGTGGGCTTACCCCCCCAAAAATCCAATACATTCTTGAGGCTGCTATATCATATTCCCGTCACAGAACATGACATTAAGTGCCAATACTCGCATGCAAGAAAAACCAGCAGATGTATTTTGTAGTAGCACATACCATGAGAGCAAATTCCAATCACGTCATGCCTTTCAGCTCTGCCATATCTTTCTGAAAAGTGCTTCTGCTTTTAGATTCCCTTTTTGAAAGAATACAGTATTTTTTTTTACCAACCAGTCCTTCAAGAAACAGTTTTAAAACAGTGTGTGTGTGTATGTGTGTGTATGTGTATGAAGGAGGAAAATTTAAAAGCAAATAGCTATGTTTGCAATTTGTTTTGAGCTAGGTTTGGACATACTAACTGTTGATGATGACATGTAAAAAATGTAGAATGCAGAGATGAAAAGAAGATGGACTGAGACAGATGTCGGGACCGACCAATATGAAGTTCTTGAGAACAAAGAGAACAGGAAAATCGATTTGGCTGACTGACCAATTTCTGGGTAGAGCTCAAATACTTTCCAAGGCTTACAGACGATGACATAAACTTTTGGAACGAAGAGGTATGAGCTTCATTTTTCTTGCCATCTGCTTTCTCACTTCAGTATTTGGTATTCAAAGATTTCCACAAGTGGTAGTATTGATTGGAAGAAATAATATTTTATTATTAAGCAATTGATTGTTAAGAAATTATATGGTTTGCCTTATTTTATTATCATCATGGCCATCAGTGGGCTAAACTACTTTATCAAGCCCTCTTCTCTGTGTAATTCCTGGCGTGTTTGTCATAAAGGCAGCTAATTATGACAGATTAAGTAAGATGTATTTATGTGAGACAGAACAAGATGTCCTGTAATTAGTAGCCACTGAGTTTGAAACTCCAGGGCCCTGTTGTATTATGTTTCAGAGTCTATTAATTGCTTCCATTTGTGAATCAGCATATTCAACCTCAAAGAGGAAAATAAAAACATTAAAACTGTAGAGATCTTTTTTTTTTACAACCTAAGGTGCAATGAAATTATATTTGACATTCATTTGCACAATGTTACAACAGAATAAACAGGTAGTGGAGAGATAGAATTTCCTTTCCTAAAACTATTATATGGATTGAACAAAGTTATTTTTCCCCTAGTGTTCACACTTATTTCAATTTTGAAACATAGTTTTTAATTTAAAGCTGCATACAACATGTATATTTAGAAAGGGAAATATATTCATTTTGTGTGCTAACTTTCATTTTTACTAAAAAAAACAGGGTAGAATGGGCTTCTGATAAAACTGACACCAATGGCAAATAGATTGGTAAACTAAATTGCACAGGAGTGTAAATGCTGTACAACCTGCATTGGCTTTCAGGATGCTTCCGGGTGTTATTCAGGGTGCTTTAAAGTCCTGGATAGCACATAACCAGGTTACTTGCAGGATTATCTCTCTGACTGTTGCACCATATCTGACAAGGTGGGAATGCTCCAGTCCCATCTATTAAAAAGGCTGTCTTTCAGGACTACAGAGGCATGCCTTCTCTGTCACCCTGCCTGCTCTGTATAACAGCCTTCCCCGTGAGATTTGGAGGGCACTGACCCCCTTGGCCTTCCAGAAGATTCTTGCAGCCTGTTTTTCCCCCGGGTGTTAAGGTCAAAATGTTAGGGGAGCTCATTATGTATGTGTTCATTGTGAATTATAATGTATTGCCTTGGGTTTTCTTGTTTGTACTGGATTATTTTTAATTTTAGTTAGGGGATTTTTAAATAGTGAAACAGTTTCAATTAATATTTTAAACAAATAAATACAATCTCCCTTTAGTCTCTCTCTCTCTCTCTCTCTCTCTCTCTCTCTCTCTCTCTCTCACACACACACACACACACACACACACACACACACACACATATATATATATATATATATAATATTTATGCTGAGGAGAGCCTTTTCAGTAGTAGCTCCGACCCTTTGGAACGATCTCCCCATGGAGATTCGTACCCTCACCACCGTCCAGACCTTCCGCACAGCCCTTAAGACCTGGTTATCCCGTCAGGCCTGGGGTTAAAGATTGCAATTCACCCCCGCCCGAATGATGAATGTTGTGTTCTATTTTTAATTATGTAGTGTTTTATGTCTCACTGTCTTGTATTCCCCTCCCTATGAACTGTAAGCCGCCCTGAGTCCCCTCAGGGAAAAGGGCGGCCTATAAATAATAAACCTATAACCTATAACCTACATATTCCCAGCCTAGCAAGAATTAAGGGTGGCTCAATTTAAGAAAAGAACATTTCAGATAATGAAAACAAAACAGTCAAGTAGTTAATTCCCAATGCCAATTTCCCAGACATTATTTGTTGTAGGAGGCCTCTGTTGCAGGATTTTAAAAATAATTTATACTTGAAGCCAATGTAAACTCTCCCCCCCCCCCTTCAGTTCTTTCATTAAAAAAGATGACAGGAAACAGTTTACTTTTTTTTCACATGGTTGTGTAAGTTTATATGATTTCCCACATACATGAAAGATTTCAGAACCAGGTTGGTATTTCAGATCCAGTTTGGTATATTAATTGACTACCAGAAACGTAGAGACCAGGATGAGTTTAGGTCAGTTTGAATCAGTCAGTGTCAGACTTGGAAGCCATCTTTTACATTTTGGGCCTTCAATGAACCAGTAGCATTTTTACTACTGGAGAATAGTTTGATTCCCTCTTCTTTGTGGCAACCCCTGAGATATTGGAACACTACTATCGTGTCTCTCCTAGTCCTTCTTTTCATTAAACTAGACATACCTAGTTCCAGAAACAGTTCCTCATATGTTTTGGCCTCCAGTCCCCTAATCATCTTTGTTGCTCTTCTGACTTGTGACTGTTTTTCTCCTTTATGACCACTGCACCATCCTCATGACCCCATGATCAAAATTTGCTTGGCACCTGGCATGTGTTCATGATAGTTGCAGTATCCAGGATTATGCGATCACCATTTATCACTTTCCCAGCTGGTTTCCAACAAGCAAAGTGACCAGGAAAAGCCAAACTTGCTTAATGACTGCATGGTTCACTTAACAAATGCAGTGACTCACTTAACAACTGTGGAAAGAAAGGTCATGAAATGAGGAACCGTCTTGCTTTGCAATGGAAAATTTAGGGTCAATTGTGGTTGTAAATCGAGGTCCTGCTGTACAGTATATGGAAATAATCCCAGTCCCTTAAAATTGAAGTGTGCTTGCCTTGCATTCTAAACAACAAAATATCCAATCATTTTTTTCTTAAATATTTTAAGCAAATGTTGTACAAAATCTCCCAATGCAATAAGCTTAACACTGTATCCTGGAGTGTTGGAATATAAAAACTGTCTCGTTCACATAGTATGTGAAAATATGAATGAATTTAAATGTATAAAATTAAAACTAAGTTTGGAGCTATTGTTTATTAGCCAATGTTGCACTCTATTTTATACAAATGCTTCCGTATCAGAAAACACCCATGTTCTTCTATTCCAGACACCTGTAATGACCCCAAAAGACAGCTATTTGTCTATGACCTTCTATAACAAATTCATGGCTTTACACAGAGATACAATAATATCAACACCCAACTCTGCTCACTGGGTTGTTTCAGATAACTTCTATTTGAGGAGAAGTTTTAGAAGTTACTTGCAATCTTGTGGCGAGTTTGCTGTTTAATCTGCTAGTTTTGCAAAAGGAGAAACTACGCAGCCATAAAAATAATTCCTGTTGCTCAATGCAGCTGTGCTCAGCTGCTTTCCTGGCACGATTTGGAAGATATTTGGTCGCAGTAGATCAAATATGGATAAGAGAGCCAGTTTGCCTAGTAGTGGTTCAGGCACCAGACAAGAAATCAGGAGTTTCTAGTCCCATTTTAGGCATGAAAATCTGCTTGGATGAAATGAGGCCAGTCACTCTTTTTTCCCCTTCTTTCCTTCCTTCCTCCTTTCCTTCCTTCCTTCCTCCTTTCCTTCCTTCCTTCCTCCTTTCCTTCCTTCCTTCCTCCTTTCCTTCCTCCTTTTCCTTCCTTCTTTCCTTCCCTCTTTCTTTCCTTTCCTTCCTTCTTTCCTTCCTTCCCTAACTTTCTCCCCCCTCCCTTTCTCTGTTGTGAGGAGTTGGAAGGAGCATTAGATCTGCTCACCACCTTAAAAGTGGGGTTTTTTTTAAAATGGCTTTTTTAAAAAGTGATTTCAGCCGGGATGCCTTTAATACTCGTCCCATCCGTCCTCCCATCCTCCTTCCAAAAAGTTGATTTAAAAAGCCAGCGATCCGCACCCGCTTCTCCAGCATTCCTGATTCAGGGGCAGAGTCTGAGACAGGTGCCTGGTCGCGCCCTGTTCCCCCCTCAAGGCTTCGCGTTAAAGCCAAAAAGGATCTCCACAGAGATGGCTCCGGGAAGGCAGGGCAGGGACAAGACGCTGGAGAGCAGCTTTCGCCTGCAGCCTTGGGGGGAGGGGGGGGTGTTTGCAACCCTGCCCTGCTTGGTGCCCCTTGTTGCTTGAAATGGGATGCTCCATTGGGGGGGAGATGCAGGAGGTCCAAATAAGAGGCGGGCTCATCCTCCGCTGGGATGGAGCAAGCAGAAGGAAAGGCAAGAGCGGGGGGGGGAATGGGACTTTGCTGGCGGTTGCAAAGCAGCCTTCCCCTGATTGCCTTCCCCCAACACCCCCAACCCTTTCAAAAGCCACCCCCATCACCAGCCTCTCCCAACTGGATTCCCGCTTGCCTCCCCTCGGCTCACCCGGACCAGGTTGACAGCGGCTTGCACAGCATGGCTGCAGGGAGAGCAGCGCCCGAGAGAAGCGGGCAAAAAAAAAACTTCCGATGGCTGAGCCACTTGACCCAGGACCAAGCCTCCTCCTTGCCGCACTGCCGCCACTGGAAAGCCATTGCTCTCTCTGCAGAAAAACGGCATGCGTCGGCGTGTGCACATGCAGGAGTGGAGGGAGGGAAACCACTGCCCTCAAAGACCCGAAGGCCACATCAGGAATGACACTTCAGAGAAATAAAAACTTTTTTTTGAACGGCGTCCTTTTTAAAATTGATTTTCTTTCTTTTGGAAAATCGGTACTTTTTGAACACGCCACGGGGCACAGGACAAATTATTAAAAAATGTAACTGTCCCACCAAAAGCGGGACATCTGGTCACCTTAAGGTAGTCACCAGTAATCCACACTGATTTGAAGACATATGTAAATACATATTGTACATACATCTGATTTCTTCCTAGGCAGATTATTATACTGGTGTTAGAAATGTCTTCTCTTTAGTTATTGGAAGATTCTACATTTTCCAATTTCAAACCAAGAAATGCTGACAACTTCCCTTTATTGAAATGAAAATCCTGATAATAAATGTATACAATAGAATCAAGTGGCGTTAGATGAATGACTGATAATTTGAAGCAATTCTGGTTTGAAAATTATTTGCTAAATAGAAAATAAATTCTACATCAAATATCATGATGGCTATACATTTTCATCTAGATTAAGGTGAAATACTTCCTACAGAATCTCAACAAGGATGAAGACCCGCAAATGGAGTGTTGAGAGATAATTCTCTTGCTCTCATAGCTATTTCAGAGGGAGGGAATTTCACAGTTTTACAGTCTGGATGAAACAAAATGTTGTTTATGAATCTTGGGAAAAACAAGACCAGGCAGGCTTTATAAAGACAGAATGGTTAGTGTAATTTTCAATTGTTTAGGCTGATGTAGAGAGCAGAATTTTTGGAGCATTTGCTTTTTATTCCTAATATACAAATGCCATCGATGAGGTGGAACACAGTGAAAAAAGCATTGGGCAGATTAATTTTCATTTGATTTACTCTAGATATTGAAATTATACTTAGAAAAATCTACTGTATGCCTGTTGATTCTAAGGGTACAAAAGTACTTCCATTGTTCTTATTAAATCTACTTATCACACAAAGAAAGATTATCAATTTTCTCTTCTTGCAATATTGAAATGATACATTTTAAGTCCAGTTAATTCTGAGCATGTTGGTCATCTTTTAATTATACAAGTGGCTCTCATTTGCAGTTACGATGGTGATGAAAAAGTAACTATATGATCTCTTCTCACCTTTTCAACCTGTGCAGGTTTGTAAAGCAAAAGAAAGCTGAAGTAAGAAGATAAGCACAGCCATGGTTTCACTTAGTGACTCTTTCACTTAACAACTGAATTGTTGGTGTCAGTTGCGATCACTAAACATAGATTATCTGTAAAATCAAATATAAACATGTCATAAAATAAGCTTTGAAAGTCAAGTCTGGTTCAGTTCAGCAGTTCAAATTCATTTTATATTCAAACCAATTCAGAAAATAGATCCAATTAGATTTTAATATTTTAACTGATTCCAGCCAAATCCTTAAATGCAAACTGATTTCAACCATTAAGTTTCATGCACATACATGTAGCATCAAAGCAGTATTTTGATGTTTTTTTTAAAAAAACAATTGCTTAGTAGTTCATGCCCTTGCTTACCATTTTGAACATTTTAATATCCCATGAAGTGCCTTCCCCTAAAAATCCAAGCAAATGTATTATGAAATTACATTCACTTCCTCACATGCTACACAATGAAACAAAACACACACACCTTTTATGAAGTGTGTCTTTCCAGTTTCTTAATATCTCATGGTGGTATTTATGATATAAAGGGATTGCTACTATCAAATTCAAGACAAATATGAGAAAATATTTTAAAAGTTTATTTAAAACCTTGAGTGCTGGTCAGTCTTTATCTAATGACAGAGGAATGAAGACATACTTTTATATTTATAAAGTTTATAACATTAAACCATTATTTAAAGGCACGTTTCCCTTTCCCAGAGCCACAGTTTGTCATTTGTGGTGAATGCAGTTCCAGTAAATCTTTAGGCAGAAATTTCCAGATAGCAAAATAGTTAGGAAATTTTAACAGAGATCCAAAGAGAGAGAGAGAAGAAGTGCCAATGAGTTAGTCATTTCTTGGAAAAGAAAACATAGTTGCTATCTAAAACCAATTATCACACAAGATTCTAGTGCATTTTTTCATATTGCAGTTCTAACAACGTCCCCCACCCAGAAGTTATCACATGTGAAAATTCCCCCCACCCCCCAGTTAGAACTTAACTTTCTGGCCATGTTCACAATAAACCAAGATGATGATGAAAATAATTGTAACAATCTTTGAATCAAAGCCTCTTTGATTTAGGCTTCTGCCAAAAGCACCCTGTAACTTTTGTCTCAGACAATATTGTTGCAATGATTGGCAAGCACAATGGAATGGTCAAGAAATGAAATGGGGGTGGGGAGTTTGCTGGGCAAGCCATTTAGCAGAGTTAGTGTGTGGTGGAAATGATTCCCCCTCCCTTTGTGATTCATGTGATTTTCTGAGGAACTTTATTGCACTTTGAAATGAATGTGAAGATGAATGGTGAGTAGCTAGCCTATTTTCACAACTCTGCAGGCTCCTTGCCACCAAAGCTCAGGCATCTCCAGTAAACACATTTCAGTCATAGTCATCTACTAGGAATCAACATCTGTCTGAAGGACAATTACATGCTTTGGGTTGGGTACACAGCAAGAACACTCAAATCCTTCCCCTTCTGCTAAAAAGGGGGGGAAATGGTTTGCTTTTAAAGACAAGAGTTTAACCGATTAACAGAGTTGGAAGGGATTTTGTAGAAACAGGGCACCTTGAATCTCTGCAGAAGCCTCAGAATTCACCTGCTGGAATTCTCAGACATTTGGGGGGTATATATAGGGGGAGTTGAGAAAGAAGGAAAATATTTCAGGAAATATATGTCTGTAAAAATGTTTTTAACTAGAAATATTTCCTTCCTTCCTCCATCCCCCTGCCCCCTGCCTTCCTTCCTTCCTTCCTCCCTCCCTCCCTCCCTCTCTTTCTTTCTTTCTTTCTTTCTTTCTTTCTTTCTTTCTTTCTTTCTTTCTTTCTTTCTTTCTTCTTCTCTCTCTCTCTTTTTATTTATTTATTTATTTATTTATTTCTTTTTTGTTTGTCTCTCCTCCCTCCCTCCCTTCCTGTATGAGATAATTATTATCACAAATGTTATTCTCTACACCATTCTGAATAAAGTATGAGCTTTCATGCAGTTTGGAATCTATAAGAGCTCCTTTAGTTTAGGATAAATGTAATTAGCCTAAGCTCATTATAGATTATCTTTACATTTTCTCTTTTCCTTATTGGTGAAAAAGAAGTTTGTTTCTATTTATTTATTCTATTTATACCTTGTGAAGATTGATCTATCTCCCAAAGGAGTAGGAGAAGGTACTGATTTGTCTAGCCCCATGCACCATTTCACAGGATATGGAGGTGAGACTAAACTTTACTTCATTTCTATTGTATTTTTTTATGCCATTAGACACATAGCCTGTAGAAGACCCATTTGTCTCTCCTAGTAGAGTTGATGTTAATGGGGTGGGCACCAAATAAACCCTGTGGAAGACAGGTAATGGTAGCAACAACTGCCAAGCCACTAACTCAAAGGGAGAAGATAAAACTGCGGCAGTAAATCTTGGAGCCTTCTGGGAGAGCAGGGAGAGGCTCCCAACAACTTTATGAGCTTAGCTCTACTACTGCAAATATACAGTACTGAGTATACAGTACTCAGTAAACAAAATGCTACTGAATTCTCTGATCTACCCAGAAAGCAAAATCTATTACCTATTTGGAGATTCTCAGTCATCCAGGTCATGGTTGTCCCAAAGGTGCTTTTTCAAGAGGCAATTGGACTTTCTGGTTTTTCTTTGAAGATATTTCGCTTCTCATCCAAGAAGAATGAGATGTTCGCCTCTTGGAAGAGAAGCGAAACATTTTCAAAGAAAAACCAGAAAGTCCAGTTGCCTCTTGAAAAAGCACCTTAGGACAAAATCTATTACATCTAGAAACTTGGAAACAAAGAAATACTATTTCCCCCCCCTGAAATAGGAACTTAATTCTTTAAATTGACACTGAACATTCATTCATTCATATGAAGCAAAGATACTGACTGGGAGGAGGTGAAAGATTTGGCAACTTGGCAAAGTAGACTTGGCATCTAGGCTGATGCAATTGCAATAACTCAATTATTATAATACTCTGACTCAAGTCAACAATTTTAATGTGTACTCTCAACAGTACAATACTGAGTCAGTTGTACAATACTGACTCAACTGTAATGGAAGAGGAAATTAATACACTTTATGTAATTTAGTTATTTCCAAGAAATTATCAGGTTATCTACTGCAGTATGACTACAGTAGATCTATGAAACGAGGAAGAGCTCCTGGCCTAGGTTTTTATCCCATTTAGGAGTATACTTATATATAAGTATAAGTATATATTAAGTTTTTTGACCTAGTACTACCAGAAGTCTGTAGTAAGGTCTTTTAAAATATGATTTTCCTAATCTCCTTCAATGAGTTTATATAAATGAATTGGAAGGCTGGAAGGAATTATGCTAATTATGCTACCATAATAGTAATGCAAGCTATTACCAAATTCCTTAAATGTGGATGCAAAATATTGACAGCAACTCTGGCACATAGATTTTGGAGGACATTGCTCTTGATTGACAACCAGTTGGTGTAGTGGTTAAAGGCACGAGACTAAAAATCAGGAGACCCCTGAGTTCTGTCTGTGCCATAGGCACGAAGCCAGTGAATAAATGACAATAGGCTAGTACAACAGTCAGTGTTGCAGTTCAGTTGCCAAGATTTTTTTAAAATTCCCATTAATGTATTCTTTATAAAATTGCAGCAAGAAACACAGTTCTAAGAAAATATCAGCTAAACATTCCTGCTATGAAAAAAAATAATAATCACCATGACTGGGCTTTATTATGTATCTCCAGAATTCATATCTGTATATAAACTATACTGTCATTTGACATTAATTAATGGGAAGAAGCGCTATAAAAGATGGAGGGCAGGGAAGCATTTCTACCCTACCATTAATCTTTCTCTAATATGCTTTAGAAAACCCCTTTTGCCCCTTCAAAGTAACTTCAGAGGCAGAGCGAGAACAGGAAACTAGTTCTGTGCAGCCTCCTATTTATTTTATTTCTGTTTTGACTCGGGCTGCTGACCTTTAATTTCACAACTGAATAGGCTGGTGAAGTTTGAGCAGACTTATCTTCAGCACATTACAAGAGAACTTTAACTGTAATCTACAAACCACTGTACTCCAAAGCTCTATGAACCAGACCGATGTGGACCACTTATCAATAAAGGAATAATACCCCGATTAAAGTCACCATAAGGAAGGGATTTGATTTTTGGTACACGTTCTAAAAGATTATAAATGTTTCAGTTTTTAGGATGAAAAGGGCAAGCGAAAGCCAGTTGATGGTAAGGAAAAAACCACCACATCTACACTTGCTTTATCCAATCTTCAACAGAAGAAAATATATGTAGCTCAAGGTTGGCCTGTGGAGTCCTTGGTACTCTCCAAGAATGGTTGTTCATTTGGAGATATTTCAGTAATCACTATGAACCTTCTGACATGTAAACAACACTCGGAAGCTGGTCAACCTGATTTTTTTCTGTGTTGGAAAAATAACTCTTTATGTTAGTTTTCAAGCCAGGAAAGAAGATCCCAGGGACACTTGGGAAGAATCAGGTTTTTCCTTATTAAAAGAACTGAACTGCAGCAAATAAGAAGAGTTTGGGTGGTGGCCATGCAGAACTACTGCCAAATTCACCCCTTTGTATTTTACTTTGTATCTCTTTATCATGTTTAGGAATGCATTTGTCTTCTTTCTAGCTGACTACTTTGCTTCTTTATCTTCGGTAAAGGTAAAGGTTCACGTTGCACATATGTGCTAGTCGTTCTGGACTCTAGGGGGCAGTGTTCATCTCTGTTTCAAAGTCAAAGAGCCAGCACTGTCCAACGACAGTGGTCATGTGGCCAGCATGACTAAATGCCGAAGGCGCACAGAACGCTGTTACCTTCCCACCAAAGATGGTTCCTATTTTTCTACTTGCATTTTCACATGCTTTCGAATGGCTAGGTTGGCAGAAGCCGGGACAAGTAATGGGAGCTCACTCTATTTTGCAGCGCTAGGGATTCGAACCGCCGAACTGCCAACCTTTCTGATCGACAGTCTTAGACACTGAGCCACTGTGTCCCTTTCTTTATCTTATATCTGCTCAAAGCTCTTCCTCATCCAAATGGTGTTTCTACTCCTTCCATTCTGAAATGGTGTCGGTTTTTAAAAAGTATTCTAACATCTGAAAAGAAACTGCATGATTGCATGTATTTTACACTGCTTGTTGTTGTGGCAGGCACATGCCATTTTAAGCAGGAGAACAACTATAATCTGGAAGAATAGAAGACACGTTAAATATTGGGCTCCGAACTAGATAAGACCAAAGTTGCATGATTAAGGGAGAACCTTGGAGTTATCGGAGCTTACAACTTCAGATTTAAACTGTCTGTGGGCTTATTTACGGTAAGCTCACTCTAATGTACAAAGTCTCAGTAAGCTAATGATAAGAGTGGCAGTGCTTCAGAACAAAAAGTATAGTATATTCACCTATTTTAAAATAAAAACCAGATGAACTTCTGTTTATTGAAGTTTCTATGTCTATTAAAGTGGGGGGGGGGGAATTAGGCTATCATAATTCAGCTTCTGCAGATTTCTGCCTGATTGTAATAGATTTATGTCATCTTAACTTCCTTATAAATTATAAACAGAAAATTACTTAGTAAAAAGCCCCATCCTTTTTACATGCATCACAATGAGGCTTCAATCACATGAGATGGGTCTGCAATCAAATGGTTGTGGGTACCATCTTGGCCTTTATGATTCCCCTGAAGACATTCTTGGGAGTAAACTATTTGCAATCAATATCCCAATTCAAAGATAAATGGCTTGAACAAATGGATTTGATGCTGTTTCAGATGAGGCCCATATTAAAGTTTGCTGTTTTAATGTAAAGAGAGATTTATATAGCACATAATTACAAACACTATGTTCAGTAATATAGAGCAGCATGTTGCATAAGTCGTGAATAATGGTTGAGTTTATAACTATGGTTTGGCCTTTATTACATTGTGTTTTGGGTTAATAGCAGAGGTGGCATTCAGCAGTTTTGGAGAACCGGTAGAGGAAATATTGAATAGTTCAGAGAACCGGTAAATACCACCTAACTGGCCTCGCCCCCATTTATTATCTGCTTCCTGAGTCCCAGCTGATTGGGAAGAAATGAGGATTTTGCAGTAACCTTCCCCTGCAGTGGGGAGGAAATGGAGATTTTACAGTATCCTTCCCCTGCCACACCCACCAAGCAAAGCCATGCTCACCAAGCCATGCCCACAGAACCGGTACTATTTTTTTTTTTTTAGTATATTTTATTTTCATTTTCATTTTCATACACTCACATGTATACACCATACAGTATTAAACAATAATTGCATCAATTCCTCTTGTCAACAATGCCCCAGAAAATAAAAGCCCAATATATCTCTTCCATTCTCCATACATCTCTTTCTTCCACCACCCTCCAACTTTCTATCTTCCCTCCATCATCCCCCTCTACCCTACTTCCCCTCGCCCTCTACCACTCCTCTCTCCAGATCCACTACCCCCTTCCTTTTCGCCTCCCCCCCACCCTCTCTCCCATCCCTCTCTACCCATATTTCTTCTTTCCTATTCCTCCTTCCCTCGGTGTATTTCCACTATATGTTAATGTATTTGGCTTATCCTATTTTTAAAGAAAAATTAGAGAAAAACAGTATACATGTGAAGTCACATTGCATTGAGATCTAACACATCGTGTCTAGCCTAATATATATCCCTCCCTCCCTCCACCCGAACCCCTGACCCCCCCTCCTCCTCCCACCTCCGACTTCCCAGAACCCGTACACGGTATAGATTTTTAACAAACACAGTCTAAAATCTATTGAGAAAAAAGAAATAAAGAAATTAATAACATCTCTAAATTGATCTTAGCTTCTTCTTGCTAAGCTAACTTTAAACAATTTAAATCATTCCTGATCTTAAGCATAGGCTAATTGGAATTTCTTGGTCCCGTATTTATTTTGTATATAGTCAATCCATTTTTTCCAGTCTCGTTTATATCTCTCATTTGAGTGATCTTTAAGATATGCCGATATTTTAGCCATCTCGGCTAAATTTGTAACTTTCAATGTCCATTCTTGAGTTGTAGGCAGGTCTTCCTTTTTCCAGTATTGCGCCACCAACAGTCTTGCTGCCGTTATTAAGTGCAGGATCAAGTTAGTCTCTACCGCTGTAAAGTCAGTACTTATACCTAGCAAAAATAACTGAGGGGTAAACTTTATCCTTCTTTTAAAGATATTTTGCATAATCCACCATATTTTTATCCAAAATGCCTTAACCTTTTGGCAAGTCCACCATATATGGAAATAGGTAGCATCGAGAGAACCACATCTCCAACATTTGGGTTGTAAATTCAGATACATAGAAGCCAGCTTTTTAGGATCTAAATGCCATCTATAGAACATCTTGTAAAAATTTTCTCTCAGGTTTTGAGCTTGTGTAAATTTCACATTTCTTACCCAAATTTTTTCTCATGTAACCAACATTATTGGTTCTTCAATATTTTGAGCCCACTTTACCGTACAATCTTTAACTAACTCTGTTTCCGAATCTATCTGTATTAATACATTATATACCCTCTTTATATGCATTAAACTTTGATCTCTTATTTGTTTAAATAAGTTGTCCTCAATTTGGACAAAACCAATTTTTTGATCTATTTTCCACCTGGCCTGTAATTGCCCATACTGGAACCATGTTTGAACTGCCTTCTCCTCTTTTAATACCTCTAAGGATTTTAGTTGTAGAACCCCCCTTTCCAAAGTGAGAAGTTGTCTGTAGGTGGTTCTATCCTGTTTTTGTGCTATATTTATATTTTCAATTGCATGTCTAGGAATTGCCCGCATAGGTATCTTATCATTTAATTTACGTTGATATTTTTTCCAAACCCGCAGTAAAGCATTTCTTAAAATATGACTTTTAAAGTTTTTGTCCAGTTTTTTGTTAAGCATGCCAACCATATACCAGATCATATCCCTCAAGGTTCAGTATCCTATCATTAGTTAAATTGATCCAATCACTAATTACGGACAACACCACTGCATCATAATATAGTTTTAAATTAGTTTCAAGCCTCCCCTCTCGCGTATATCTTGCATTATTTTCAGCTTTACTCTCAGCTTCTTTCCTGCCCATACAAATTTATTGATACCCTTCTGCCATTCTAAAAGATTCACATCTTTTTTAAGTATAGGTAACATTTGGAAAAGAAATAAATTTTTTGGTAAGATATTCATTTTCATTGCTGCGATTCTTCCCAGCAAAGATAATCTCTATCTGTATACTATGCCAGAGTGGTTCATAATTATACTTGTATAATTTCCCATTTGAGATTGCAATATTAACTCCAAGTTATTTAACCTTTTTGACTACCTCACATCCTAACATTCCTCCTAACTCCTCCTTTTGTTTAGTATTCATATTTATGGCTAATATTTTCGTTTTCCCTAAGTTTATTTTAAAACCAGACACTTGACCATATTGATTAATCGTATTCATTAAAACCATACTGGATTCCTGCGGTTGTTCCAATATTATAACCAAATCATCCGCAAAAGCCTGCACTCTGTATTCTTGCTGCCTAACCTTAATTCCTTTTAGGCCCTCCAAGCCCCGTATTTTATTCAATAATACCTCCAAAGTTATAATAAACAATAGTGAGGACAAAGGACAGCCCTGTCTTGTACCCTTTTCAATTCGAAAGGATTCTGTTAAACTTCCATTGGCTATAATTTGAGCTGTTTGCTGTTGATATATTGCTTTGATTGCTTGTAAAAAACTGTCTCCTATCTGCATTTTTTGCAATATCTTCAGCAAAAATTGCCAATTCACTCGATCAAAGGCTTTCTCAGCATCCAGAAATATGAACGCAGCAGGGATTTGATTGTTCTTTCCCAAGTATTCTAATGCATTAATAATTAATCTAACATTACTCTTCACCTGTCACCCCTGTATAAAACCTGTTTGATCAGCATGTATCAATTTTTGGATAACCAGCATTAACCTATTTGCTAGTATTTTAGTAAAAATTTTGTAATCTACATTAAGTAATGAAATAGGTCTGTAGTTTTTTGGTTGAGTAGTATCTTGATCTTCTTTGAGTATCAAAGATATAAAGGCTGTCTTCCATGAAGGAGGTACCTTACCTTCCATTTGAATCTTATTAAATAATTCTCTAAGAGGTTCTACCATTTCCAACTGTAAGTTTTTATAGTAAGCCGCTGTCAAGCCATCTGTGCCTGGTGCCTTCCCTGACTTTAACTGTAAAATTTACCTGTAAAATTTCCCCCAAGGTTATTGGTTGATTCAATTTTTGCCTGTGTTCTTCTTTAACTAAGGGTATTTTTTCTTTTCCGGCAGAAAAAGTTTTTGAATCCCATCACTGATTAATATATTCCACTGATTATTTTGTTTTTGTTTTTGATCCTACATAGAATCAAGTTGCAGCTAACAAGTTGGGAAGCTATATTAAGCAAGCAAACAAAACAAATGTATCTCCGTTGTGCACACAGCTTAGCTTTCATAAACATTTCCCCCTTTCTCTTCTTTACTCAATGATGCCAATTCTTGGTTTGTATAACTAGGATTTGTGGGTTTCTTGGTCCGATGTACTTCAACTGTATGATGGGAGCAAAGATGCAGCCATCCTATATATGAAAAAATATACTTTTTGATCTTCTGTTATCACTTGGGAGATAAAGTTTCATGTTATTAAGTGAAATCTGTGATCTTTCTGTGCTTTAACAAAGCCAATAGCTTTTTCCAATTAAAAATGGGGAAAGCATAAAGATCTACCTAAATCAGTCCTAAGAGCACTGATGAAGTTTAGGGCTTGTCTAATCTAAAATCATATAAATGTTCAAGTGTATGTATTGAAGAAGGACTGTGAATTCAGGAAGAAAGGTCTTGCTAACACCTGGTCATCTCTGGTGAAGCCCTATTCCTGCATTCATTACCTTCCTTTGAAATAAGGAATAACATTCGTGTAATTCAACTTGAGGCTTGAACTTATTTTTCTTTCATTTAAAGGAGAGTGCTTATAAATATCTTTTCTGCTCCTGAGAGTGGTGCCAAAGATAATTACATGCAGCTCTGAGCATAGCATTCTCAGAGCGGAGTTCACTTATCATCTTTCTCAAATCATTACAACACATGAGATTCTTCAAAGGAATAAAATTCCCAAGAGAAGAAGAAAGCAACAACAACACACTACTCTTCTTGGATATCCTCATCAGCAGGGAAGCTAAGGGCAAACTAGAAATGCAAGTTTATTGAAAAACAACTCATATTAACTAAGTGCTCCATTACCAAAGTAACAGTCCAACCTCCCACAAGAGGAGCTGTGTAAAAAAATTATTCAGACAAGTACAAACACACTACAGCAACCCAAATCAACAGAAAAAGGAACAGATCACCTAAACAACAGCTTCCAACAAAATGCATATCCCACACAACTTTATTAAAAAATTCAACCTACTACAGCCCAACCAACCCAAGCAATACAAAAGATAACACTACTATACATCTTAAAACAACCAGTACCATATCACAACCTCAGGGAGTAACTGCAGTACACAAATTAACTTATGTATTGATTTGACCTTGACTGCATTGTGGTTTTGGTCAATTTATTTATTGGTTATTTTGATCCTACATAAAGCAAATGCCCATTGCCTAAGGAAAACAGTAGAAGCATTTTTAAGTCCACATCAAAATATCATTCAGAAGTAGACTGATGAGTATGAGTAGGAGGTAGAACAAAATTGTTGTAAAGTCTATGCAAGTGTTTCACCCTGTTATTGAAGAATGAATTTACTTATACTGATGACATTTTAATATTCTCCAGTGAATGAGATAATGAAAGATGCTAGCAGCTCAGTGAAATATTTTGTAAAAATACAGTCCATATTAATTAATTATGGTAAAGTGAGTTCTTTTAGACACAAAGGAGATATTTAAAATACTGAGCAAGAAAAAAGCATATGAATGTTTGTAGGCCTTATTTTCTACCCTCGGGAATTGAAATAATCATCTGAATACTACTAAATTGTAGATTAACAACCTAGTCATTCCAGGTTCTGAAGATCTTACATAGCAAAAAGATCATGTGTCCTCATTTAAAAAGGCTTGCAACAATCTAATTTTGGATTGGATTTTTTTGAACTTTTCATACCTCCCCGTGCTGCAGATTCTCAAGAGTACATTACTAAGGATTTTCTCTTTGATGATTGTTGGTTTTTTTTTCTAGAGGAATATAAAAGCTCTAAAATTCAGAAAATAGTCTACTTCTCTCAGACAAAATCAGAAACTTCAGCTTAGACTGAAATATAATCACGCTTCACATTAGCCACTGAGAAAATAACTATACCTGCACAATATAGTCTTAATTCATTCTGGACTGGATATTGTGGAATCCTTGGTACTTTCTGTGTTTGTTTGTTTACTTGTGGACATTTTCATTACCCAACTAGGTAACATAATCAGAGCTTTGAGTAAACCACCATACTTAGAGAGCACTTAGGGCTCAACAGTTCAACTTGGAGCTACAAATATTTTATTCTATTAGAAATGGATATTGTTGGGTTTGGGTTTGCTATTTTTGAAACAAAACTGATTTAGTATGAGCTAATTTGAAGTTTTCTTTAGGAGAAAAATTCTATAATGGGAAAACATTGAATGTCCTCCTCCTCTTCCATGGCAAGGATAATAGACCTTTTAGAGGACATTATATCTGCCTCATTTCAACTAGATGCCTCCAACAGTTTCACTAGAATAGATTTTGAAATATTGAACATGAAATTCTTGAGGCATGGAGAGCAGAAAGGAGAAAATGAAAGAAAGAAACAAGGTTTGAAAGAAAAAACAAGAAAGTCTAGTTGACTCCTGAAAAACCACCTTTGGGACAACTATGGCCTGGATGACTGAGAATCGCTACAGACGTTTAGCTATGCAATTTGAGATGAGCACTCTTCAAATGCTGTGGGAGTCTGAACAGATTTATATATATATATGTTCTGACCCCCACCTTGTTCGTTCAGAAACGACAGCCAGACAGAACTTCAAAGGAAATATTTTTATCAGTCCCGGCTCGGGCTGGCTGCAAGCCCAAAATAAACATAGATAAATTCTCTGGCAAAATGTTAAACTGCAAATGCAAAAACAAACTCTTACAGCAAACCACTTCTCCAAGTTGGTTTCTTTGAATCATGAACACGAATGGGGAACCTTGACTAGAACAGGAACAGAAAGGAATAGAACGAACGTAACAAATGTTTACTTCTGCAACTAGGGCGTGGCACCATCAGTCTTTTATCCGCAGGAGGAGATCCTTAACGAGCCACAACTGCTTGTTATCCTCTCCTGTGAGCATCCTGAAACCACTCACAGGAGGTTTCTGTGACAGAGTCTGATAGCAGCTCCAAAGGCTCCTACCGAGCCACAACACTATCCCTCACCGCAGGGCCCTTCCCCCGGGTCTGACGGTCCGGATGTGGTCGGGATGGGTTGTCCATAAGATAGGCCCGCAATCATCTCCTGTGTTTCCTCCTTTGTTCCTTACGTTGAGCAACCCCCAGCATGTGTGCCTCCTTATATAATTCCTAAATACCTTCAGGAACATTCCCCTTGATCCAATGCTCCCCCGGTATCCGGTGGCCACCATGTCTCTACCCACCCTGCATGGCATCGACACCCAGTCCAGGGTCCTCCACCCTCTCCAAGGCCAACCCACCAGCCCCTGTGCTATCGGATTCTGGCAGCAGCTCTAGCAGCTCCTGCCTGGCCACAACACCCTGTCCAGGGTCCTCCACCTCCTCCAAGGCCGACCCACCAGCCCCCATACTATCGGATTCTGGCGGCAGCTCTAGCAGCTCCTGCCTGGCCACAACACCCTGTCCAGGGTCTTCCACCTCTTCCAAGGCCAACTCATAAGACCCCTCACTGTCGGAGTCTGGTGGCAGCTCCAACGACTCCTGCTGGCCCACAACCCTATCCCCCACTGCAGGGCCTGTCCCCCGGTTCCAATGCTCGGGATGCAGCCCAGAAGGGTGGGTGACGGCCTCCATGGAACACAGTCTAAGACACTGGTGCCCCGCCGGGATCCTAGAAACAAAGTCCTGTGCTGCAGGGACCGGGGTCAGCAAGGGCTGTAATCTTGGAGAAGCCCTCCTCGCAGACCTGGCCCATTGGCACTGGACACACGACTCCATGCACTTCCGCACGTCATTTCTTAAGCGGGGCCACCAAAACGTACAGGATACCAAGCGCAATGTCCAGAAAAACCCCCAATGCTTGCTGCAGAAGCGCCATGAACCCGAGAGAGCACCTGTCTACGGATGTGCCCTGTGGGAACATAGAGCAAGCCCCGATACTTCAAAAAATCCCCCTCCAACGTCCACGGGGAAGCCGGCCCTACTTCCGCCTTTCATCGCTCCACCCATTCGTCACCCTGCTGCACATCCCGTATCAGAGACTGTATGCTCATGGGATAATAAACTGCAGCACAGGATGCGACGGGTAGAACAGTCCAAGGTTGAAGCGAGTCCGCAGGGTCAGAGTTCTCCGATTTCCTAGGCAGGGCATCTGCCCTGGGATTCCACACTCCACGAATGCATGCTACATTGTGCGAGTGGGGTATCAGAGCCGCACAAATGTGCCGGTTGTCTGACACGATAGTTCATTGATGAGGGATGGCCACAGTCCACGCAACCCTTCTATTCTTCTTGGGGCAACTCCCCACCAGGTGTCCAGGATCCCCACAGTAGAAACACAACCCCTCAGTACGTCGTCTGTCCATCTCTGCACATGACACTCGAGGTCTCCATGGGCTCCTCCCATTCCACTGCAGTCTCTTGATGAACCGGCATGCTAGTGATCTCCTGGAATGCACGGCAAGGCCTCTGCCTCTGCAGCCAGGCGTCTATCCAGAGGCACAAGTGGACCAATGCGTCGAACGTCGGTGGCCTGTCCACGCTCACCTTTGTCTGTTCAGTGGGAAAATCCTCTGCTCTCAAACTCAGGAACAGCTGGCATTGTCCCAGAAATGCTGCAAACATGGCTTGATTTCCAGCAAACTTATCCGGCATAGCCACTGGGCACTTCCCCCTTGGCTGGGGGGGGGGGGTTACAGATCTCTGCAGCTGAGAAATTTGATCAGCCAATACTGCTATTTGCTGGATCAGCCTGGTAAAGCTGCTCCATAATTTTATGAATGGAGGTTTGTCTGGGCAGAAGTCAAACTGTTCTGACCCCCACCTTTTTCGTTCAGAAACGACAGCCAGACAGAACTTGAAAGGAAATATTTTTATCAGTCCCAGCTCAGGCTGGCTGCAAGTGCAAAATAAACATAGATAAATTCTCTGGCAAAACGTTAAACTGCAAATGCAAAAACAAACTCTTACAGCAAACCACTTCTCCAAGTTGGTTTCTTTGAATCATGAACACGAACGGGGAACCTTGACTAGAACAGGAACAGAAAGGAATAGAACAAACAGAACGAACGTTGACTTCTGCAACTACGGCGTGGCACCATCAGTCTTTTATCCACAGAAGAAGACCCTAATGAGCAACAGCTGCTCATTATCCTCTCCTGTGAGTCGGTCAGCCCTGCATCCCGAAACAACTCACAGGAGGTTTCTGCTGAGTCACAACAGGTAGGTAGGTAGGTAGGTAGATAGATAGATAGACATTTAGATGATAGATAGATAGATAGATAGATAGATAGATAGATAGATAGGTAGGTAGGTAGGTAGGTAGGTAGGTAGGTAGGTAGGTAGGTAGATAGATAGATAGATAGATAGATAGATAGATAGATAGATAGATAGATAGATAGATAGATAGATAGATAGATACACACCCACAGACACACACACACAGAGACGCAGACACACACAGACACACAGACACACAGACCAAACTGGCCTACAAGAACAACAAAATAAAGGACAGAAAAAATAAATGGCAAAGCAAAATATTACAATAAATGGCCAGTATACTTAAAAAAAGTCAGGCAGAGCAGATAACAATAAACCTGGCAATGGCTAAGAGAAGGAAAGTTGGAGAGCGACAAATTCTGGCTGCACAAGAGCAGGTTTTAGGGACAAAAGCATACAGAATTGAGAAGAGCACAATAGATGCGTGGCACCATCAGTCTTTTATCCGCAGGAGGAGATCCTTAACAAGCCACAGCTGCTTGTTATCCTCTCCTGTGGGCATCCTGAAACCACTCACAGGACAGAGTCTGATAGCAGCTCCAAAGGCTCCTACCGAGCCACAACATACATACATACATACATACATACATACATACATACATACATACATACATACATACATACAACGTGAATAAATGTGACGATACCTCCCGCCTACCAGATATCTGGAAACCAGACCTAGTCAACAAACGAACCCTATATACATACATACATACATACATACATACATACATACATACATACATACATATTTCAAGTGAATATAAGGATCTTGTTTTAGAGATTGGGAAAGACAAAAGACATCTTTTTTTTTCTAATTGACTTTGCATACATAAGAAATAAGTTTTTGATCACCAATACAAAAGAACAGAAGTATTTCAAATAACTTTGAAAAACAGGAACTTCCAAAAGACCAAATATATATTACATGATAGGTAATAAGAGGACACTAAACGGCTGCCTAAGCCATTATTAAGGGCCCCTGATCCAAGCAATGATGTTGCAAGGAAGGAATGTGTAACAGAGAGTTTTACATCCAACTAATCTAAGAAAAATGCTTTAAAAAAACCACACCTAGGGAACTGAAGAGAAAATGGAAAGGAAGGGAAGCTAGTTAAGAGGGTATAGGATTGCACTTGGCTCAAGACCCAGAAAACCCTCAGCACAATCCTTTGGCTCTTAGTGCCACCACTGAATGTCTATTAAGTATAGCTTTGTGATAGAATGAAGCAATTCATGAAATTATAATTTGTGTTAGACCAACAAAGGATTAAAAAGCCTTGAAGCTCTTTATTTCCTTCAAATAGAATAATTTAATGGAATGAGTTCACTCGGGATGCTTTCATTAAAAAGTGTTGGCTGTTTTTTTTAAATTCAAATATCGTTTCTGCTTCTTGAGAATCTCCCACAACTTTTCTGCTATGTGTTAAATAGAATTTTATGCAATTGAAATCCATTTCAGTGCAGAAAAGGCACAAGACAATCCCTCCATTACTGAAGCTTAGGCAGCGTTGCTCCTGCATTCAGTAGTTGTGAGGAGGTGCAGTGTTTTGAGCAACCAGTAGACCCTCTTCTCCTTTTGAACATGGCTCTAGCACTGAGGTAGTATTCTGGAGAACCAATAGCGGAAATTTGGAGTAGTTCAGAGAACCGGCAAATACCACCTCTGACTGGCCCCGTCCCCTTCTATTCTCTGCCTCTCAAGTCCCAGCTGATTGGGAGGAAATGGGGATTTTACAGTATCCTTCCCCTGCCACACCCACCAAGCCATACCCACGGAACCGATAGTAAAAAAAATTGAATCCCACCACTGCTCGAGCAGTCCCGCAAAACCTCACATATCTGTTGAACACAGTGATAGCCCCATCATAGTGCCAAGTTATGGTAAGGGGATGGCTTGTTTCCCAAGATCCTTGGCCCTTTGGAAGATACTTACTTGGAGATAAGATGAGAACCTATAAAAGGCAGGAAAGTGAGAATCCTTCTGTCCTCTTTTCCCCTTGAAAACCAGTACAGTGCTGGTTGTAGTAGAAGGTAGCTAAACCTAAAGGTTTCATTTTAATGGTTAATGAAGACTAGCTGCAAGAAGACTTAGCTTCTCTATGTAAACACCTCTGCTGTAATACTGTTGAGTGGCATTTCAGTCGCATGTTGCATATATTTAAATAGACAATACTTCACCCTGCCAATCCATTCATGTCTTTGCCGTCACATCTAAACTATCAGAGTCAGAATCTTCCAGCCAACATCCAGGTCAGATCAGCCTGGATATTGCTTTCAATCAAGGAGCTTAAGTGATTATTTGTGGTAATCTTTTAAATGTCAGCCTGTGTCCTTTATGGCAAGCATCAAAAGAAGTTAAATGGTTTAGTTATCAAGAAGGTTTGAAAGGGATCAGACTGAGGAAAGATAATGAACAAAAGACATCAGATACTGGACAGCAAACTCTGCCCTGTCTCTGACTCCTTTTTTATGATTGGTGGGCTGCTGAGTGAGAGAAGTGGATATGGTAGCAGGGCTACACATGATTACACTGATCACTTTGCTTTCTATACCCTCCTGAAACTTAATTGGACTGCCCCAATTCTGCATCTAACCAAATAAAGGCAATAAATAGCAATAGCACTTAGACTTATATACCGCTCCTCAATGCTTTACAGCCTTCTTTAAGTGGTTTACAATGTCAGTGTATTGCCCCCAGAAGTCCTTATTTTACTGACCTCGGAAGAATAGAAGGCTGAGTCAATCTTAAATCCATCAGGATTGAACTCTAGACTGTGGGAAAAATAAGCCTGCAAAATTGCATTTTGACTACTGTACCACTTGGCTTTGTTTATTTTAATTTACTAAATTCCCTCCCTGAGTAAAGATTCAGAAGTTCAGGATTTGAGAAAGGATATTTCTTCTATATTATTTGCCAGTGAGATGGATCTCCTCACTTCTTTTTCAGCCATTTCCATTTCATTTATGCAGCAGGCAAGGACAGGTAGATGTTTGCATGATTTCCCCCCTAATTGGTACACAAGCCGATTCATTTCTTTTATACATTTTTCTCCTATCACCACATCTACTAACCTGAAACTCACAGCCAGCATTTTCCCTTCAAGCAAATTTATGTAAAGATATATTTATGTAAAGTTTCAATTTCTGATGACTCATTCTATACTAGGAAATAGACATCTGTTACATTCTTCCTGCTGGGATCTAAATTAGATTCTCCAGTTTTGGGATTCCCTGGTGGTCTCTACTCAACAGCTAATTAGAGTTGACTCTGTTTTGTTCCAGAAACCAATCAATCTAGGTTAACTACTGCCTACAATGGATGCTCTTCTGTGGTGGGATTCAATTTTTTTTTACTACCAGTTCTGTGAGCGTGACTTGGTGGGCATGGCATGGCTTGGTGGGTGTGGCTTGGTGAGCATGGCAAGGAAAGGATACTGCAAAATCTCCATTCCCTCCCCACTCCTGGGTAAGGCTACTACAAAATCTCCATTCCCTCCTGATCAGCTGGGACTCAGGAAGTAGAAAAGAATAGATGGGGGCAGGGCCAATCAGAGGTGGTATTTACTGGTTCTCCGAACTACTCAAAATTTCTACTACTGGTTCTCCAGAACTGGTCAGAACCTGCTGAATACCACCTCTAATGCTCTTGCTTTAGGAGCTGTTCCTTTTAATCTCTTCTCTATTCTTCTCTTTTCTATAATTCCCTGATTTAGAAAAATATCATTTGGAATTAATTCCTTCAACTTACCCTTAGTGAAAACAAAACAAAAAAACCCTCACATTTCCCCTCCTCCCCACCCAAAAAATTGTGGTTATACTCTTTAAAGTATCAGTTTTTTTTCTTCTTTTTCTTTTTGCTGAACACCACAATCTTTTGCAAGTATATGTACAGTTGATATACATGTAATAAGTATGCATGAGTGTAAAGTAGGATTCTTTGCCATTGGGAGTAGCTGGATAGTTCTCATAAACTCTAAGAAAATAATGAGTTTCCTCTGTTACAGCACTGTGCATATCCAGCGGATGGGGTGAAGCATTACAATGTGTGGGAATGTATACAAGGCTCATGTTTAAATGATGAAAGCAGCTGTATCTTTGTGTAGCTTCAGATGGAGGATGGAGTCTCCTCTTTTCTCCTCATGTGTGTACATTCACAGCCACATTAGTTTTCTTTTGAATTTGATTGTGGAAGAGGTAATAGAGGTTTTAACAGGGAGTAGCATCTTTTTATTTTAAATATCTTTATTAAATTTCAAAAACAAACATTTAAATACAAAACTAACATAAAGGGAAAAGAGGAAGGGAAGGAAGTATAATTTTTTTCTTCCAAAGAACTCGTGTAGCCCTATTATATTATGGTTGGTAAAGCCATGTATTATACAGGGCTGGATATTCTCTATTTATTTGTAATGGGATAATCATTATCTTCCCCCCTCCACCACCAACTTTTATAATATTGAAAACCAGCAAATGCATTCCTTACTTCATGGCCAGAAAAATATCAAGGTTTTTCTGGTGCATGGAGAAAAACTTAGTAACCACTTTCCATGTCATATTGGAGATGACTGCTGTTCCTAATGAGGGGAGTATCTATATTTTGTATGAAGTAAAAAAAAATTAATGGCCACGCTGTGCATTGACATGTACCCTGTTTCCCTGAAAATAAGACCTTCCCGGATAATAAGCCCAATTGGGTTTTTGAGTGCATGCACTAAAATAAGCCCTCCCCCAAAATAAACCCTCCCCCAAAATATTGCAACACAGCAGCAGCCATGAGGTGCCCACGCTCTCCACCTCTTGCACCTCAAAAATAATAAGACCTCCCCAAAAATAAGGCCAAGCACTTATTTCGAGGGTCAAAAGAAAATAAGACCTTGTTTTATTTTCGGGGAAATATGGTAGAGCCTGGAAAGGTAAAAGCATTAAAACCAAACTCACACTAAACAAAAAAAGATACAAAGCACACCTTTAGTTACATGGGAGACATTGCAGAAATGTCACAATTTCAAAATGCCACAATTCTCAAGCAGCATTGCTTCAGATTTCTTAGGAAATTGGTTTTTTTAAAAAAAAAAATCACAGGATAAGAATACATATTAAAGTGCTGTGTTTTTTAAAAGGGGATTCCAGAACCTATAGAGATCCTCTCAAGGGTCCTTGAAATCAAAATTATTTGCAAACTATTGAAGATACTTGCAAACATTTAAAACAATGGCACACTTCTCTTTTTTTTAATTTGTTAAAATATAGGGCTTTTATGATCAATATTTTATTTATATTAATATTTTAATTTAATTCAATTCAATATTGTTATTTTTATGTGATTTAATAAATAAATATTCCATGACTGCATCCATTTCAATTTATAATATATCGAAAAATAAATTACCCATATAAACCGAAGCTCTTTTGGAGGTCCTCCATAGCTTTTAAAAGTAGTAAGTGGTCCTAAGAGCAAAAAGTAAACAAAAGAAGAACCCACTATTTATGGATTGATGACAATATTACAGGTTGCTTTGTAAAATGTTGGTACAGAGAAATTCTGGATCCCCTTCTAAAAGAAATGAATGGGGTTTGCACAGACACTTGTTTCTGAAACTTTCTGTCCAGCCATGAAGCATGGCTCATAAAGAACAACCTGCTTTAATTCTTGTTTTTGTTAATCAACAAATACTACATAACAGGTGCAGTGGTGGGTTGCAGGCGGTACACCCTGGTACAGGCATACCAGAGACTGCCCAGAGCACCAGGTACCGTTCCAGCCACCCGCCCGCCCGAGCGCCTTCCCTGTCCTTTAAGCCTTTGGCACTTCTGCACACGCGCATGGCGTGTACGGAACCTGCGTGACACTCCACCAAGCAGCTAGAGCATCACGGAGGTTTGCCGAAGCTTCACAGACAGGTACAATGCATGTGTGCGCTGCACGCGTCCATGTGGGCAATGCCGGGCACGTTCCAACCGTACCAGTTGGAACAGGATCTGGAACCCACCACTGAACAGGTGTTATAACTGCACAGATGCTAAATTATATTCTCTTTTATTTGTTTTCATTGAACAATCTTTATTTCTTCTGTATGTCTTATGTTCAGGTAATCCTCAACTTACAACAATTCATTTAGTGACAGTGGCACTGAAAAAAGTGACTTATGACCATTTTTTACCTTATGGCCATTGCAGCATCCCCATGGTGACATGATCAAAACTAAGATGCTCGACAAGTGACTCATATTTATAATGGTTGCAGTGTCCCAGGGTCATGTGATAATCTTTTGTGACCTTTTCATAGCAAAATCAATGGGGCAGCCAGATTCAATTAGGAACTGTGTCACTACTTTAACAACTGCAGTGATTCACTTAACAACTGTGGCAAGGAAGGTCATAAAATGGGGCAAAATTCACTTAAAAATATCTTGCTTAGCAACAGAAATCTTGGGCTCAATTGTGGTTGTAAGTTAAGAACTAAATACCTGTATTTAAAATATTGCCAAATAATATTTGACACTAGAGCTGTGCATGCTTAAAAAAACAACCAACGAGCTTTGGAAAAAGTGTTTTGGACTGTTCTACTATTTATCAAAATAACCCCTGAGAGGGAAGATGAAACTTCTTTGTGGAAAAAAAAAACTAAAGAGGGACCACTTTAAGATTCTTATTAATATTAACGAGTCAGCTCCATAAAGCAGTCATGGCACTTTTTCCTCAGGTCCAAATTATGTATGTGAAATTATTTTTGAAGCACAGAGAGCCCCACTTGAGGTGATCAGTGAAGAACGTGCTGGAGTAAAAGGCAAACAGATTTGTATGTGTAAGTGCGCATAAAGCGGTTTTATCCACAAGACGCACAACTGTCAGTCCTGAGAAATCTGCCAGACAACACGTACCCAGGTTTTTAGTCCCTATATCTGAATTTAGCTGATACAAATTCAGTAGAAAGTGAAATATTTCCCTCAAATTCAATTTCCACAAAAGTGCCGCCAGCTTAGCCATAAAACAAATTAGCACACTTTTTATTCATAGCCTTATCTCTGAAATAATTCTGCTTGAGTGAATAGTGTTCACAATAGGAATAATAAAATTTCAAGAAGCAAAAATTTACAGTGACATATCATGGGTTGTATGAAATACATCAGTTTTTTTCCTGATTTAGTACGATGACAAATATCATCAAAACTCTAAACCCAGCATGTACCTCTTCTACAATCCGTCCCTTTCAAATGTAATGCTTTCTTTCTTTCTTTCTTCTGACTTTGATGACAGTTGATTTTGGAAGTGTGCTTCTTTCATCATGGGCTATTACTTCCCCCTGGAATGGGTGGAAGCATAAAAGTCTCTGTACAATGCTGGCTGGTTGTTGACAAAGATCTCCCGGAAATCCTTTGAAATCGGTTCCTTCTCTGGAAGTAGTTGCGGCTGCTGTGAAAAGAACGCTGCCTGTTCCTCAAATATTCTTTGTAGTTCTTGGTCAGCAAGGTGTAGAGGAAAGGGTTGATACAACTGTTGCTGTAGGTCAGGCAGGTGGTCAGGTAGTTGACATTCCTAATGGCTTTAGGAGACATGGGAAGAGGCTCATAGTACTGGAAGAGCAGCTGCCAGATCCAGAACGGCAAGAAGCAGGCCCAGAAGACCAGCACAATAGTGAAGATTAAGTAGAGGACTTTTTGGTTGGGCAGCCGCTTGGTCTCTTTCAAGGAAGTGGTCTGGGACACCCAGTAGGTTCTTGCTAGTCTAACGTAGAGATACCCGATGATGACACCAGGGCCAACTATGCTGGTGCAGAAGAGGATGGTGATGTAGATTTTGTAAGACAATTTGCTCCAGGTGGGGAGGCAGATATTCTTTTCTCCTTGCACCAGCTGGATCATGATCAGCATTGGCAGGGTGAGAAGCAGAGATGCTACCCAGATAATGAGGGCAATTGCTTTCCGATAACTCTTTGACCTCTTCACAGTGTCCAAAGGCTTCAGCACTGCGAAGTATCTCTCTGTGCTCATCACCATCAAGGTGAAAATGCTAGCGTGCATGGTGAGGAAATCCAAGCTGAAAAGGATCCGGCAACCTGTATCGCCAAAGTACCATTCCTGAATGAAATAAGTCCCCACTATGAAAGGGATAGTCAGAAGGTAGAGCAGGTCTGCTAGGGCCAAGTTAATGATGTAGATGTACATGGAGGCAGAGGACCTCATGTAGTGGCACATCACAACCAAGGTGTAGACATTGCCGGTCACTCCAATTATGCACATAAGAGACAGGATGGTCCCGATGGTGCAGGTGGCTACCATGTCCTCCAAAGAGCTGGCAGAGAAGGCCTCACCCCATGTGTTGTTGGAAGAAATATTAGGGTTGCTTCTGAGCGGGCTGCCAGTTTCTGTGTCTGTGGCCACTGTAATGGTGGAGGAGATAGTGCCATCCATTCTCGTAAAAGTTCTAGCTTTACATGCCTTGAGCAATCAGCAGCAGGCAATATTTGGCTCTTTGAAGAGAAGAGGGAACGGAAGGAAGTACTGCTTAGCTGAGATTAATTTCTGTTGAAATGTCAGAAACATCTGTGATCTTCAGCCTTGTATTTATTCTAAAGAAAGGGCAGAAAAAACACAGTAAGGCAGAATAATATAATGCTGTAGCTTTTTTGTTTCTTAGGCTTTCCTTGTTTCCCAGGCTTATTAGTAGTTGACAGGTTTTTTGGGGGGCGGGATGTTTGGCTGCTATCACATTTGTTGCTTTTCAACTGATTGTTAGTCCAGCTCTGACTATCCAGCTATCTATAATAGGAAAAAAGGACAGCCTTGCTATGTAGTTGTTCTAAAGCAGGGCTGTCAAACTCCTGGCCCGTAGGCTGGATGCGTCACAAGCTGGCCATGCCCATGCCCAGTTTAGTGAAGAGGAAAAAAGTCCCGATACATCACGTGACACTACCGTGATAGTGTGAATTTGACACCCCTGTTCTAAAGTATTTGGCCACTAGAATCACTGCTCCACATCTATGTAGCTGCAATGAACAAGCCTAATAATTACAGCCACCATTATATTTTAGTAAAAGAAATCTAAATGGCCTTTTGTAAACATTAATCCAGTTCATTAGTGAATTAAACATGAATACAATTTCTTTGTGACTAAGGATATAACTATATATGGCACTATTCAAGTTTTCCCTGGCTTCATTTTTGGCATGACACATCATTCAGATCTGACCACACACCTTCCTCCTGCTTTGTTTTGCTTTCTCTTTTGAATCTTACAAAAGAGTTTTTGCCCATAACTTCAAAATCTCCTATGCCCTTATTCCTACCTTCTTACCTCTTACATTTTTCTAAACATTTCCTGCTCCTCATATTTTACTTTACTGCTTAATATATGATATGTCAACTCTCCTTCAGGATTCTGCCTCACGACCACTGCTTTTATGTCCTTTTAAGCTCCTTTTCAAAACCCACCTTTTCAGGGAACTTCTAAAATAGTTCTATATTCTAGTATGCAGCTTTATCAAGACATATATAATAGACAGATTTTTCCTCTGATTATCCATTCCTCAGTTTCTCTCTTCCCTCCATTTCCTTGGATCTATTTTAGAGTGTAAACTCATTGGGGAACCTGGCTTATCATATCTGCTGCTTATAAAATGCTATGTACATTGAGAGCACTTTATAAATATCAGTAATTCATAATATCTGCATGGCATGAAATATGGCATGTCTGGGGCGACCTATTGTTATTTTTAAAGCAATTCAAAATCATAGTAACTGTGTTTAAAATCCACATTCCACTCAACACTGTTGCAGTAGCAATAGGGTACAATTGCAGTTTGCTCTCCATCAGCCCTTAGAAATTATCTTCCACAAATTTGTTTAGCCTCTCAAACCTACTGACCTACAGGCTATCAGCAAATTTTATGACAGTAAATTCCATGCAATTATGATAATCCACCTGGAGTTCATTTGAATAATTTGTTACCTTGAGACCTGAAAGCTTCAGCTCCATGAAATTGATTGGCTGTTAATCTCTCTCAGCCTAGCTTACCTCACAGCATTCATTTATTTGCTGTATGGATTCCATGCAAAAATGTGCAAGGACTTGAGTGAATGCCCAATAAAATCCACCTTACAAATGCTGCCTTATAGGATCTTTCTCTCTCTCTCCCTCCCTCCATCCCTCCCTCCCTCCCTCCCTCTCTCTCTCTCTCTCTCTCTCACACACACACACACACACACACACACGGGGGGGGGAGAGGAGGGTAATGGTATTCTTAATCAGACAACTGAGTAACATAAATAAATAAATGGTGATGGTGATGTGGGTAATACTGTAAGATCTATTCCCAAAGCAATATTAACTTCATAGGAGAGATTTATGGAGGAAATAATTAATTCCTTTTTCAGGCCCGATAATTCTCACCCTGCCAGTACGTTCTGCTCTATTTGCTTTTCAAACAACAGCAGCAATCTCATCTTTACTCTCCTGTATGTTAAATATATTTAAGTTTATGACTCTTTTGACCTCAAGCTCCTGTTCAGTATTATAGCACTGGTTTTCTGCTAAAACATTTCTACATCTACTATGTCACTTTGGTCGGTTTGGAAGAAGATTAAAAAGACCCAAGCGACAATTTCCCTTCCCCCACTCCAAAAGAGCAGAGCAACTCGCTGTGCTGAACTGATTTTACAACTGAATCAGTTTGTCAAATCAAATTTTCAGCGTGCCCGGGGAGGTCTAGAGAAACACCTCAGCAGACACTGGATATAGCTGAGCTTTATATTTTGCATTAACCCAAGCACATCACACATTTTTTCAAGCTACTTAGACAGAAATTTATCTTTCATTTCAGTCAGTCAGTCAGGTAAACCATCCACATTTCAGGGGGTTACCCAAAATAAGGGGAGAGAAAACAGCAAACAAAGTAAACATATAAAATCTAGATTCAAACCTGACTTCAGTGAAATCCAGTTGATGAGGTTTCTTCTTGGACAATAAAATAAAATAAAGGGTGGGAGAGAAAAAATCAGCAGACTTGGCCAGAATATGACTAAAGGGTCTTTGCAGACAAAAAGAAGCAGCCTGGGACCCAAAAGCTTAAGGCATTTGGAATGGGTGTGCGGAAAAGAGACGGGGAGAGCCAAGTATGTTTGAAATCTGTGCCCTCCCAATCTCCACATTCACTCGTGCTTGCTATTTATGCTGCTCGATGACGCTCAGCATTGTGGAACTGCCTTTGCACAGCACTAGGTAGGGTTACTTTGAAGAGAAGCAACATTTTAAAAATCGGAGGCAGCCCTTCCGCTGCTGAGTCCTTGCTGGCCCAAGAGAGGGAGAGTCACAGAAATGATCTGGGCTGCTTCTTCCTCTCTAAAAGAAGCTGGGGAGCCATACTCCGGCTCCTTTCCCTAAATGGTGCCTGGGAATCTCTTTACTCACAGCAGACCCTTTGGGAACAAAAACAGTGTCAGCAAAGCATTTTTTTTCTAGAGGTGGGGAGTAATTTACCATTAAAGGTTTTTGTACTGAATTCAAATCTTCAAAACAGCTGAGTTTTATATGGATCAGAAGACTAACATCCATAATATCTTATGGATATTATAAAGGAGCTATCATATTGATGATGAGAAACAATTCTCTGTGAAAAATAGTTCTCTGACTTGTTCTGATCGCTTTGTACTCTTTTTTAAAAATAAAACTTATGACAGTTTTCTTTTTTAAAACATTTTTTTTATTAAACACACATTAAAACATTGGACACAGTGCAACCATCCTGGCAATGTCTTTGCCATACGTACTGGAATATAAAGTTAAATATTATACCCACCATGCTTATTTACAATTGGTCTATTCAGTATTTATAAATATAAGGATATTGTATTTCCATCCATGTTGCTTTGTTCTTGTCTTATACATTTTCACTGTTATGATTTCATACATAATTCTAATCTCCATTCTATAAATCTTAGTCATTACTTACTTTGGGTCTTTCCTTTTTTGTTCCAACCATCAAAAGAATTTATCCCAGATCTTATAATATTCTGATTCATCTTTGTTCTTCAATTCCCATGTCAATTTATCCAAATCAGAAACTTATGACAGTTTTCTTTTGGGGAGAGGGAGAGAAAGAGGTAAAAAGAGACAAAGAGAAAGAGCAATTCTTTGTTTCTGACCAAAAAACCCTCTTTTAGGTAGGGGCCCAAGCACATTCTTTTCCTTCCCCTCTTCTGTAGTGTACTCATTGTGGACAGCATGATGGCTTTGTGACTCCAGTAAATAGAGACAAGAGAAAATAATCAGCTTTCCTGGTGGTCTATTCATGATGGAGCCTTGGCTTTCTCCTTTCTGAGAGTCTTTGGACAGAGACACTCTTATTCCCTGAGAAAATGATGAAAGTGTCATTGTTTTGATGGTCCTAGCAAACATTTCATGTAGCATGGCATCCTTGGTGTGAATTACTCTCCCCTTGGTAGAAGCAAATCTGCAGGCTTTTAGCAAGATCTGGGAATGAAGCATCCTCCACAGTGTCCAAAGTTCTGCAGTTCAGAATGCGGTGATATGATCCAGAAAAACAAGCTGCTCAGAGTCTGCTCTTCTGAATATGATTGTGGGCTTTTCCACACTACTGCCTTAAGCTGGTTCACTCCCAAGCGTATACTGGTTAGAAACTAAGCCAGCTTAAGATACCCTCTTCTGCCTTTCAATTCTTCATCTGATTTGGCCATGCTGATCTTCTGAACTTCCATCCAGATGGTGTTTACCTTGGCTCCATTTTTTTCTTTCTTTTCCATGGACAACTCTTTGAGATCATGTGGTTTTTATGGATAGAAATAAATCTTTCCATTTCCCACCATCGAGTCAGAGCTGAAGAAGCTTCTTGGATGAGAAGTGAAATGTCTTCAAAAGAAAAAAACAAGAAAATCCAGTTGCTTCTTGAAAAAGCACCTAGGGGATATCTATGGACAGATGTTTGTATGAGCCTTCTCCATTTTCTTCTGTCTGTTGTATGTAACACCACTCCTTATAATGCACTTACTGATGGATGGATAAAAATAACAACATAGCCCTCCCCCCTTTTCCATTGATATGGGCTTCCCGTGACGTAGGTTGATAGGAGAAATGTGTCAATTGATTTGTATTTTAACAGAATAACAGAATTGGAACGGACCGAGGAGGTCTTTTAGTCTAACTCTCTGCTCAAGCAGAAGATCCTATACTATTTCAGATTAGTGGCTATTCTATCTTTAAAAAAACCTCCTGTGATGTTCACACACAACTCACAACTTCTGGAGGCAAGCAATTCCACTGATTAACTGAATGATTAATTCTAATTGTCAGGAAATTTATCCTTAGTTCTACATTGATTCTTGTCCTGCCTTTGGGTACATTAAAGAAATGGTTGACCCCCTCTTGTTTGTGGCAGCCTATCAAATGTTGGAAGACTTCCATCATGTCACCACTAGTCCTTCTTTAAAGAGTTCAGTTCTTGGCAGAACTGTGGTCTATTTCACCTGATTAAAAGAGGAGAAAATGTGGGTGGTATCTGTGCCCACCTTGTACACTCCTCAGCGAAAATGATTTAAAAAACAAAACAGCGGTAGAAGGCAGTAGCCAACATTCCTACCACACTGTACGGTATCCAATTTGCCTACATGAAACAGATCACAGCAGGATACCTGCCGTGTGTGCTGCCAGAAGTAAAAAAAAAATATGCTGCTTTTGACACGTAGCAGAAAAAGATGGTCAGAGGTTGCCTTCCAAGTGGGTGGAGGGTCGGTAGAGAACACAATGTGCATTCCTGCCATCAAGAAAAGGTCTGTGGCCCTTACTCCCACCAGGACAACGTCATTGTGCAGATCAACCTTGTGATTGGCAGCTTCTGTCCAGAGATTACAGTTCCATCTCTTTTGCAAAATGTGCCAGATGTGGCTGCTTTGGGACAGCTAATCTCATACCGCGGGAGAATATTTTCTAATACTGGGGCTTAGAGTTTAAGTCCTAGAATAGGGACCTCAAATGATTTAGCCTTTCTTCTGTTGATTGTATGTCTGTGCAAAAGGAAAATCAGTAACTAAAACTTTAGAGGAAGTACCTTAAGGTAAATAAATCAGTCATTTGTTGATGTGATAGTTGTGGTGAGGAAAGATACCTTTTAAAAATCGTATATCTGAAGAAAGGAGAAGCAATAACACTAGGAGTCAAAATTGTGGAGCAATGCTTTTAATGCAATTCAATAAATCATTACTTCTTTTTCGTTTATTTGTTGCAAATTTATTGGGATTTTCATTATGGTTGTGTTTGTTTTTCTTTTTCAGATGGGGAACGAAAGAAGGCCAAGAATTAAGAAAGCAGAGACTTGTTTATTTTTGACAAACAAATCAAGTCTGAGGGTTTTTGAAGGGAGCAGAGACTGCAAATTATATTTGTTTTGGTTTTTTTTTAGGGGTGGATGAGTGAAGATAAAACAAGTAATGACACAAGGGATTAGAGGCAGCATTATAATGGAAATAAATTGACAGCTTTTGGGCTGAAAAAAATTCAAATGTTGAAAGATGGTAGAAAGAGATACTGAAAACTCCAACCCCTTGCTGATCTCTAGATATCATCGGGAGTTTTCATCTCAGATTTCTTAGCTCTAAATCTTATATTTTGTTAGCAAGATGTGAGAATAGTTTTAATAAAATTTAATTTGGGTTTCAGAGAAGGAGGAACCAAGGCACAGATGAAAATTAGTTCAGGAAGATAAATTATAAGATATCTGGACATGAGCAAACTGTTCTTCTGAATTTAATAGCATCAAAGTCTATAGGATTTCAGTTATGTCCTATGTAAAGGAACAGTCCAGAACACCAAATTTACCAGAATGACACATATTGTCAACTGACCCATTACTTTCCTATAATTATTGTTGAGGCGGAATAAAGCAGCTGCCTCAGGTTTGGATCTGAGGAAAAGGTAGCTATTTTATATATTGACATGTGGAATTTACTCCTATGATGTAGGGAGGGGCAGGGGTTCACAGGAGTTGCCAGATGCTTTAGCTAGCCTTCAACGATCTGTTTTTTATTGGGGGGGGGGAACAAAATACTTTCTGTGTGAGCAGACAAATTGAATCACTCCTTGTACAAATGAAAAGCCACTAGAGGTAGTCCCCAATTTATGACCTCAGTTGAGCCCAAAATTCTGTTGCTAAGTGAGACAGTTGTTAAGTGAATTTTGTCCCATTTTACAACCTTTCTTTGCTGTTAATTGAATTATTGCAGTTGTTAGGTTAGCAACATGATTGATATGTATATCTAGCTCCTCAATTGACTTTGCTTGTCAGAAGGTCTCAAAAAGTGATCACATGGACCCTGGGACACCTGCAATGGTCATAAATATGCCAATTTTGATAATATGACCTTGGGGATGCTACAATGGTCATGTGTGAGAAATGGACATGTCCATTATTTAGTGATGTGTTGTGGCTCGGCAGCGGTCTTCTGTGGGTCTTTTTGGGATGCGGGATTGATTGTGCAGCTGGGCGTATTCTAGGGATGGAGGGGCGGGTGGTGCCATGCCCTGGTTGCAGGAGTTGGCATTCCTTGGTTCGTTCAACATTGATTGATCATCAGTCGTGGTTTATGTAAGATACACTTGGATAAGTGCTTTGTTTTTCTGTAACCCTGATTCGTAGAGACTTTGGGAGAAGTGCTTTGCTTTCGTTTTGTTCAACTTGTGTTGCCGTAAGAAAGATTTGTTTTTCATTCCGTTATCTTCAGGCAGAGACTGTAATTAGGTTTATTTTGGGCTTGCAGCCAGTCTGAGCTGAAAACTGATAAGAGAGTTCCTTTTAAGTTGTTTGCCTGTCGTCTGTTTAACGAGCGGAGAAGGGGGGACAGAACAGTGATGTAACTTCAAACGGTCACTAAATGAACTGTCATAAGTTGAAGTATGTACCCTGTTTCCCCGAGAATAAGATCTCCCCAGATAAAAAGTCCAATCAGGCTTTTGAACGCATGTGCTAAAATAAGCCCTCCTCAAAAATATTGCAACACAGCAGCAGCCATGAGATGACCATACTCGCCGCCTCCTGCACTTCAAAAACAATAAGACCTCCCCGAAATAAAGGCCAAACTCTTATTTCGGGGTCAAAAGAAAATAAGACCTGGTCTTATTTTCGGAGAAACACAGTAGTTTTGCAGAATATTTTTATAATATTCTGATTTTGGCATTTAAGCATCAAATGCGACGCAAGAGGCAACTCCTAATTTACAAAGCCTTAGCAGGTGGCTGTGGTATCTGGCTGACTGTGAGAGTAGAAGCTATGTAGGGTGAGACCCAGGTAGGACTTTGATGGGAGCCCTTCTATCTACTTTGGTAATTTGGCCAGAAAAAGTAGCTTGACATATTGATGAAATACCCTGGGTTGAATTCAGTTTAGATAATTTCACTTTACTAATGCTGTCTAATGTTATTTTTTTCCCCGTTTGCCTTATGTTCCAAAGACCTGGATTTTCTTGTGCCATCTATTGAGCAACAGGCCCTAATACCAAACTTTACTTCTAAAGAGAAATACATTGTCTGCCTATTGATAAATTTATAGCAAACCTTCTCTGCAGGTCCCAGAGATTCCTGGTCCTACTTATAGAAAATATACTTTTATTTACAGCCACTATAGACATCCACCTCCTAGGCCCCCTCCCTGTCTCCTCCCACTGTGCTCTACTACAGCCTTTTGAATTTCTGGGATAATAGCAATTGAATAGCTCAATGGGAAATAGATGGTCTTGACTCTTGGCAGGCAGGGGGTCATGGCTTGGCAAGGGATAAAATGTTTTTATTTCACATTGAATGAATCCACTCTCTTCAGAGCAAATGATGATTTGTCGATGTGGAGACAATTTGGCTCATTGACTTCTATTTTTATACATCATTTCTGTAAGGATTTAATCTAAAAGAGGAAAATCGATGTGCTAAAACCCACCAGGCCATTTTAGCAAATGTGGAACATGCTTTTTAGTATGGTTTTGCAAATATATTTTGTAGTGGGTCTCTCTAGCCATGAGGCAACGGTATTGGATTCTTTTCTCTTTTCTTTCCTGGCATCTTCTTCCAATTTCCTCATTTCAGAACAATTTTTTTCCTTTTTACCTCAGAATACCTACAGAGGTGGTATTCATCAGGTTCTGACCAGTTCTGGAGAACTGGTAGTGGAAATTTTGAGTAGTTCAAAGAACCAGTAAATACCACCTCTGCTGGCCCTGCCTCCATCCATTCTCTGCCTCCTGAGTCTCAGCTGATCAGGAGGGAATGGGGATTTTGCAGTAACCTTCTCCTGGAATGGATAGGGAATAGGGATTTTACAGTATCCTTCCCCCAAGCCACACCACCAAGCCATGCCATGCCCACCAAGCCACACCCACAGAACCAGTAGTAAAAAAATTTGAATCACACCACTGGATCCCTAGTACCTCTATTGCTCCCCAGAAACCCAGCATCAAAGGAAGTTGCTAAGATGAAGAAATGTCAAGTGGGAAGAAGAAACAACTGTCCCAAAACTGAGATGTTATTTTGCTGAAAGAGATCTGCCACTGAAAATTCCTTTGTTTAGGATGTATCTTACCCTACAAGGTTAACCATGACTAGACCTTATTCCTAGAGATGCTAAAAAGCCTGTTTCTTATAAATGTTAGGATAGGAATTTTCTGAAATCTGCTCTCATGAAGCCAATTCTGCTGATCATTATGACTAAAAGCTTAAAAAGTTGCTAGAAGACCTTGAGATCGGCAAGGTTCCATCCCTTTCATTGATCCAGTTCTTGCAGGGTATAACTCATCAGGAGAGATGACTTTTTCAAATCTAGACATGTCATCTGATTGAAACAGATCTAGTATTTATAGCAGTGACTAATGCTGAGGGAAGTTGTAGATCAATAGCCTCTGGTGCGGGTACCAATTCCCCATCTCATTTGGAAAGATCTCAAAATGTGACTACAGGCTCGAAATCCTTTGCTGAGCTTTTGCATCAGTAGACAGCAGGAAAAAACACAACAATATACTAAACATCCAATGAAAGCATATATCTGACCTCACACACCAAGAACACACCAAGCTATAATGTCTGTTTATGTTTACAACATACAAAACACTGTTTAGTGTAATATGTAATTTTTTGGCAACTGAGTACCATATGAATATGGTTAAATAAATAAATAAACCACATGAATATGGTTAAATAAATAAATAAACCACATACACACACAAACATACATGAAGCCAGCTTGATGCTGTTGTTAAGGTACCAATCTAGAAACTGGGAGATTGGGAGTTCTAGTCCTGTTTTAGGCATAAAGCCATTTGGGTGGCCTTTGGCAAGTCAGTCTCTCTCAGATCTAGGGAACAGGTTAAGGGCAGGTAAACCTTACCTGAAATCTTCTGAAATCTTGCCAAGAAAACCACAGGAATTTGTTCAGGCATTTGCCAAAACTTAAAAACAAACACACTCCTTCAAAACAGCCTCTCCTTGCTGAAAACTCCATTTCTTCTTTCCTTCCATTTCTTCCTTCTTTTCACTTCTAATCATCCTATTTTAGCTTTCTTCACTATTCTTGCAAAACCTTCACCAACCAAATCCAAATTCATTTTGCAAATGAATCTCAGGAGAGATAAAACAGCAATTATAGTTGTTTAAATTGTATAAATTGGCTCTTCAAGCTACCATTCATTTGATTTGTTACACTAGAGTTTCTTTGTTTTCCACTATGCGAACTAAGTACATTTCCATCCAAACCAAAAGGGTCTGGAAATTACCTTACTAAAATATTTAACCAAGCATTTATTTCAGCTACAGTCCTTGCTTTTTTATTTGGAGCTTTTAAGGAATAGAAGGAATATGGCCATGAATCAACAGTGGATGAAATGAAAGATTTAGCAGACAAAGGTCCATAAAGCAACTCAAAATCCCAGAATCACAAGCGGGTCTTATACTATGGAAACCAAACAACTTCCTGTCCTTTCAGAGGACCATGGAGATGATCTTGAGGAAGATAGATGGCGGCTATTATGAAGACTTGAGCTTGGCGACTATTATGAATACATGAGCTTGGGCTTGATTCTCTCCTAATCAACCTAGAACTTACGAGAAATTTCCTAACAGTGAGAACAATTACCGTATTTTTAGGAGTATAAGATGCACCGGAGTATAAGATGCAGCAAGGTTTTGAAGAGGAAAATAAAAAACAGTTTTTGCACTCTGCAAACCTCCCCAAAATGGCCTGTTTTTTGCAAAAATGGGCCCGTTTCCCCCCCCAAAAAAGGCATGAATAGACTTTAGGGAGCTTTTTGCTCATTTCTGCCCTCCCCAGACCCCAGGAGCTCTCTAAAAGCTTCCTAGAGGCTATGCATGGCCAGTTTGGTGAAGGGGGCGGGGTTTCAGGAGGCAAAAATTGCTGTATTCAGTGTATAAGATGCACCCAGATTTTCAGCCTCTCTTTTGAGGGAAAAAGGTGTGTTTTATACTCTGAAAAATATAGTAAACAGTGGAACAGCTTGCCTTCAGAAGTTGTAGGTGCTCCATCACTGAAAGTTTTTAAAAAGAGACTGGACAGCACACTTGTCTAAAATGGTATAGAGTCTTCTATTTGAGCAAGTTGGACTAGAAGACCTCCAAGATTCCTTCCAACTCTGTTATTCTAAAAACATAATCTTAGTCTGAGGAAAGAGGAAAGAGGAAGGCTGAGAAAGAAGATTGAAGGCCAATATTTGTATCCCAGGATAATGTTGCACGATCTAATCTGGACCAGAGATTTATTCTTCCGAGCTTTAGGACTGGTGCTGGAGCCCAACTTCAGGAAATGTCACTCTACCGAAATATGTGCTTTGGTCTATACTATCAGTCATAGTTATGTGGTGCCTTCCTATTGGTTGATGGCCGGTGATTGGCTACTGTTTCCTTGTACTGCCAAGCCTTTGGCTCCTAAGTACCTGATAAATTAATGATAAATCAGCACTCCTGTTTATTGACAAGGGGCCTGTTTCTGAGTCTTCAATCATTTCCCTGGCTATCTTTATACCTGCATGGCCAACAATATTAGTAGCTGCAGATACAATTAATTATATTAATATCAATTAATCATATTAATATCAATTAATTATATTAATATCAATTAATTATATTAATATCAATTATTCATATTAATTGTGCATTGTACATTATAATTGTATAATTTATACTTGAATTGGCTAAGTAACACACTTAGGAAGAGGTAACTAATTTTTGGATGGTTTTGGACTGCCCCATCACCAGGAAATCTGAAATAGTATAGGTAGTCCTCAACCTACAACCACAATTGCGCCCAAAATTTATGTTAAGTGAGACATTTGTTATGTGAGTTTTGCCCCATTTTATAACATTTCTTCCCACAGTTGTTAAATGAATCACTACAGTTGATACATTAGTAACCTGGTTGTTAAGTGAATCTGGCTTCCTCAATGACTTTACTGGTCAGAAGGTCATAAAAGGTGATCACATGACCCTGGGACACAGGAAAGGTCATAAATATGAACCAGTTGCCAAGCATCTGAATTTTGATCATGTGACCATGGGAATGTTGCAATGATCATAAGTGTGAAAAACAGTCGAAAGTCACATTTTTCAGTGCTGTTGTAACTTTGAATGGTCACTAAATGAACTTTTGAAAGTTGAGGATAAAATATCCCAACCCATGGTAAAAGACCAAGTGAAGAAGAATCTTCTCCTGCAGTACCAAGACAAACAGCTATAGAAATGTTCTGATATAGAAATCTAAACAAAAATGATAATTCAAAAACTTTCACCACTTCTAAAGATGCAAGTGTTCTAATAAAAAGCTGTATTCTACATGGGAATGCCCTTGCTGGTCTGGAATGCAGCATGCATGTAGTTCTGGGTACTCCATGATTTGCTTGTGTAACACTGTTATTTCCAGAATTGCACTGGCTTTCACTTTTTAATGGGTAGAATTCAAGGTGGGAGTTATCACTCTTAAAAGACCTACATAGTTATTTGTGGAACCATCTTTCCTGAGGGTATCTACCTGTCTCACTAGATTTGGGCACACTCCATGTTCCTTCCCTCAAATGTTATCATCAGTGGGGAACTTGGAGGCGTACTTTTTCTGAGGCCACCACGGTCTTTGGAATATCTCTAATTTGAGATTTTAGGGTTTCCTACCCTTTTAGTTTTTGAGAAATCCCTGAAGATCTGGCTCTTCCATCAAGCATTGGGTTAGGATGGGGTGGAGTTAGGAGGTTAACAGCATGGGTGATTTTGTATATTTCCACCAGTTTTCTTGTCTATTGCCCTTTGAAAGCCACAATTTAATCTGGCCTTAAGAAGTTCCAGTTTGCCTTATCAGCTCTTTAGGTCTTTCCTTTTATCCTTCAATTACCGTAATGTTCTGAAACAAGAAATTGACCTTCTGGTCTCTGACCAGCAGCTTCAGACTGATAAGTTCCCTGAAGGAAAGAGGCAGGAGGCGCCTGAGGTAAGTCAACAGCAACCTTTATTATAGAACAGTTCAACAAGCAAGCAAGCAGTAGACAGGGGCCTCCCCCCTGCTTGACTGCTATTTATACGGAGCTGTCAAGCAGGGAGGCCAATAGCAGCATGTCTGACAGCCCGCACTCAGCCATGCCATGCCGGAGCCAATCAGGCGCGGCCTGGCTGTTGCTGGCTGTCATTTGTAAGTTTTAGATATGAGGAGGTGCTGAGGTAAATAACTGAACCTTTTATTAACAGCAGTAACATGAACAGCAAGTTCAGAACACGCACGCTGGACAGCGCCGCCTGACAGCTATTTATACGAATAGCTGTCAGGCGGCCATCCAATGGGGATACCGCAATTCTCCCACCGGCCAGCAGCATTCCAGAGCCAATCAGCTTCCTGCAAGGCGTGACTTGGCTACTGGTTGCGTCAAGAGAACGCAACACCCCTTCCCCCCGGATAGCACATGCGTAGTCATTCAGGTACTTTGGCCGGCTACGCAGGCGCTGAGACCGCCTCAGTTCGGGTGTGGTTGCAGAAGACGTCAGAGGTGGAGGAGGAGCCCTGTTGGAGTGGCAGAGCAGAATCGGAGGCCCAGCCCCTTGCCTCGTGCCGGAATTTAAAGATAAGTTCATGGCGGCGGTGGTAGTCGGTGGCGGGTTGCCTGGCTGGTTGCGTTGCGGTGGTTGCGGCTGGAGGCCAGTGTTGGGCAGAGCAGCCGGAGCAGCGTGGGCCTGTGGTCTGGCTGGCTGGGTGGTTGCGCGGCACCGTAACTGGTCTATATGGCACTGCCAAACTCGTCAGTCGCCAATTTGGACCCTGTAGGAACAGGGCCCCGTTAGTGCTTGTATCACGACTGGTACCCACTTTGCTTCACCCAAATAGTTCTGGGCATATACCTCCTCCCCCACTAAGAAGGTCCGGTTGGGGCATAGACATGGGAGCGAAGTGGGGATGTAGCCGGTCCAGGGTGGTGTGGAGCCGCCAGCCCATTAGGTTTTCAGCAGGAGACTTGCCAGTGGTGGAGCATGGGGTGGAGTGTTGTGCTTGTAGGTAGGTACAGAGCCTGGCTCGCCAGGGTAGGTGACTGAGACGGGCCAGGCTTTCCTTGGCAGAGCGAATAGCGCACTCAGCCATTCCATTGCTTGCGGGGTGGTAGGGGGCCACCGGGGCATGGCGAACCCCCAGGCTGGCCAGGTAGAGGCAGAATTTGGCGGAGGCAAATTGGGGGCCGTTGTCGGTCACCAAGATATCCGGTAACCCGTGGGTCGAGAAAAGGCACTCGAGAGCGTGGATGGTGGTGGCAGATGTTATAGAGCGCATAGGTATGACCTCCATCCACTTGGAGAGGGTGTCCACTATAAGAAGGAAGGTGTGCCCATCAACCAGACCAAAGAAGTCCGCATGGAGGCGGCTCCAGGGAGCGGAGGGTGTTTCCCACTCCTGGGAAGGAGAGGTGGGTGGGGCGGGTTGTACAGCTTGGCAGGGTGGGCACCGCTACACCCAGCTGGCAATGTCAGTGTCCATGGAGGGCCACAAGACATAACCGCAGCCCAGTGCCTTCATGTGGACTATGCCTGGGTGACCCTCGTGGAGGCGACGCAGGACAAGCTGGTGCAGGGTAGGTGGGACGACCACCCGGGAGCCCCAAAGGAGGCATCCCTGGAGGATGGAAAGTTTGGTGCGGCGGTGAAGGAAAGACAGGAACTCGGGAGCCCAAGAATCTGCCATCCAGCCCCGGCAAACGGCATCCAAAGCACGATGAAGGTGGGGATCGGAGGAGGTGGCCTGGGCGATATCGGAAGCGGAAAGTGGCAGCTCCAGGTTGTCTACAAGGAAGACGGCGGAGGCCACGGACGGGGCAGGGTCAGAAACCTGGGCGGGCAGCAGACAGCGGCTCAAGGCATCCGCGTGGCCCATATGCTTACCCAGCTGGTAGTGCAGCTGGTAGGAATAAGCGGAGAGGAATTTGGACCAGCGGGACATGCGGGGTGACAGGATGGGGGGGGGGGGGTGGCGCGATCCCCCACTAAGATGCCGAGAAGGGGCTTAAGGTCTGTGAGGAGGGAGAACGGGTGGCCGTAGAGGTAGTGATGAAACCTCTTCACCCCAGCTATGGCCGCCAGAGTCTCCTTGTCCAGGTGGCTGTAATTCCTTTCAGCCCTGGACAAGGTACGCGAATAGAAGGCGATGGGTGCTTCTGAGCCGTTAGGGAATGAGTGGCTCAGGACAGCACCCACGCCATAAGGGGAGGCGTCACAGGCTAAAAGGAGGGGCAAGTGCTCGTCGTACTGCGCGAGCACAGGGGCAGCTCTCAAGAGGCTTTTGACAACTGCGAGCGCATGCGCCTCATGGCTGGTCCAGATCCAGGGTGCGGAGGAATCCAACAAGCGGTGAAGGGGCTCCGCCACCGATGCCTTATGTGGTATAAAGGCAGCATAGGAGTTAAGCAGCCTCAAAAAGGCTTGAAGCTCTGCCTTGTTGGAGGGAGTGGGGGTGTTGGTGATGGCCTCTACTTTGGTGGGAGAGGGGTGGATGCCATGGGCATCCACGTGGAAGCCCAGGAAGTCAATGGAGGAAACCCCCAGTTGACACTTGGAGCGCTTCAGGTGTAGACCTGAGGCGCGGAAACAGGAGAGGACAGTCCGGAGGGTGGAGATGAGTCCTGATTAGTCCGGAGCGGCAATCAGGACATCATCAAAGTATGGCATCACACCAGGGATGCCATGGAGCAGGCGCTCCATGAGTCCCTGGAAAAGACTGGGGGCCATGCTGATGCCAAATTGGAGGTGTTTACAGCAAAATGCCCCCCAGTGCGTAACTATGGTCTGGGCGGTGGTGGTGGCATCGTCCACTGGCAGCTGCTGATATGCTTGGGCCAGGTCCAATTTGGCAAAAATCTTGTCCTGGTCCAAGGAATGCAGCACATGCTGGACGACGGGCACTGGGTAGGGGTGGGCCTGAAGCGCCTTGTTGACTGTGTTTTTGTAGTCAGCGCAGACCCTCAGGGAGACGTCTGACTTCAGGGGCAGGACAATAGGGGTCTCCCAGGGGCATGATCCACTGGCTCTAGAATGCCCTGGGATATGAGCTTATCCATCTCAGCGTCGACTTTAGCCCGCAGTGCCAAAGACACCCTGCGAGCTTTTAGTCAAATGGGTGCCACCAGGGGATCCAAGATCAGGGAGATGGGAGTGCCTTTATAACGGCCCAAGGTATCGCTGAAAACGTCAGCGAATTCTGAAATTAGCAGATCCAGATCAGAGGCCAGCCTGAGGGAATTAATGCCGGTGATGGACAGGCCAAAGGCACGGAACCAGTCCAGCCCCAGGAGAGAGGTCAAGGAATTCCTGACCACGATGAGGGGCAAGGGACCCTGGAACCGCCCATACTGGACCGGCAAGGTGAGGCACCCGAGGACAGGAATGGGAGTCCCCTGATAGTCCCTGAGATGGCAAGGGGCAGAAGAAAGTCGATCCGGCTTGAAGCGGGGGAAGAGTTTTTTAAGCGTGTCCCAGGAGATGATGGATCTCGAGGAGCCGGTGTCAAGCTCCATGATGCAAGGGTGGCCAGCTAGTAAGACGCGCAGATGCATCTTACCCCGGCCCCCTGAAGCGGTTGACACGGAGTCAAGCAGCCATTCGGGCACAAGCCCCTTGGGCTCCGAGATGGCGTAGCACCGGGAAGACGAAGCCATGGATGCAGGCTGGCACCCGGCAAGAGCTCTGGCAGGCCGCGGTGTTGAAGCAGGGGAGCGGCACACAGCGGCGATGTGGCCCTTCTTGCCACACTGGCGGCAGAGTGCGGCCCGGAACCAGCAGGAGGATCGTGGATGGCTGCCGCAGCAACTGAGGCAGGCTCCGGTGTCTTTGAAGGAGAGGGACTGGAGTCGATCCACTGATAGGTCGAAGTCGGACCGCGGTTCATCCGGGCCCATCTGGCAATGAATGGAAGCAGGAGGAAAAGAAGCTGTGACCGAAGGAGGGAAACGGCGAAGATCTGGCGTGGACTGGCCGGCCATTTTGTAAGCTCGGGCCTCATCAATGGCTATCTTCATTGACAGCTCCGAGTGAGAAAGGATGCGACGGTGGAGGTTCAAGTCTTGGAGGCTGTAGATAAATTGCTCCAAGAGCGTGTCGTCCAAATCAAGGAATTTGTAGTCGATGGTGGCTGTGCAAAGAGCCGCCACGTACTTGGTGATGGACTGGCCCTCCCGCTGGATACAGTGACGGAAATGTTGACACCTGGCATAGCGGGAGGGAGTCAGTTCATAGTGAACCTTGAGGCGTGACAGGAGAACATCAAAGGGAACCAAATGTGATGGCGAAGGAGCTGAGAGGGCACGAGTGGTGGCAAACATTTCGGCCCCGCAATAATGGAGGAAAACCCCTCTCTTTCGTCCCTCAGGAAGATCGGTGAGCCCGTGAGCCTGGAGGAAGATTTCGAATATTTCCAGATAGGCATCCCAACTCTCAGCCTCAGGACAGAAAGGCAAGAAAGAAGAAGCGGCAGCAAGGGCCGGGAGGTGCACTGGGTTGACGTAGCTCATCCTCATCGCCAGGTTTTAGATACGAGGAGGCACTGAGGTAAATAACTGAACCTTTTATTAAGAGCAGTAACACGAACAGCAAGTTCAGAACACATGTGCTGGACAGCGCTGCCTGACAGCTATTTATACGAATAGCTGTCAGGTGGCCGTCCAACGGGGATATCGCAATTCTCCCGCCGGCTGGCAGCCGCGCCAGAGCCAATCAGCTTCCTGCAAGGCGTGACTTGGCTGCCGGCTGCGTCAAGAGGATGCAACAGTAAGTGCGAGGACTAAACAAAGACTTTTCCTCTCTTTGCTCCCAGGAATACATGGATTCCATCTGCACCAAGAAAAACAGCCTGGCATCATTCACGTGAGCATAGACCCACTAAAAGGGAGATTTCAGAGAAGCATATTTATGAACAGTTGAGACCCTCCAAATATTGTTGAATTTCAACTTCCATCATCGCCCACTATTGACGCTGCTGGTGAGGGTTACTGGAAGCAGGAGTCCAACAACTTTGCAAGGCAACATCTTTGGTGAGGAGCCAAATAGCAACTGCCTGAAAGTGAAAAAAAATTCCAAAACTGCCTCTGGAGATAGCTGATTCTTCTTCACTGGAGTTTGTGACTCAGAGTTGAACTGAAGGGTCAGGAATATTGTTGAACAAAAGGTCATTCAAATCAAAACATTACAAAAGAATCTTCCTAGGAGACTTACTCTAGCAGATGAAAATCAGAAAGACTATAGTTTGAAGATGTTGGCTAAAAGTATCACAAATTAGGGAGTCAGCTTGGTATCCACTGGTTTGTGCCCTCTTTCATAATATGAAGAGGGCAAAACACTGGGGCTGGGAGCCTGGGGCAAAAAACAACAACACTTATTGCCTACAGCAAATGACTTCAGTTAAAATTGGCAACTTCTATTTTTTTTAATAATTGCTTTCACTTTGATTCAAAAATATTCTGGACTTTTAGCCCTGTTTTGGTGTTCATAGAGAATATACGGCAGAACATATATTCTACTGGGTCCAGTTAAGCAGATTTCTAGATAACAGATAAAGCGACCAGCTTAGATATAGCCAATCTTGTCAAGATGCACTTCAGGCTACTTAAAGAAATGGGACATTTATCCACCAGTAGCTGCCAATGGTAAATATTCCCATTTGTGGTCATGAGACCATAGCAGTCAACATTTCTCCTTACAAATTGGAGCAAACATTTGCCAGTTATACCTGGGCCAGACCCAAAGAGTACCATTATCTTTATTCTTCAATTTGTTTATGGACTTTCTTGCCAAACTTTCAACATGTTTTGTATATTTTGAGCAGTGATTAAACTTCTTCATTAAGCCTTGCTATGTAGAATGAGCCTTCATTGGAGAGGGAGGGAGGGAGGGAGGGAGGGAGGGAGGGAGGGAGGGAGGGAGAGAGAGAGAGAGAGAGAGAGAGAGAGAGAGAGAGAGAGAGAGAGAGAGAGAGAGAGAGAGAGAGAGAGATGTTCCTGTTCATGAACCTTGATGGTATTTCCAGATACTTTAGTGATTACAATAGAATATATAGAATATTGGCCAAGTGCGATTGGACACACAAGGAATTTGTCCTTGATGCGTATGTTCTCAGTGTACATAAAGAAAAATAAAATAGAATACATTCATCAAGAATCATAAGATACAACACTTAGTGATAGCCATAGGTTACTAATAAGTAATTATGTAAGAAATGTAACAGATATGTAGTATATACTTGTTTACGTATCTTGATTCTCAAATAGGGAAAGTTTCATTCAGAAGTTAGTCATCAATAAACTATATCACAAAATGGATTTAAAGTGCAGTATATACCTTTTGTTTTGGTCGATATTTTTCTATATGTGTAAACATTATTATTGCATGGTGCATGCTTAGCACCATGATGGCACCAACAATAATTAAACAATAGATGTGATCTGTGTTTAACAATAGTTTCAGATAGTTGGATCTCATGAAACAATCATGTCTTTTACTTTAATGCCATCTGGTGGATCCTGATTATCTGATTATTATATGCCCGGTGGGATTGTATCTTCTGGAATCTAGTTAGTTATAACCTTCACTCAGGCTGTATCGAGAACCAATGGTAACACTAAACTGTTATGTGGAATCTCACAATCCTTTTCTGTGTGCTGTTTAACACCTTAATATTTTAATTCATTTATTGCAATAAATGGGGCACCCTCAATGTGAAACTGGAGCCAAATTAAACCATTAGATGATCCAATTTGACTCCATGCTGCTAGCAGACACATCTTTGTTAATGCCATTAGTTGTGATTCTAAAGGATAAAGTTTACAGGATTTTACTGAGAGAAGTTGTCATTAAGGAAACTGATCTCAGTTTTGTAAAACAACGGACAACAGGTCTATATAAATAGTTTTGAGCAGCTTTCTAGCAGGGAAATAAAATCTAGATTTAAATTAGAGATAACTCTACACACACGATTCAAACTGAGAGATCTTTAGTGCTCTCTGAGCTTGTTCATTTTCTTGCAGACGTTTCATTACCCAAACTAGATAACATCATCAGTGCTAATAAGGGGTGGGGTTTGCTCTATGTTTATATTCTAGTGGCTTGCTCTATAGGTGTTGGTGGGGGTGGTCTTAGAGTTTCTTTGGTCAGGCTGTTTACTGTTGACTTGTTTATGGATAGGGGTGCTGTTTCCTTGATTGTTGGTCTGATGTTGATCTTGGGTGCTGCTTGCTGCTTTTGTTCCCTTTTTGGCTTGTAAATTGTCTCTTTTTTGCATAACTTATAGATATTGTTTATGCCTATATGTCTATTGATGGCTAGCTTGTCAGAGTGCCAGGTTTCTTAGAAATTCTCTAGGATTGTTGGACTTGGCTTGTTCTAGGATGGTCACAGTTTCCCAACTGAAACTTTGGTTCAATCTATATGTTGTAAAATTAAAGAGTTTTCATCATGTCTTCTGACTGCTAGTTGGTGTTCATGAATGCATTCTCCCAGTCTTCTGTCTGCTTGTCCTATGTAGCGGTTGCAGTCGTTACATTGTATGTTATAGATGACTCCTCATTTTTCTTTTAGGGCTGATAGGTCTTTTGATGTTTTGAAGGGCTTTATAATTAGCTTGTGTGCTATGTCGATTCCATGCGGTTGTTGTAATCTATTGGTGGTTTCTGAGATGCTCTTGGTTTATGTCAGGGTATTCTTTTTAGGATTTGCATTGGTTGCGCTATATCGGGTTGAGTGGTCAGGCACTTTTTGGTAAAGTTGTGTAGATATCCATTTTGTTGGGATATGTTGTATAGATGCTCTGTTTTCATTTTCTGCTGTTCAGGATTGCAGCATTTATCTAAATAAGAATGTATTCATCTAAATAAAGTTCTCACACAGCTTCTGTTGTGGGGAGTTAGGTTGTCCCTTTGGTAGTGGAGCCCTTGGTTGGCATGGGGTAGTTTTTGTGGACACTTGTATTTCTAGTTTGCTATTACGATCTCTGCTAATCAGGATGTCCAGGAAGGATAGTAAGTTGGTTTTTTCTTCTCTGGTAAACTGGATTCCTCTGCATATGTTATTGGTGGTTCTGTGTTGACAACCACTCAATAGATAATGCAACAGTGCATTTAGATTGGAGGAACTAAATGGAGGAACATGGTTAGACTTAGGAGCTCATGAGCTTAGAGACCAGAAAGGGAAGGGGAGGATTCTGAAAGAGAGAAAAATAAGTACTGTTGATGGACAGAAAACAGATGGAAATGAGAGACAACAGAGCCTCCCTTTACTGTTAATCAATTCCTCCAGATCACTGTGTTCTCCCTTTCCTGTTTTCTCAGCATCTTAAATCTCAGCCTGCCTTTTATGATATCTGTGGTAGTGGTAGCACGAGCACTCTGCAGCGAAAACAGGCTCCTGAGCTCCATTTTCAACTGTGATGGCCTCCTGCAACCCTCTGCTAGCAAAAATGAAGCTCTGTTTTTGCTGGCAGAAGCACTGCAGGCTGGTCCTTCACTGTTTCCAGGGTGGCCCTGCAGGCCAGATCTAAGCACCCCATGGGCTAGATCCGAACCCTGGGCCTTGAATTTGACACCTGGACAACAACTACTTCATTAGATTTCCTTCCTTCCTTCCTTCCTTCCTTCCTTCCTTCCTTCCTTCCTTCCTTCCTTCCTTCCTTCCTTCCTTCCTTCCTTCCTTCCTTCCTTCCTTCCTTCCTTCCTTCCCTGGAATACAGCTATAACTAACAGATTGGAGCTGACCTTTTATAAATATCTTATAGGCATGATTTACATTTTTAAACCACCAATCAGCAATAGTTGTTTGGGTTGCAATTACAATCTTCTCAGTCAAAAGCAGAAAAAGCTTGAGCAATTTTTACAGATTTTGGGATTGCAATTCAGCATAGCAATCTTCAAGGTGGCAATGCACTCCTTCTGTTGAAGTGATTATGCCATCAGTAGTTATGGAACTGAAACATTTCACACAATTTTCAGGGTTTCAAGGGTGGAAAAGAAGTGAAAGCAAACTAAATCTCCAATCATACCTTTAAAAAATAGTTTTAAAAGAATCCTTCGGGTTGATTTTCTATCTCCATTTAATTGATTTCAAAAAAGGTTGGGCTGATGAAATTCAGCAGTTTTTCTACTAAATTTCTGCAGTATAGTTCAGGATCTGGGAAACTTCAGTATTAGCTTGCAAAGTAAAGTAGTTCAAGAAACTTATGTTATACAAGCCAGTGCAACTTTTATTGTACTCATTATTATAACAGAATAATGTAAATCTGAATGTGCTTCCCTTGCCTCTTATTTTCATGTGACCTGGAGGCAGGGGTGGGTTTCAAAATTTGTTCGAACCTACTCGGGGGGGGGGGCCTCCTTTGTGGGTGTGGCTTGCCACCCATGTGACCGGATGGGAATGGCTTGCTAATGCCGCCCGCCGCCACTACTGCCGCCCCGCTACTGCTGCCCCGCTACCGCCGCCCCCCCACCCGCCTTTGGCCGTGTAGTGCACGCGAGCCCATGGCTTTTGCAAGGGAAGGCCTGGAGGCTTTCCCTTGTGAAAGCTAGTTCGCCGCCCTCCACTTCAGCCGCTACCGCCGCTACCGCCGCTACCGCCGCTACCGCCGCTACCGCCGCTACCGCCGCTACCGCCGCTACCGCCGCTACCGCCGCTACCGCCGCTACCGCCGCTACCGCCGCTACCGCCGCTGCTAACGCCCCCCGCCTTTGGCCGCGTAGTGCACGCGAGCCCGCGGCTTTTGCAAGGGAAGGCCTGGAGGCCTTCCCTCGCGAAAGCTAGGCTGCCGCCCCCACTTCAGCTGCTAACGCCGCTAACGCCACTAACGCCGCCGCTAACGCTCCCCCACCCAGCTTCGGCCACGTAGTGCACGTGAGCCTAGCTCGCGAAAGCTAGGCCACCCCCCTTCAGCCGCTACCGCCGCCGCCACCATGAACGCTGCCGCTACCGCCGCCCCCACCCACTCCCTCTTTTCCTTACATTCCAAGTGGCTGATTGCTGCTATAATAACACTGTGACTCCCAGGATCTTTTATGGAAAATGATGGTGGTGACCTACCTTTGAATGTGAGTGACCTACCTCTAATGTGAGTTGTCAAGATTTGTTTCTCCAAGGGGAAAAGGATTAGATGAATGGAATTGGAGCTTTCCCATGCTCAAATTCCAAAGCAGGACACCCTTTGATTTATAGGAAATAATCACCAAGCTATATCTTTTATATATGTGTATGTATACACACACACACACACACACACACACACGTGTGTGTTGTGGCTCGGCTGGAGAGCTGTTATCAGACTCTGACAGCGAGGGGCCCTATGAGTCATACTTGGAAGAGGAGGAGGGCTCTGGACAGGGGTCTGACTCTGAGCAGAGCTCAGAGAGACTAGTTGGTCCCCAGGTAATGACTGAGCCTTGGGTCAGTGGGGAGGAGACAAGAGAGGCTGACAAAGAACCCTCCTGTGAGTTGTTTCGGGATGCACGTAGGAGAAGAGCTGACCAACATAAGGAACAATTGAGGACTCATAGGAGGTGATAACAAGCAGCTGTTGCTCGTTAGAGTCTTCTCATACGGATAAAAAGACTGATGGTGCCACGCCCTGGTTGCAGAAGTCAACGTTCTCCGTTTGTGTGTAACCATTGAGAGAAGCGTTTAGCTAAGTGTTTGGATTCACGTAACTCTGTTTGGTATTTAGTTTGAGTGAAGACTTTTTGTATTTTTCAAAATAACCAGTGCATAAGTATTTCTTACATTATTATTAACATGCTCTGATACTAAATAGTTAGATGTTCTACTCCCCCTCCCAAACTGAAAACTTGGTCATGGGTGCAGCCAGTACATGACATGCTGGCTGAGAGTTTGGAGAGGAGCCTGAGGGAGAGAAAGAGGATAGGATAGGGGAGGATTCTGTGGGGGGAGCCTGAGGGAGAGAAGGGGGATAGGAGAGGAGAAGCTTCTGTGGGACAAGACTGAGAGAGAGGAGGATAGGATAGGGGGGATTTTGTGGGGCAAGCTGAGGGAGAAAAGGGGAGAGGAGAGGTCAGTGGTAACTACTCATTAATTTTCAAGTGTCAATTTATCAAGTTAGATCACATAGTTTCGTAGCTGAGCATGGCTATTCAGCTAATCTCTCATATATACCTAAGGCTTCAAGGTACGCTTGGGGGAAAAAGTTGTTTATATTATCCAGACTGTTACCATCTTTAATAGACTAGTAAGATTTTTTGAAGCAGAGTTTATTTGATGACAAATATATTGTCCATTCCAGCTATGTTCATAGAGTAGAAGGGGTCAGCTAAGCCATTGAATCCAACCCCATTTTCATTGTGGATGAATGTCCAAAGGCACTAGAGTTATTTCTCTTTTGTAAAGATATTCAGAACAAACAATAGAAATGGAGAAAAAAATTGTTGTGTATCTCTAAATCAACAGCTACCTTGCTAAATCTGACCTTTTCCAGATGTATAGTGCTTGCTTTAACTATGAAATTGCTCACAGAATTCTTTATGTCCTGAACTGACATTTAATAGGTTTTTTTTTAAAAAAGAAATGAACTCAGAGTAGACAATAGTAATGATATCTCTGTAATACCTGAGTAGTTTATATAATACCAGAATCTGTAGATGAGAATTTAACCTTGATTGGAGCTAGAATGAGATAAAAGAAATTGTCAAATGAAAAATGGAACCTTATTGTATTACTATTTCTTGTTGGGTTATTTATTTATTTTTATGCTTTTATCCTCTATTCTAATGTAAAGGTCTAGGAGGTGCCTTTGGAGTCTGAACAGAACAGATATAAAATGAATAAACAAGCAAATCCTAGCTAGAATCAATTCATGTTTTATTGATAAATTTTATATTCAGCTGAATCTCATAAAATAATTCAAAATTGATCAGTACAATAATAAATTGTCTCTTTTCCTCATTTTTCAAATAACTTCATTAATGATACAAGTTACTTGTATGATGACAAACAACGGTATAGTTGCTATATATATATTATATTTTGAGTTTTAAGAAAATATATTCTTCAGAATAGCAAATGTACATTTAAAGCTTTGAAATACAGAATCTTCTGGAAATTTTGGAAATGTTTGATTAGCTTTTGCCATTTGTATTTATATATTTGATTAAATACTAATTTATATCTCACTTTGTATGCAATGTATGGCTATGAAAGTTGGACCATAAGGAAGATTGTGCGCCAAAGAATTGAGGCCTTTGAACTATGGTTCTGGAGAAGACTCCTGCATGTCCCTTGGATTGCAAGGCGATCAAACCGGTCAGTCCTAGAAGAGGTCAACCCTGACTGCTTTTTAGAAGGCCACATCCTGAAGATGAAACTCAAATACTTTAGCCACCTAATGAGAAGGAAGGACTCACTGGAGAATGCTGGGAAAGACTGAGGGCAAAAGAAGAAGGGGATGACAAAGAATGAGGTGGCTGGATGGAGTCATTGAAGCAGTAGGTGTTAGCTTAAATGGACTCTGGAGGATGGTAGATGTAAAAAAATTTACATTTCTTTTTGTCTTATCCAATTTTCCTAGCCATTGCCACTTAAAATGTCTTAATAAATGAAATAGCAAAAGCACTTAGACTTATGTACAACTTCATAATGCTTTACAGCCCTGTGTAAGCAGTTTGCAGAGTCATCATATTGCCCCAGCAGTCAAGGTCCTCATTTTACTGACTTCAGAAGGATGTAAGGCTGATTCAAACTTGAATTGCTGTGAGAATTGAACTGCTGAACTGCAGCTGGCAGTCATCAGAATATCCTGCAATACTGCTCTCTAACCACTGCACTACCATGGCTCTTCAAGTAATTAAAACTTTATTTTATTTAAATTTACTGTGTTGGACACTGTTTTTAAAGTTTACTACACAGGACAAGACATAGGCCTTCCCTCTAGATTGTCACTTCCCTACTTTCCATCTTAAACAATTCAGTTTAAGAAAAATAGTCCTAACAGTTTGTCTAATTGATAAGACATCAGGATAGAAAGCAGGAGGCTGAGTTCAAGTCCTGTCTTAACCATGAAAGTCAACTGGGTACCTTTGAGCCAGTTGCTCTCTCTCAGCCTAATCCACCTCATAGGGTTGTTGTTGTGGGGAAAATAAGAGCATATGTGTTGGATAGGTTTGCCACCTTGAGTTATTACAAAAAATAATAAAGATGGGATACAAATTAATAAATTAAAAGTATACATTGTACCTTTATTTTTCATATGGAACATCCTAAAGGAGGCAATGAGGAGCTATGAATCATATAGGCAGATACTTAATCCACTGGACAGAAATCCCCCACCAGCAAACCTTCTCATATATCCTCCTATAAGGTGGTAGAGCGATAAGAAAGCAGCCTTAAATATAAGTCCCCAAACTCATTTACCTCTCTATGTGTGTGCTACTTAATTTTTTAATTAATGTCTGTTAATACTCAGGTTAGACTATTTATGCTATCAGGGAAATGAAAACTCGTGCAAACTTTCCGTCAGATTAGGTTTAGAGTCAGAAGCCAATCAGCATCATTGTATAGAAAAATCAGTTTCTAGGAGCATAGGATGCATGACAAGTAGTTATTCTTTTTTCCCCTGCAACAATGCAGGAACCTGTCCTTTTATAGATAGGTAAATGTTTCATTTGAATGCCATGACTGACATTTGAATGTCATGAATGAGAGAGCAAAGCATAGCACAATTTAAAATCAGCATTTTAATTGAACATGCCTAAAATGTCATGTTCCCTATCATATTATGTCACATTTCCTACTGTATTATTCAGGTACCTGATTAGTGCCAGGGTGACTTTCCAGACCACTGTGACTCATTAAAGCTTTCTATTAACGGAATGATAGCTCTCCTCAGACCCTGAACATCATCGTCATGGTCTATTCAGAGAGAAAAAGCATATGTCAGACGATCCAGATTAACCATAGTATGGATAGCTAAAATTGCATGCCCCAACAAGGTCCATCCAAATCAATTCTCAGGAATAATTATGGCACAGACTATCTCTCGTTTTTTGAGACCATGTTTCAAAATCTGCTCTACTACTTGCACGTATAATGAAAGCTACAATAACAGAGTGTGTAGCAGAGGTGGTATTCAGCAGGTGCTGACCAGTTCTGGAGAAGCGGTAGTGGAAATTTTGAGTAGTTCGGAGAACCGGTAAATACCACCTCTGACTGGCCCCGTCTCCATCTATTCTCTGCCACCCGAGTCCCAGCTGATCAGGAGGGAATGGGGATTTTGCAGTAACCTTCCCCTGGAGTGTGGAAGGAATGGAGATTTTATATTTTCCCCTGCCATACCCACCAAGCCATGCCCACCAAGTCATGCCACGCCTACCAGCCATGCCCACAGAACTGGTAGTAAAAAAAATTGAATCCCACTACTGCTGTGTAGGATATATCTTGCAGATGCCTTTCAGAAGATATGTATCATTGGTGCTTGAATGTGACTCCTCCGTGCAGCCTCACAGAGTTGTCTTGTAAAGCCTCTAGGCAACAGTGTGTGCAGAACAAAAATTCTGCAACAACCTTCTTCCTCTCTAAGAGTTTGCAAACCTCCTAAAGGAGGTTAAAAAAGAAAAAGACATTAATAGAGAATTCTTACTATAGCTTCTTACTATAGCAGATCACTAGTCCTAATATATGACTTCCGGAATGTGCAATTTAGCTCCCCCATAGTTGAGGAGCAAAATAAATGATACTTGAAGCTTTTTAACTTTTGAAATATATGAGGGTATTACTCTCAGATTACTTACTTTCCTTCAGAAATACTTTCTTTTTAAAACAAGATAAAAGCATTTTTTGAGTTTTCTTTTAGATAAAGGAAGTATTTCCAGAATTAGATATACAAATGTTTTGGTCCTAAAGAAGACAATTAAGAAAATACATGTACTTAGCTGTAAGAGCAAATAATTACTTTTGCTTTGAATATCAACTAGTCTATTAGCATCTTGTTTTCTTGCTTTTTTCCTATTACTTTCTTTGTCATACAATGAATGAAAATGTAAAAAAATAAAAAGGACTTTACACAAAAAAACCCCTTTTTTAGAATTACAGATTATTTAGCATATGTAGTCCTTTTACATTCTGTTTTCTGTCCTTCCTAGGAAAAGGAATAAGCTGGCAATTTCCACTAGGAAGGAAGGTTTACCAGGAATGAAGTTTTGCTGAAAGAGTGGGACCTATAGGTTATAGTTAGGGTTGGGAAATTGCTTTGAAAAAGTCATTTAAAATCCTGAGATGGATATTACAGAGGCCACAAAAGAGTAGACAGAACAATATAAACATACAACACGACCAGCATTTGCATCTTGTTAACCTAGGGTCACTAATGCCAGTTGAAACCAGTCCAGGAGAAATTGCCTTCTCAATAAATGCATGGGCATGACTGTTTGATGCCCTTCTACAAGCATATTTGTCTGAATCAATTTATAAGTGCTAGAAGTCATATTCCCAAAAGGGGAGAGCCAGGACAAAAACTCTTAAGCAAATGGATTTCCACTGATTAAAATTAATGATTTGTAAAATAAAGGACCCCATTTATACAATTAAAATCACTCTCTCCTACTCTTTTTTCACTCCTAGCAGAAAAAGCACAGTAAGAAGTAAAGTAGGGCAAAATAAAGTAAAGAATAGATGTCATAAGGGTAGAGATAATTGTACAAGAAAGAGAAGGGACTAGAGTAAAATGAAAGAGAAATTTAAAAAAGAGAGAGGCTTGATTAAATATAACCATACAGGTAGAAACTCAGCAGAGAAGCAGTGTTTCCAAAGGGATACCTAATCTTCGAAATGATGGCACCCTTACACTTTAGCAATAATGCCTGCAGACATATTCATCTTTATAGCCCATTATTTTGTTTTCAATAGTTTTTTTTTAACCTTCTCGGGGAATGTAGGAATACATGTCCATTGCTCGAAGCATGTGACTGTGGATGTGTGAACATCCACAGTTTCTGTGTAGTAAGACAGCTGTGATGATTTATTTTCATTCAAAATTGAGATATGTACTCAGTGGCATTCCAATGTAACATTACCTAATTTCAAACAAACTGATAGGTTGTTAAGAACGTTTTAATGGAAAAGTCAGCTCCCAAATATTTTCTTTAACTGAATGACAATTCATATGTAATGATTGATGGTAAGCAACTTTTTGGATATTCAGCTTTACACTTGGATTTATATTTTAACTTCTATTTCTCTATAGAACACAATCAATTTCAAAAAGCATTATCAGTGTAGGCAATGATTTTGTGACCTCCCCTCTGATATTTTGATAACAGTTTGGTTTTCCTTTTACTCATAATTACAGACTAGGTTCACCATTTTTTTTTATTAAAGAGTTTTAATAGATTTTACAAATGTTTCCCCTTCCCCTTCCCTCCCTCCGCCCCAACCCTGCCCCCCCTCCAACCCTCCCTTCCCCCAACCTCCCAGAGCAAAGTACGGGGTATAAACATTTAACAATCATACACTAACATAAGCTAACTAACTATAGCATCCTACCTCCTCTTGTACTTTAACTCCCCTTTTATTAAGGTTACTTTAGATAAATTGTAACATTCCTTGTTCATTCATTCATAAGCTAGTTGAAATTTCTTAGTCCGATATTTATTTTGATTGTAGTCAAGCCATCTTCTCCATTCCAGCTTGTATTTCTCATCTGAATGGTCCTTCAACTATGCTGAGATTTCGGCCATCTCTGCTAAGTTTACTACTTTTAACGTCCATTCTTGAATAGTAGGCAATTCTTCCTTCTTCCAGTACTGTGCCACCAACAATCTTGCTGCCATTGTTAAGTTCAGAATCAAAATAGTCTCTATAACTGTACAGTCTGTAATTATACCTAGCAAGAACAGCTGGGGTATGAACTTTATCCTCTTTTTAAGAATATTTTGAATAATCCACCATATACTAGGTTCACCATTAAAGATTTCAGGACAACGTTGGAATAGAAGTAAAACTTTGATCTTTACTCTTAGATTGTTCCACAGTACTTTTTGATAGGTGTAATGGGGTGTACATATACATTTACCAATAGATATATTGGTCCCCTGTATTTCCCATGAGGGAAATCTCACAACCATCTGCACTCTACTGTACCCTCCTCACTAGTCTTACAGAAAGTCATTCTAGTGATACTGCCACTATCCACTTTTCACACAAATAAATAAAGAAATAAATCCTTTTCAGTCCTGGTTTACTTGGGAGGAGATAAGGGAGTATACCTATATTCAAGTGGCAGATGTACACTGCTTCCCATAATGAATGGGAATGAGTCATGAAGAACGCAAGTCTTTGTTATTCTTATCAAGATGAAAGAAATTGAAGGAGCTCGGGAGATAAAATGAAGAGAGAGAGAGAGAGAGAGAGAGAGAGAGAGAGAGAGAGAGAGAGAAAGGAAAGGAGGAGTAGTTTCAGCCACTGTTCCCTTGGCCAGAATATCACACACAGAGAAAAGGAAATGCCACATCTCAAATCAAAGCCCACAAAGTAAAGAGATCTACATCTAGCTTGCTGTAGATAGCTCTGTTCACCAATCCAGATCTCTATATATTATGGTTTCTTTTATTTCCCAATTTTCAGCCAGCCTTAGAGGAAAAAATAGTCTGCATCCTCCAGTAAAAGAAAGACAAAAAGCACAATGAAACCCAACTCTTCTTTTGAAAAGCCCACCTCTGGGGCAAAAAAATGATCCTGATTGGCTCTTTAGTTTTTCCCAGATTTGATCATCTGTGCCCGGAGTCCCAGGTAAGAATTTCATTAACAGTTTCAGGATCTGTACCCCTGAAATGAAATCTTCTCCTTTTATTACAAGATAATTAAACAGCATTACTATGCTGGGTATGAATCAGTTGCAGAACGTTTTCAATAAAGTGTTGGAATATCCAATATGAACTAATTAATGGCCAATGGTCTAAAAATATTAGATTCTTATATTCGCTTACCTTCCCTACTGGTTCACAAATGTGAGCATGCTCATGCATTATGCCGGGGCAGGTGGGCAGAGCCTCCCTCTCTGCTACTAGAGAGAACCGTCTGAATATCACCCCTGCTTTGATGGAACTAATTCAGCAAAACATTTAGAATATAGATTTATCAAACATTGTAAAGAAATGGAGAAAAATGATATCCTGGATTTATTGTGGATGACATGAATTACTCTTTGAACACATTAAATGATGATGTGTTCACTATGAATATCAATAATGGAGATGAGATCAATATTTTTTTTCTACATAGTCATGGTTTAAACAAAAAAAAAACCTCTATATTTTCAACTTGGATTCGTCATTCTGTTGTTTTTTTCTTTTCTTAATAAGCAAAGAAACTTTCTCTGGAGGACATCTTCGGTTCACAAACAGGTAAACAGTTGCCACTAATGAAGATTTATTAGAGTTTGGTGCAGTAGGTCGAGAAGCACTAATTTGAAATGTGCCATCAATATTATTTAGGGGTTATGTTTTGCTCTGCCTTTGGCAGCCAAGTATCTTGTGCCCATGAAAACTCAGCAAACGGGAAAAGCAGTGTAATAAACAGCTGACATCTTCTGCAAGTGTTTTGGGATGCATGTTCAACATATTTAGCTAAATAACAGCTGACCTAGATTGATCTGGAAAAGCTAAGCAAATCAGGCTGATTCCTATTTAGAAAGGAGCCTATCAGAAAATCCCAGTGCTAGACAATATGGAAAGTTTTAAAGCATCTCTGAAAAATCAGTGGCCAACCAATTTCCACATTTTTATTATTTATTTATTAAACAAATTTATATAGCCATTCAACTCACATGCAGACAACTCTGAGATGTCTACAATACTAAAAAATCACAACACAAAACCCCATAACCCTGCAGCCCTCCTTAGAGCAGCAAAAACATAATCAAACCAACCACTTGATCAGCTCCATCTCCATTCATGGTTTCCATGCCTGCTGACAAAAAAGAAAGGAAGGAAAAGGGAAGAAGTGAGGGAGAAGGATTTTTCAAATCTCCTGCTAGCTTCCCATGAAGAAACTCAGTGGGGAAATCAAGAAGAAGTCTTTCCTGCTCCCATTGCTTTTTTGCCCGCCTGTGGTCAGTCTGCTTCTGTTTATGTAAGGAAATATCTCTGAGCAGTGACCCAATGGGTCACAGGTTATCTAGTTTCTGCTAAAAGTGAAACAAAGGAAAACATTCAGAAAATTAACACAAGGCACAAAATAATTAACTAATGTATATGTTGCCTTTTTCCAGTTTTGGGCAGTTATGGAATTATGTACTTACTAATATTGTCTGTGCAATCAGTTAGATATCTTGCTTATATTTTGAATAGTTATAGAAATACAAATGATTCTATCTACAGGGATAAAGCTACAGATTCTCTGTGTTAGAAGCATCTTTTTTCTAAAAAAATATATGAGTTTATTAAATTTCAAAAGCATGAAGAAAAAGAAGAAAAAAGAATCAGTCAATATGCAAGATAAAGTGTGAAGAAAAGAAGAAAGGGGTAAGTAAAAAAGCAAGAAAAAGAATGACTTCCATTGGTATTAATTATACTTCTACCAAAGGCTTCCGGTAGTACAAGTATAAATAAAAAATACTGTATATCCAAGTCTTACTCTAAAATCAACAATAATTGCATTTCTTCTGAAATCTCACATGTCAGAGGCATCTTTCTATCCCAGACTCCACAGCCAATGTCCTTGTTTTTATATTCCAAGCCAGAGTAACTCAGCCACCCACGCATCCAAACCAGTTCTATCTATCTTGTTTTTTGCTTTTGTGCATGCGCAGAGCAATTTTTTACCTACTGCGCATGCGCATGCATGTGAAGCATGCATGTGTGCAAAGTGCATCCCTGAGCAAACCGGCAGTAAAAGAATCCATCCCTGTTCCAGTCCCTCATTTGTATGAACAATCAGAATCATTTCAGTCCTAAACTAAATGCAGTTCAGCAAGAGGAGTTGATAAGCCATAACTGTAATACTGAAGGCATGGTTTTCCAGACGATTACTTCTGCTGACAAGGAAGCAAGAGGCTCCCTTATCAGTTTATTGTGATTATTGTGTCAGTCATGGGAACAGGATCAAGATGCATAAAATCATCTATATCATGAAGACAGTAATCAGGGGTTTTTCCCCTCCTCTCTCAAAACTCTTGAGCTAGCAGAGTTGTTTGTTGCTGACTCAATGTCTGCTCATTTAGGAAGTCATTAAACATATAGCTTGAAGGACTGAAACCTTTTGCATACAGTACTGTGATGGGGTGTACTGTTCTGGATTCCCAGGAGGGAGGCAGATTCTATCTAAAGATATGGAACATTAAAGAAATCTGTTTGAAAGAGACACAACATGTTTTTCCTGGTTTCTTTGGTCTAATCCATACAGCTGTATATGTCCAAATATCTATACCTTGATCCTTGTAAAAGAGTAACATTGTTCCTTAAGGTTGACATAGAAAGTTTGTTACCTCACTGAATTAAAACTGGATTCTATATGGATTGAATATGGATAATCCTGCAGTTTATTCATTAGATCTTAATTCCTGGAAGTAAATAAACTTCATCCATTATGTGCTTTCCTTCCTTCCTTCCTTCCTTCCTTCCTTCCTTCCTTCCTTCCTTCCTTCCTTCCTTCCTTCCTCCTTCCTTCCTTCTTCCTTCCTTCCTTCCTTCTTCCTTCCTTCTTTCCTTCCTTCCTTCCATCCTTCCTTCCTTCCTCCCTCCCTCCCTCCCTCCACCCACTCACCCATCCATCCATCCCTGCTGCTGTGCCAGTATCTGGGATTTAAACTGAGATATTACTCCATGTAATGAGATTCTTATACAGGAATTTCCTTTCCGCCTCCTGCAGATTTTATTAAAGCCATTTTTTTCAAAAATCTGCCTCAAATTCTAAAACCTCTCTTTTTTTAAAAAAAAATTTTTTTTTATTTGTTTTTGAACAAGGACAAACATAAAAATAAAAAAACCCATCTTCCATAACAAATTGTAGAAAGTGTGTAAGTTGGTTACAGCATTTCTATGTATCTCTTCCATAGTCACCACCTGCTTTTCATATCAAATTGCATATTTTACATCCACCTATATTCATGTATATCACAATTATTATATCTCAACCTTAATTTAACTATAATTGTTTTTACGTCTTTTTATATATAGTATTCAAAATCTAGAATAGGATTATATGATAACATTCCATTAAATCATCCTAAAATCATCCAATCATAATACATCTTTATAACAGATTCTAGATAAAGCTTTTAAACTACCTCTCATAATCTCCATATATTGTTTATATAAAATTTCATATTATCAAACTAATATATCTATATGTATTGTTATCATTATTAATCATTATTTAACTATAGCTATTGTTGCTTCATTTTATACATACTACTAGTAAACTAAATTTAGCTTAATTTTTATTATACATTTTCATTGCATCAACCTGTATCCCTCCAGCAATAGTACGGTCTTATATCTCTTGCCATTTGTAGCATTAATGTTCTAGTTACTTTCTTAATAAATCTTGTACAAACCTCCCTTGGCAACATGCTGTTCCTTTCGTATCTCACAAAAGCTTGAAACCCAACATCTGCTCTTACCATCAGCTTATCTTTGGTTATCGCTAGTGCTTCTATCAAGATTTCTCTCCTTATCTCTGTCAATTTTTTTCTCTTTTCTTCTTCTGTGCTTTGAAGTCTGGGGTAGAGTTCCAATCCATCCATCTCCCCTTTCCATAGTCTGCTCTTCCCATTACCAATCACACTCACTTTGTTGTCAGTATCCACAGTTTTCTTATCTCTTTGCTCATTTTTTCTTCCATCTTTTGAACTCTGTCCTCCATTTTCTTCATTTGGTAAACATCCTCAGTTTCTCCATCAGATTTTTCTGTTTTGTATTCCATATTCTCCAATCTCTCTTCAATTCTCTCTGTCACAACTAATAGATTTTGAATTTCAAACATAATTATTTGCAATGTTACAGTTTCTTTTTCCTACCAGGCCATTCTTTCAATTTTGCAGATACTGCCACTATAAGGTTCAAGGCTATTTTAATAAACTTTAAACAGGTTCATTTATTATCTTTCAAGTCAAAATGTTGTCTTCCCTCCAATAGCTAGTGATAGAACTTCCAAAAGGCACCTGTATAAACAACTTGTGCTCTTCCTACTATCACTGTCAGTAAACAAGCTGAAAGAACCTTGAATCTCAAGTGATCAAAGAGAAATAAGAAAAAACAATGTATCCAGCCTCTAAGTGGCAGTGTAACTGCTTTTCCTCCTGTTGTTACAACCCTCTTTATAATCCTTATTTTATTCTTTATATTCCAAGGTTAAGAAAGAAAAAAAAAACCTTTAAATGGAGATCAAAAACAATCCAATCAATCAAATCAAGCATTATGAAAAAAAGAAGGAGAATTTTAATCCATAGGTATAAGCAAAAGTGAAAAAAGAAAAAGAAATAATAATTAATCCATTCATTTAAAAAGTGGGGAGCCCCTGCAAAGGTTCCACCCATGAAAAAAAAAAAATTAGAAACTGGATAACACACTAAGTTCAATGCAGATCAATCTCGCCGCCTACAGTCTTTTGTCTTCAATAATAACTTAACTTAAATTTTTTTCTTGGCTAGTCTTTTTTCTTGTTCCTCTAATAATAAAATTTCCTCACCAATTCGACACACTTTCTCTTTCCACTTTCTTCCCATTCCGGAGCTGTCCCAACTTCAGCAGCTTCATTAGCTGCATTTCTGTAGCTGGAAAAAAGGCTATTCCTGGATATTTCAGGGACTTTGCGGTGTTCCTGAGATCAGCAGGAGGTACCCTTCTCAATCACTGCCTCTGCGGGACAGTTTAGGTCCAAATGGACCGTCCAGCAGCAGGAATTCAACTGAGATCTCAGAACACCAAGATCGCACATCATGCCGTTGTACCGTCAGCTCTCTTCACTCCTCTCTTTTCGATATATACAAAAAATCAAGTTTTATGTATTTCATTATATCAGTTTATATTGCACATTAAGTCAAGATATTAATATAATATATATTAATACATGTATATTTGCAGACAACTGGTGTATAAGAAGGAATGGGCTATAACATCATATCTTAATCATGACTCAACATGTGATTTAAATATTTCTGAAGCACAGGAAAATCATATTGATAACAAAGGTACATATTGTAACAGCCATACTTTTTCCAGTTTTATGTCTGTGAAAGCTGGACCAGCAGAAAGGCTGATAAAGAAAAAAATATGCCTTTGAACTGTGATTTTGGACAAAAATGATAATACCTTGAAACTTGGGAAAATGCCCAAGAAGAGCTAATCATCCAATATGAGAGAAAATAAAATCAGGCTATAAACCAGAAAGAATAAAAATAAAGCTAAAGTTTAAATATTTTAGATGCCCAATGCAAAGGCAGAAGTCATGAAAAAAGCCCCTCCTGTTTGGAAAAATCAAAGGGAACGTGAAAAAGACAAAGGTGCTAGCTGCTGTCATTGATGGCACAAGTACGAGTTATTCAGAGAAGCTGTTATTGACAGATGGTTGCAAAAAGTCAAAAGTGACTGAACAACTGAACAGCAGCAGCAATAAACATTTCAGAAGATAATGTACTCCTTTTGGATTCTTAAAAAAAAACACCTTAGTTGGGCAAATGTTTCTTATTTTGAGCCTGAGCTTTTCTACCTCATGTCACTCCTAAAAATGTTGTGTTATGTTTGATATGACATGAGATAGATGGCATGGAATTGGAACAAACACTGCATTGATTATAAAAGTCTGAATGAAAGCTGTGTCTTTGTCTTGTGGCTGTTCCTGAAAAATTCACAGATGTCAGGTTGAAATAATATCTAAGTAAGGCCAAGCAGAACCATATGCTAGAAACTTAGAACTTAACCTTGTTATGTGTAAAATAAAATTTAATTCCATCCAATAGAGTTTTCATCTATACAGCCAATTCTTATAACTAAAATTGGAACAAAAAAGGATTCTGCATGGCTAACAAACAATATGCAGAATTCTATATCTATTTCTATATCTATATCTATCTGCAGATAATAGCTAGCTAGCTAGCTAGCTAGCTAGATAGATAGATAGATAGATAGATAGATAGATCTCCAAAGTTCCATTCCTGAATGAAATAAGTCCCCACAATGAAAGGGATAGTCAGAAGGTAGAGCAGGTCTGCTAGGGCCAAGTTGATGATGTAGATGTACATGTAGGCAGAGGACCTCATGTAGTGGCAATCACAACCAAGGTGTAGACCTTGCCTGCCACTCCAATTATGCACATAAGAGACAGGATGGTCTCAATGGTGCAGGTGGCTACCATGTCCTCCAAAGAGCCGGCAGAGAAGGCCTCACCCCATGTGTTGTTGGAAGAAATATTGGGGTTGCTTCTGAGCGGGCTGCCAGTTTCTGTCTCTGTGGCCACTCTAATGGTGAAAGAGATGGTGCCATTGATTCTCTAGGCCAATTTGGTGTACAATGACATCTCAATCCATGGAAACAACCGGACAACTTACCTTTGTATAAATCAAGTTTCCTGATGAGCTGCAAAAGTTGACCCACTTTCCCTTACAACCTGGAATATAGCAGGTTGGTCTGTTCCATCAAAAGACCAACTCTTTTTTGACTATATATCACAATTTGACATCCTCTTCTTGCAGGAAACCTGGGCCTCCACAGAGATTCAGTTAGATGGCTATTGGGTTAACTCAATCCCAGCTGTCCCAAGCAATGTGTGGGGGAGAGCTAAAGGGGGTATTGTGACATTAGTTAATACATCCTTGTAATGTAAATGTGTACCACTGCCACCTTTCCAGCCATGGGTTGTAACTACATTACTCTTATTTAAACAGGTGGAGATTTTGCTTTTTAATATCTATATTCCTCCACTTAATAGGAATAATGTGATTAACAAGATTTGGGACATCATAGAAGATTTTATTTTTGGCTGTTCAGCCAATTTCCCCAAAGCTACAATAATTATAGGGGGGGGGGACTTAAACGCTAGAATGGGACCAAATGATCAAGCATTATTTAGTCATTTTAAGATTCATTATGATGAAAATGTAACAGGAGAATCTTTGCATTCCAGACAATTTAAAGACTCTAAAGCTAATCGGGCAGGTTTGTGTGTAAGACAAATGATTGTACATTTGGATCTTTGTATCCTTAACGGGTCCCCATGGGGCAACTTTCCAGCAGAATATACATATCGGGGAGCAGGAAGAAAATCCACAGTTGATTACTAGATAATATCATTTGATCTCCTGAAATTCTTATAGAAGATGGAGGTAGACTCGCGACTGGAAAGTGATCATAATACAATACTCCTTACTCTCACATTGCATCCAAAATCTCTAAGGGCAGGCACAGCCTACCTACCCAGGTTAGAGACTCAAAATACCTAGGTAAAAATTAAATGGAACGAGAAAAACGCTAAGGAAGTTACCAAATGGATGTTAGCCCCTGAAACCATAGAGCTACGTACATCTCTACTAAGAAATAAGTGTGGAGAATCTTACCTAGAGGGGTTTGAATCCTTAATTTTAAATTTGAATTCGGTTCTCAGTAACAGATCACTAGCTCACTCCAAAAGGCCGGTTTCAAAGAACAAAAAATGGTTCGATAGAGATTGCATGCAACTAAAAAGGATATATGGAATACAAGAAAAGTAAAAGTGCCCCCTTTGAGGATCACACTTACTACTTAAAGCAGCTGAAAGCACAATGTAAGAACCTTCTAAAAGAAAAGAAAAGTGCGGCTCTGAAGGAGTCTTGGCAAGGACTAATTATGGCAGTCAGGACAAAAAATATGTCTCTTTTTTGTTACATCACCAGGGGATTGGGAAAACTTCCCCTACCCCCAACAAATCAGGTTCCGATTCATGCCTGGGAAGAATATTTTAGGGAGCTTTATACAGATCCTAACTATGTAACCAAGGAGAACCAAGTTAGTTTGGACCAAACTCCTTACTGGCCCCCTGTTACACCAGAAAAGATATCTCGGTTGATTGGAGCCCTAAAGGCTAATCTGGCACCCAGGGCTGATAATGTCCTGCCAGAAATAATTAAAAGGAATGCCAGTTGGTGGGCTCCACATTTAGCATCACTGTTTACATTTATAGACAAAACAGGCCATATGCCTAGAGATTGGGGAGTAGCAATTATTATACCAATTTATAAAAAAGGTAATAGAAATGACCCAGGCAACTACAGACCCATTAGTCTTCTAAGAGTTATTAGTAAACTGTATGCCAAACACCTAAATTATAAACTTCAAGATTGGCTAATTTCAGGGGGAATAATCAAAGACCAACAAGCCGGTTTTAGAGAAGGAAGATCTACGGTGGATCGTACCTTGGTACTCCACCATTTAGTACAAAAATACACATATTAAAAAAAATCCTCTCTTTTTTTGGCCTTCCTTGATTTTAAGCAGGCCTTTGATTCAATATCCAGGATCACCCTCTGGGAGAAATTAAAATGCACCTCTATTGTTAAACACCTCCTGTTCCTCATACAAAAACTGTATGCCAATTCCACCTTGAAAGTGAGATGTAATCCCCAAGGGAGTTTAACTGGCTCAGTAAGGGTACAAAAAGGGGTATGGCAGGGTTGCATCCTGTCCCCCTCCTTCTTTAACTTCTATATTAATCCTCTGATTGATCTCTTACAGAACCCTGATTTCCATCCTCCTAACCTAACACAATGCAAAGTGCCAATTCTCTTATATGCTGATGATGCCGCTATCATTTCACAAACCCCCATAGGACTGAAGAGAGCAATTAGGGCAACACTCGGCTATTGCAGGCAAAACAAGCTGGTCCTTAATTTTGATAAATCAAAAAATTTAGTTTTTGCTAAAAGACCAAGCCAATACTCCTGGAAAATAGAAGGACATAGTTTGGAACAAGTTAGAACATTTAGATACCTTGGGGTGGTTTTCCACTCGCAAGGGACATGGAAGGCACACCTGGATCACACATTGCAAGTAGCCAATAGGTCCTCAAATGCAATTAAACATTTATTTTATACAGGTGGAGGTCAGTTAGTACCTGCTGCCTTAAAACTTTTTGAGGCCAAAACATTGGCACAAATTCTATATGGGGCACAAACAGGAATCCTTGCAAAGAGAAACTTGTTAGAAACCATACAAACCAAATTCCTGCGAGCCATCTTAGCTGCACCCAATGGAACTCCAAATGCCCAATTAAGAATTGAGACAGGCATGCCTCAAATTCAGGTAAGAGCCTGGAAGATGATGATCATTCATTGACTGACAATTTCCTCTCCTCCTGGAAACAGGCAATTGATCACAAGCTGGGCTCTTACCGGCTCTCACCGGTATTCTTAATGTCTCTAGGCTTTGATCAAGCAAAATGAAGGGCATGGAGTTCCAAGAAAAACTAAATAGGTTGCCTCTCCACAGTAGGGACAGAATCAAACAGGGTGTGTGGGAATTGGCAAGATATCTAAATGACCTGATCTTCCCAAAACAAATAATAGCTTTCTTTAGAGCCAGATTTAACATTCTTCCTTCAGCACTCCTCCAGAGCAGGTATAAGAGAACACCTATTGCAGAACGAGTTTGTATATGTGGTAAAGGAGAAGTGGAAGATAATTCACATGTACTATTACACTGCGAGCTATACAGAGCTTGTAGGTCTGCACATATTCTCCCCTTATTAGAGAGATTGTCAGGGAGGGCAGACAATTTTTATCTAGGTTTTTCCTCCAGGACACTAACCCAGTTACCACGTATGCAGTGGCAAAGTTCTGTGCTGCTGCAATGTCCATAAGAAAATAATTGGCCACAGAAGTATAGTTGTCATCTTGTACCAATTATCTGGACATATCTCTAACAATCTTTGGACCATTGTATTTACCCCTATACTTAACAGCGTTGCACCCAGGTAAACCAGGGAGTGACCCGAACAATCTGAGAACATGTATGTTATTTTGCATTTTTAACGTCAATACCTTTTAATTACATCTTAATGTCAGTATTACACTATGTTAAAAAATACTGACATTAAGATATAATTAAAAGGTATATTGACCGTAATAAAAATTTACTTACTTACTGCCATCGATTCTCGTAAAAGTTCTAGTTTGCATGCCTTGAGCAATCAGCAGTAAGCAATATTTGACCCTTTGAAGAGAAGAGGGAAGGAAGTACTGCTTAGCTGAGATTAATTTCTGCTAAAATGTCAAAAATACCTGTGATCTTCAACTTTGTATTTATTCTAAAGAAAGCACACAGGGGGGGAAAAAACACTTCAAGGCAGAATAATATATTGCCATAGCTTTTTTGTTTCTCAACTTTCCTTGTTTCTCAGGCTTGTTAGTGGTTGACAGTTGTTGTTATTTTTATAGGGTTCAACATTTCAACATTTTCATTTCAACTTCAATATTTTCAACTGCTTCAACATTTGTTCTTTTCAAGTCCAGATCTGGCCACCCAGCTATCTGTAATAAGAAAGAAAGGACAGCTTTGCTTTGTAGTTACTCTAAAACATTTGGCCAGGAGAATCGCTGCTCCACATCTATGTAGCTGGAATGAAAAAGTCCAATAATTACAGCCACTATTACATCTTAGTAAAAGAAACCTAAATGGCTTTTTCTAAACCTTAACTCATTAACCATGAATTCAATATCTTTGTAACTAAAGATATAACTATATGTGGCATTACTTAAGTTTTCCCTGCTCTCACTTTTGACATGACTCTGCTAGAATTAATTATATCATTCAGATCTGATCATAGAGCTTCCTCCTTATAACCCTTCTTTTGCATTCTCTTTTGGATATCACAGAAGGCTTTTGTCCTTCTCTTCAAAATCTTCAATGAGACGGCAGAATGGAAGGAAGCACTGCTTAGATGAAATTAATTTCTACAGAAATACAGTATCAGAACCCTACGATCTTCAGCCTTGTATTTATTCTAGAGAAAGGACACCAGAAATGTAAATGCTTTGGCTGCTAGCTGTGTGCGGCTTGTAGCTTTAGGTGAACTATTACACATACTATATATTATACCACCAACAATCAGTGAGCATGAGGATCATCTCTAAAATATCAGAAATATCTTTCTCTTGAGCAAAAGTCTTTTACCTAAAAATCTGTGTTTTTATTTTAAAATGTATATTAGTATATTAAAAAATATGATGCGGCACTGACCCCTGTGTTGTTGTTTTATGGATCTGGTAGCAAATGTAAAGTTCTACATGCTTATAATCACAGAAGGAACTGCATTGTGCACTGATTGACAGACATGTTTCCTGTGGTAATTTCTGTAAGAGCAGCCATATTTTTCAGGTCTGAATATTACTACACAATGCTCTACCTTTTTACATCATATTAATATTATGTCCAGGCTTGTACTTTTTAATCATATGGATCTCACTGCTCTAATTGTCATAACAAATGCTTGCAAATATATACCTTATTGCCTTATTTTTTAACATTTATTTGATTGTCTCTCCTTAAGAAAAGCCTGTTTTGTTGTGAGTTGGGGATTAATCAAGATGATCTTCTGGGATCAACTATAAATAATTTGCATCAGAAGAGAGGAGATGTGATATAAACAATTGTTTTTTTTCCCTTTTAACTATAATAACGAGAAGGAAATGTTAATGTATAATTTTGGTGATTATTAACTAGAAATGTCAACATCTTTTAGATTGTCTTAGACTTTAAATGGTTATTTTGTTAATACTTATTAATAAATTGCTGTTTTGAGATGGTTATAAAGGTAAATCTTTCTTGGGCCTGTTGAGAGGAGAGGTGAGAAAAATAGCAAATATTTTTTAGCTAACTACAATAACAATAAAGAAATGTTAATGGATAATATTTAATGATACATACATAATAGTTGTACTGGTAAAAGTAAAATGGACAGAAATGTTAATCTGTGAGTTTGGGGGGGGGAATGGAGAGTGAATGTTAGATTTTTTTTTAATTGACTTTCTTTTAGAATATGGTATAAAAATGTAAAGTTATGGCAGATTCGTTGAGACTGGAAAAAAATGCCAGTAGGTGGTTGTGTCCTTAAAACCCTACGGTAATTAAATGAAAATTGTGGTATAGTGATAGTAAAACATACTAAATTCTATAATGTACAACCTAAACTGAATGAAATATATGTAACGATTGTGGAAGAAATGCACGAAATGTACCTGTAATCAATGGATATGCTTTCTACAAGATGTAATGAAAGATGATTTTTTTCTTTTGTGTTTTTCCTTAATAAAAACAATAAAACCTTTAAAAAAAACCTTCCCTTCTTGATTCAAGAATATTTTCTGGGAGAGGAGTGATGAGTCCATAACTTGCCAAGCAGATTTCACCAGAGCACATAATTTGACCTGGGGTTGTTTATGGATAGATTTACTTGTTTGTCTAATCAATTTTAATGAAAGTAAGTATCTCAACTCTTCTTCCCCAAAGCATGTGATTATAATGCAAGCTAAAATTGTCTGAGGGAGACATTCTGTAGTGGTACAATTTGCCCTTCTTAATAAAAATACAGTCAGTTACTGTATATATTAAGAAAGGCAAGTGGTACCAAATATCTGTCACCCTTATTTTCTCCGTCAAAGAAAATTCCTTGCAACCCTAGAAATCTCACTGGTCAGTATAATAACATACATTGAATTTTAATAAAAATGTTTTCCCCATTTCCACTAAAGACTGTACTCTAATCCCTGATTATATATTTGTTCCTTCAATATTTCCAAAGAACATATGCTAACAAATGTATAGAAGGTGAAATGTCTACTCTAGAAATAATAGATCTTGCCATAGGTATTGGTTATCTCAATTCCTTATATTAGAGAACAATGCAATAGGGCAGGGACCTTTGTTTGACTCTGGCAAATGTTTAAATCAATCAATTGATTGATTGATTGATTGATTGAGGGATTGATTGACTGATTGATTGACTGGTTCATTATCAACCTTCAAGCTGCTGGCCACACTGCTTAGGAGAAGATGGAACTGCATTACAAAGCATTTAAGAGGGATGGAGTTCTCTATTGACAGGGATGGGTAAGTGTGATGTTTTTCCTTTTAAATTCTCAATTTTGCAGACCCAAATTCTTTACCTCCTCCTGCCCCCCAATAATTTTCACTCATCGACAAAAACATTCTTTGATATACTTGAAGACAGTTACTTCAAGCTATTTATAATAAAATGGTCTATTCACTCCAGTTATTTTTGAGGCTATAATGCAGCAGTAATTTAAAACATTCAGTGTGATGCCTATTTTCTCAAACTAAATCTGACTGAGAAGAGTGGGGTTTACACAAGTATGCATAAATTGTAGCTTAAATACATATATGCATTTTTTCTATTAACCTATCAATTCTGAGAATTTAAACTTCACTGTAAGCTTAAATTCAGAATCTTTTGGGAAGCTATAATAAATGTAACAAATCATCATTATCTTTTTAGGTTTGTCAGTAAGAGTGACACAATTCACCTCCATAAAAGTGGCATTACATATTTTTATGAGCTCTGTGCAAAGTCAGATAAACAAGATAAACAAAGAGTAAAATGGATAGCTTGCTACAATGAAAACAGAAACTTGCATCTCTTTGCAGGGATAATCATATAGTGTTTTGCTTAACTGATTATGCATTTGAATAATAGTATAACACTACACCAATAAGCTATTCTTCTTATCCAGATGCCATAACTTTATTTCAATCAACTTGCCAAATCACTCGTATCTCAAGAAGTTGTGATGGTGCATTCTGGATCTCCAGGGAGAAACCATTCTGGGGAGGGGGAGGTGTTTCACTACATTCCTAAGAAACCTAAGTAGATGTTCTTCCCTGGATTTCACATATAGTTTTCTATACAAATAGGCAACATACTTAAGGTGACCAGATTTTCAGATTGGTAAAGAGGGACACCGTTGGCTGGGGGGGGGGGGGCTTGATTAAAAATTTTATATTTTGCCAAACATGACCCCAGGACACTGAAACCATCATAAATACGAATCTGTTGCCAAACATCAAAATTTTGATCAGGTGACCATGAGGATGCTGCAACGGTCGCTAAGTGTGAAAATGGTCGCTAAGTGTGGAAAATGGTCATCAGTCACTTTTTTCATTGCCATTGTAACTTTGGTCACTAAATGAACTGTTTGAAAGTTAAGACTAGCTTGCATTATAATGCCTTATGCTAGCTTACATTTTCAAGAGAGAGAAGCTAAACTCCTTGTTAGAATTGAAATAGAAATGAATAGAGTAAAGTAGAATAGAATAGTTTATTAGCCAAGTGTGATTGGACACACAAGGAATTTGTCAGTGTACATAAAGAAAAATAAAAAAGCTCAGAAAACAGCGATCCCACTCTCCCCCACACCTCTTTCTGAAAGAGGAGGTGGGGTGGGGGATCCTTGCTGCACCAAGCTCAGAAAGCAGCGATCCCACTATCTCCCCCACCTCCTCTTTCTCCCTCTCATTCTCTTTTTGGGGGGAAGGAGGAGAAAGGACAAAAAGAAGAAAGAGGGAGAAATGGCTGCGGGGAGAGCAGCGCCCGAGAGAAGCGGGGAAAAAAAAAAACCTTCCGACGGCTGAGCCGCTTGGCCCGGGACCGAGTCTCGTCCTCACTGCACTGCTGCCGCCAGAAAGCCATCACTCTCCCTGCAGAAAAACATCACGCATCGGCGCGCGCGCACACAGGAGGGGAGGGAGCTTTGCTCCTCATCAGGCACTGCGAGCGAGCCGAGCGGAGAGAGGGAAACCACTGCCCTCTAAAGGCCACATCGGGAACAACACTTCAGAGAAATAAAAACTTTTTTTAAAAATTGTTTTCTTTCTTTTGGAAAATCGGGACTTTTTGAATACGCTGCAGGACATAGGACAAATTATTAAAAATTGTGACTGTCCCGCCAAAAGTGGGACCACTGGTCACCTTAAACATACTGTACACCAGTGGTGGTTTTCAAAATTTTTTAGAACCTCTTCTGTAAGTGTGGCCTGCTTTGTGGGAGTGGCTTGCTGGCCATGTGGCCAGGTAGGAGTGGCTTGTCGGCCATGTGATGAAGTGGGAGTGGCTTGGCAGTCGTGTGACTGGGTGGGTGTGGCCAATTTGTAAAATGTGGTGACACTCACTTGTACGTTGTCTTCAGTGGTGGGTTTCAAATTTTTTTAGAATCTCTTCTGTAGGTGTGGCTTGCTTTGTAGGAGTGGTTTGCTGGCCATATGACTGGGTGGGTGTGGCCAACTTGTAAAATGTGGTGAAACTGACTTAACAACGCTCTTGCTTAGCAACCAAAACGTTGGTTCAGAAACTCTGGCATTTAAAGCATGCAAGTCTTAAAGCTTTCAAGTTACAAGACCCTTGCAAACCCTATCCCTTTAGGAAAAAAAACCCAGGGGTGTTCAAACTTGAGAGCTTTAAGAGCTTTGAGGACTTCAACTCCCAGAATTCCTCCTCTCGCTCTTCATCTTGATGATGTGCAGACAGGCTGGTGGGAGGGAGATGGAACCGCTTCTAAGTGGCACTGTAGATTTGTGGAACCTCTTCTATAGAAGAGGTTAGAACTGGCAGGAACCCACCCCTGCTGTACACTCACTTATGATGTTACCTAGTTAGGTAATGAAACATCTCCAAATGAACCACCAAGTTCAGGGAGCAGAAAGAAGTCTACAGTTCAACCATGAGCTTCAGACATTCTCTTTTATTTTGAGAGGAACCCAACACAATGTAAGGAATGGAAATGTTTTGTGTAAATCATAATAATCCTGAATTTAAGACAGGTTGATGGTTCAAGAAATGAATTTATAAGCTAAATTGTCAAAAGACAGCCAAGAATTTAATTTAACCCTAACACAGTTTTACAGCTGTGGACTTTGTGTTTTGCCTTACATGCCAAAATAACTTGACCAGATTTGAGTATTTACACACCAATTAGGGAGACATAGAATAACTTCCTATTCTACTTCAAGCAAAAAAGAAATAGAAGTTTTGGATTGGCACAGTGCCATTGTGCCCTTTGAGTGTGCTATTAAAAAAAATCATAGGTTTTGCTTAATCATTATTTAACTTATTTTTATGGGTCCTTCTTTCATTCTCCCTGGAAAAATATAGATTAATGTGAATAAGCAACAGTGGAGGCATTGTCTTACATAGTTAAGTCCTCCAGAATTGGTAGAACAGTGTTTGATTGATAGATTTTTTTGCTTCAAATGGCTCAGTCCAGCTATTAATGTACTGAGACTTTTTGTGCCATTCAGTACTTGCAGCCTGGGGATTTTAATACTGGAGACTATTTAACCAAGAGATTGTGAAAATTACTGAGATTATGAATATGTTTTCAGCACTTAAAGACATATTGAGTATTATTTTGTAACAATTATTTTTGCAGCGCAGGCTGGAAGGATGTTAAATTTAAGGGAACTGCATTTTAAGGCTGGCTAAAAGCTAGAAAAAAATACTTTTTCAAATGCAAAACTATATCAGCCAAAGGAGAATCGTTTTATAAATTCTGAGTGAATAAATGAAGTGCAGTAAGAATGAGCACATTTAATTAACCCTCATAATAAGAAGTAAAATGAATGTTTATATTTTGTGATTTTTATCAGGTCATTTTCTAATATCATTTTGCATGGATAGCTAAGCAAACCAGAAAAGTGTAAGAAAATATTGCTAGCAAGAGTGGCAGGAACTCTTTTCCTGGATAAACATTCATCTAAGAAGCTGGATATATCCACAATGTAACAGAACAGAAAGAATGCACAACTGTATGAGAAGACGACTTTGCAGATCTTGTTGAAAATCAACATTTGGCCTTAGCTGCGCTATGCAACTATGGTGATGGTTTGTTTGTTTTATTTTTCTTAATCTTCATTGGATTTTCATAGCATTCTTAGGTGAGATGAACTTTAGTGTGATTAAAGCGCTTGCCAATTCAGCCTCGTTTGAACATGAGGCCAACATCTACAAATTACTTTTAAAAGCTGAGGTGAATAAGCTGAGGTGAATAAGCCTGTGATCTCTAGGCTGGAATACTGTAATGTGCTCTACATGGGGCTGCCCTTGAAGAGCATCCGAAGACTTCAGCTAGTCCAGAATGCGGCCGCGCGAGTGATCGTGGGCGCACCACGGTTCGCCCACATAACACCGATCCTCCGTGAGCTGCACTGGCTACCTGTTGGTCTCCGGGTGCACTTCAAGGTCTTACTCACCACCTATAAAGCGCTCCATGGTAGTGGATCTGGCTATTTGAGAGACCGCCTTCTGCCAATTACCTCCCTGCGTCCCATCAGATCGCATAGAGTTGGCCTCCTCCGTATTCCATCCGCCAGTCAGTGCCGACTGGCGACTACTCGGAGGAGAGCCTTCTCTGTTGCGGCTCCGACACTATGGAACAATCTCCCCGTGGAGATTCGTACCCTCACCACCGTCCAGGCCTTCCGTACAGCCCTCAAGAACTGGCTAACCCGTCAGGCCTGGGGATAATCTTATTTTGCCCCTCCCGAATGCTGAGTGAATGTTGAGTTTTATAGTTTAATTTCTTTGTGCACATTTCTTTTTTTGTATTGTCCTACACTCCCCTTCCTTTTTTGATTGTAAGCCGCCCTGAGTCCCCTCAGGGAAAAGGGCGGCCTATAAATAAACTACAAAAAAAAAAAATCATCTTATCAAAACTCTGTTCCTGGGATCACATAGCTTCTTGGGGAACCAGCAAGCTAAATTACCAGTAAATCTTTGCTTTGTTTTCCTCAACCATCATCTCTGCATCAGTGGGGGGATTCAATTTTTTTTACTACCGTTTTTGTGGGTATGGCTTGGTGGGTGTGACAGGGAAAGGATGCTGTAAAATCTCCATTCCCACCCCACTCCCGGGGAAGGTTACTGCAAAATCCCCATTTCCTCTCAATCAGCTGGGACTCAGAGGCAGAGAATAGATGTGGGTGGGGCAGACTACCAGTTCTCCACAACTGGTCAGAACCTGCTGAATACCACCTCTGATCTGCATAATTTAGTGGGTTGGGGGGAAGAATATTGTTGCTTTATCAAGCAGAATATCTCCTGCTGGCATTTTCATTCTTGCGTAGAAAGTGCAATTCCAGTGTGGCATTGGGAAGTGAAGCTAGGCTCACTAAATTCTAGGCCAATAGCAACTCATTATTTCACTGGAGACAGGTTGGATAAGGGTGTTTGTGTGTGTGTGTGTGTGTGTGTGTGTGTGTGTGTGTGTGTGTGATCTTTAAATATCTTAGCTCCTTTTCACTTGATATGATACTTATTAATAGGTTTTGTTATCTCATTTTCATTCACCCAGGGAGGAAGATTACAGGTTCTGAAATAAGTAGAAATGGGTCAACTACCAAAATAAAAAGACTGGGAGGTGACTCTCCACCTAGAACTATTGATTTTCTTTTCAGAAATGTAACTGTCAGATTCACAAGAGATCAATGTTTTTGACCAATCCAAACTCTCAACATGTGACAACAATTACTAGGATGATTTCTTTCCCTTTTTCCCTTGGGGTTCGCAACATCATGGGATCCATGGAAGGAGCCATTGAGACTACTTTGTGCAGCTGTGGAGAATTCCAAATTGAAGCCACTCCAGTGCCTTTGCTTAAATGCCCCCAGAGAAAGGAAAATGTTTCTCACAGGTAATCAGTGGATTTACTGCTGAGCTGTCCTTTCCATTAAGAACCTTCTTGTGACTATAATTTGAATTGGATTGTGGAGTAACTTAAAATCATTAAACTGTGTTCACACTTTGTAACAACAAAGAACCAGGCATGCCAACCTTTTACATTTTGGCGTGTGAGAGACCCTATGACAATTTCCCCCTGCCTCTTCTGATTTCGTTTCAAAAATATTATTTTTTATATATTTAATTGCAAAAAAAAAGAGGGAAAGGGAAAGGAGGAAGCAAGACTGCGGAAGGCAGATAAGAAGGAAAAAAAGCAATAGGAAAAAAGTAACTGCTGATTTTTCATAAACAGGTACATCTTCTGTATTCAGTCTTTAATATCAAGAAATTTAATTTCTGAAAACAATTAATATAGCATTATTTCATGTCCAGTAAAGTCACACTTTCTCAAAAACAGTCAGATTCCAGATTGGAATATAATTTAACATGACATAAACACCTTTAACATTAAAAGATTTCTCTATAAATTACTTAACTTACTTAAATTACTTAAATTACCTTTAACATTAAAATATTGTCCCAGAAAGATGCTAATGACTCACAGGACCAATCATATGGGTCAGACTTTGTATATTATTAACAACAACAAAAAGTCTGACACTGCTCCTTTCAAATATATCAGATATAGATGGTAATTGTCTTTGCTTTCTATGTCTCCTCTATCCTAACAACACCTAGGCTGGTATTTCTTGTAGATGTGACATTTACAACAGATGTCTCATTTTTTCCCATAGGGACTCAGACCATCATTCCCATGACAATGGATTTGTTAGAGAGAAGGGTAAAACTGGCACATGAGTAAAGCGGTTGACATGACAAAGGAAGACATTAGCTGGCTTGAAAATTCTACTCAAAGAGTACTCATTAACATTTCCTCATCAAACTGAAGTGAGTATCAAGTGAGTGTCAGGAAGTTCAGATTCAGGTCCTCTTTTCAATATGTTTATTAATGACTTGTACGATGAAGGAAAAGAAATGCTTATTAAATTTGCAGGTGACAAAATTGGGTATGATAATTAATACTCTAGAAGATAAAAAAATTAAATTCAAAATTAACTTGACAAGTTAGAGAAGGGGAACAGAGCAACAGAAGAAAATTTACAGGGACTAATGCAAAGTGCTGGCTTCATGAAACAGAAGTCAAATGTACAGATATAGAAGAGAGAATTTTTGCTTTGGGAAAGATATTTTAGCGTAAGAGTTGAACACAAAAGTATGTATCAACTGTATGACATGACTGCAAAAACAGAAAGATAAATACAATTTATGAACAATTCTGCACTGCAGCTGCTTGTTTCCAGTGCTATTCCAAGCACAAATCAACTTCAGAAATTCCATTGTAGTTTACAGTTATCAACCAGACTGAGTTATATCTTAGCAAAACTATTGCTCCTGCAGGACTAATTGGTCATCCCCATGATTATCCGTCATGAACAAGCTCAATAGTGTGGAACAGTCTACTATTTAGAGATAGCTTCCACATCGCTAATCTCTGTACCTTTTGTTTGCTTTCCTAGATTGCCCACATGAATGCCTTCACAATCCCCTCCCATATTATCTCCTTTGACACTAAATACAGACCTTTTCTCTCCCACCCCACCCCATAGGTTATCATCATTGCTCTCATACTGAAATAATCCATTTTAATATGGAACAGGTTGTTGGCCATTGTTGGATCACTTGGTTTTTATTCATTTATTTACATGGAGAATATCCAGTTGAAGCTGGCACCCCAGGAAGAAATTGTTGGTAAAAGAATTGCTGGGGGAATAAAGCACTGGAGATCATCCACTCTGAAGGCCTTAACATGGATTGGGAAATAGCCATTTGATATTGAAGGTTAATGAAGAATAGTTATAGTCTTCTCTGAAGTCTGTTTCCTGATCTAATCTATTTTGAATGGTTAAGAGCCTCCAATCCCAATTCATTAAGGTAATCCAGAATCGTACCATGGTTGCAGGATACAATCTGGGTTGGTCCACCAGGACATGAGGTTTAGTCTTCCAAGCTTTCAAACTCGTGCTGGAGCCCATCCTCAGAGAATTTCTCTCTCACCAGAATGCATGTGAAAGAAGTTCCCTCTCACATTTTGTGAAAGAGAAGTTCTCTAATGATGGGCTCCAGCATGAATCAAAAAGCTTGGAAGACTAAACGTCTGGTCCCAGTGACTGTCCCAGAATGGATCCTGCAACATTATCCTGTATATTTGCCTTCATTTGTGAGTACAATAATTAATGGAGTAAAAAAAAATACTAAGAGGTCAGAAAGCACAAGCAGGGTCATATTTTGTTGTCTTGCACCCTCAATATACCTAGCCTCAACCTAATCTAGAGAATCATCTTTATTAAGAGTACTAGGATAAGATATGTCCCCACCCACTCATCCATATTGGTGAGAAATGGCAAATTAGACACTGATCTATAATTAAAGAGAGAACTCTAAATATTTTTTTCCCCAGGTGGGGCAATACTACTGTCTCTTTCAGGGCAGATTGCATTAAGAATCTTGTACAACATCTCCCTTAATGCATGCCTTTTGGGCAGAATAAGTAGAAGTTAAATCCAGAGAACAAAGAGTGTCTCAAACTTTTCAGACCCCTGTCTGTATCTTCAAGGTGTTCAGAAGCAAAACAAAATCCAGACAAGCCAATGTGACTTGGCCTCCTCTTAACCAATGCTGTTTTAGTGGCATTAATCTGTGAGTATTTTGTCAATGAAAAACATTCATGAAATCCTAAACATTTACTGCCAAAAGCACCAGATGCCTTTCACAATTTCTGTCAGATTCATACCGCCTGGAAGAGATTTTTAATGTGATTTTCAGCAGATGCAACAGAGGTGGGGAAAAAACATTTTCTTCTCTTTCATTGCTCAATCACATACTTATCAGAACACTCTTAATCATTAAAGAAGGATTGTCCTCACAAGCTGAATAGTACCTTTTTCATTCCAAGTTCAATTTTAACTGATATTCTGGATCTGTAGATCTGTACTAATCTTAGGAATTCATTCAAAAGAATTAGAGAAGTAGAAGAAAAAGAACTGTTCACATTAAGATAATTTAAATAGTTAGCTGCTCTGACCCCCCTCCGTCCGGTGATTAATGCCGATACAGGCTTAGTAGTTTGCCACTCTTTATTTACAGCAATTACAATCCTGTTGGCTGAAAGCCCAACACGACTCACTGGCAAAACGTTAGCAGCAACCCAGACTCCCACAGACAAGAGATACAATACAAACAAGAGCTTCTCCAGCTAGTTATGAATGGTTGTGTCCTGCAAAAGGCTCCTCCCAAAGTCTCTTCTTATATACTCTCTTGGGAGGAGCCAAGCCACAACCACCTGGGCTTGATTATCTCTTATGAGTCTGTCTCCATAACTGCTGCCTCCGTTTCTCCACCCTTCATTGCTGGGCGTCAGGGACAAACTCCCTTTGATCTTCACCACTGCTCCAGTGCCTGACGTTAGGGACAAACTCCCTTTGATCTTCCCCACTGCTCCATGCCTCAGGTGGCCAACCAGCCTCTCTGGTCCCTGCTCGGAGTTTGAACACTGCCCAGGGTCCTCCACCTCTTCCATAGCCGACTCATAGTGTTCCTCGCTATTGGAATTCATCGGCAGCTCGAATGGCTCCTGCTGGGCCACAACAGTTAGCTATATTAATTAGCCCAGAACTCAAATATGTACAGGGGGTGGAGAGATATTAGTGGTAATGAATAGACAAGATTATGAAAAAAAGAATAAGAGAAGAGGTATCAAGTAATTGTACTAGAAGAAAACGAGGTTAAATTTAATCCTCATTTTAAGGAACAATTTCAGGAGAAAGGGTTATATTAAACCTAAATGACCAGTAAATTTAATTTTATATCATTTGGGTCAATTTATATTAATGAATTAATTATGTAAATGACATGTATTCATACAAATTGTAATTTAAATATTTGCATAACTACATCATCATGCAAATACTATGATTGATGCAAATGTCATGAATTTACATGAATTGCTAAACTGTCAGCTGCAATAAACTTTACTCCTTACTTTCAATGGTGTTTCTCTGAAAATTCTAGATCCATTACATCAAGGGTTTACTTTAATAGCTTACTTGAAAAGTATTGACAGTGGATGTATAACAAACATGGTTTTCTACTATAATTAATATATTCCATAATAACTAAAATTTATTTTTAAAAATGCCACCCATGGGAGACCTACAGTTTAAAGCAACGAATCTGTTCAGAATTCATTTCCCCTATCATATTATATAAAAATTAGTGCCAACTTCATTACTAAAATTAAAGCATTTTATATATTAAATAAGGAATAAGTTTGTCACTGAAACCTGTGCTTGTTCTTTGTGAGTATCATATATAAGTGGCATTAGAGGTAAGAGAATACATTAATCTGAATTTTGATTACTTTGCATGTTTTATTACTGGAATAAGCAACATTTGTCTTTGTATATGGCAGTTGCTGAGTTAATAAACTTTTTTAATTCACAAATTAATTTTGGGGGCACTAGTCTGGAACTGTTAGAAGAAGTATGTTTTCAAAGTAAGTAACCCACTTTAGGCGATGTTAAGAATTGATTGTGTTTCGTAATGCATTTTTTTGGTTTTGTATGGTAACTAGAAGAATGCATTTATTTTACTATGGTTGAATTGTGGGGATCTAAATATGAATCTTATGTAAAGTCTAAGAAGCCCATGTACTTTTTTTAGATTACAGTAATCAAAGCCGGAAGGGAATTACGAAATACAGTCTACTGACAGTTTTACTCATTGCTGTGTTTAGAACTTATAATCCATGGAAGACATAGATTGGAAACAAAACCACAAACACTTTCCTTTCCATTTTTGAGAATCTGTAGAGGAATTGGAGCATGAAAGAGGAGTATGAAAGAAGCTTGAATAATTGAAAGAAGAATTTGCTTTTCCTTAGAATGTAATATTAAAGCCACAGAATAAAAAAAAACATAATAAAAATTATGTAAATGTGTATGATAGATATACAATAAGAAAAGCCTGGTCATTTGAAAAGACCAACTGAGAAATCAGCCTATACTGGAAACTAGCTTTTTTTAAAAAGAAAACACCAAATAGTTTCTGTAAGAGAATATGTAATACCAAGGACACATTGCTGCAAAGTGAAATGACTAATACAGTCTAATAAATGGAAAACAAGACAAACAGCGGCAGGAAGAACTCCAACTTAGGACGACCGCCTTCAGAATTATTAGATACTGTTCATACAGAAGACTAAGATTAGTCAATATCATTTGTCAACATGAATGACAAGCAAAGATGCTTTTTTTTGGAAACATGAAATGTTTAATATAATAAAATGTCCTTGTGATTTAATATGTGTAGGCATGACAACCCAGAAGCTAAATATGGACTAGGAAAACACTGCAAAGGGAAACGGATCTTTCAATAAAATGTTTTATAGGTAGTGGGCAGAGAGCACAAAATTTTGGGGTTTTAGAGCAGATGGTACCTATTAGAGAAGTAGATTTATAAACAAACATTAATTAGGAGACATTAGATTAGATCATTAGATTGGAAATAAAAGTCCCAGCAAGATAACAGAGACCTTGTATTGCTATATATTTCCCACCAATTAAAAACAGCTTGAGAATTATGAGCCTTTCAAATGTAAAGAAAATTTGGGGCATTCACAGTTTCATTAGGTCAGCCATTTTGAAAAATTAACCACAAAAGAGGATTCTGGTTTGTTTGGCCCCATTTCCAAGATACTTCCATATTTATTGTAAGCTTCTTTTTAATTACTACTACTTCAAGGTGGAAAAAATATTGCTCTCATTGTGCACTAATCAAAAACAACAGTTTTCCATCACCAGTAGCCTTGATTCTTTAGTTCTTCATTATTTGATGACAAGGTAGCAATAGGGTGTGCAGTTATTATATTTCTATCCTCTGCAGTCTAGCAATTCTCAGTGATTAACACAATACAGAACAATACTTAAAAACACTTTAAAATTTGCAGTAGCGCTAAGTCCTGCTCAGTAGACCAGATCAGGAAATCAACCCCCCTGAAAAGCTAAATGTATTTTTATTGAGATTGGCTATAATGACACAATTTTGCAAGTCTGATTATGCTGCACCTATCTCTCCTTTTTTTGATTAAAGTTTTTTTTTATTTTTCCATTTTCATAACATATAATCACATAGTTCAGGGGTGAAATTCAGCAGGTTCTGACAGGTTCTGGAGAACTAGTAGCGGAAATTTTGAGTAGTTTGGAGAACCAGCAAGTACCACCTCTGGCTGGCCCCAGAGTGGGGAGAGAATGGAGGTCTTGCAGTACCCTTCCCCTGCCATGCCCACCAAGCCACACCATGCCCACCAAGCAGTGGTGGGTTTCAAAAATTTTTGGAACCTCTTCTGTAAGTGTGGCCTGCTTTCCGGGTCCACTGGTGGAACCTCTTCTAACCAGTTCGGTAGATTTGACGAACCGGTTCTACCGAATATGTGTGAACTGGTAGGAACCCACCTCTAGAGAGTTTGAGCATTTGAGAAGTTTATTTATATGCCGCCCTTTTCCCTGGGGGGACTCAGGGCGGCTTACAACTCGAAAAGGGGGGGGAACATTTAACACGTAGGACAGTACGTCATTAAAAACACAACATTCATACCATTCGGGTGGGTTACAGTCTTTAGCCCCAGGCCTGACGGGATAGCCAGATTTTGAGAGCTGTGCGGAAGGTCTGGAGGGTGGTGAGGGTGTGAATCTCCACGGGGAGATCGATCTGCCACCAAGCCATGCCCACAAAACTGGTAGTAAAAAAATTGAATTTCACTACTGGTCCTGTTTCTCTCGAGGGCAAATAAAGGCATTACACATTAGATGACCTAATACCATAGGTATTGGGGCAAAGGCAAAGAGTAACATCAGGCTAACATTTTGCTGGAATTTTGAATGATACAAGAATGAAATTAAGATGGTAATTTAGTCTCCAGAAACAAGAGCAAATATGCAATTATTTTTCTCTAGCTTTATTTGGATTATAAAATAGAAGATGCATCAACTTCTAATGTGGGAAAACAATGTGCACCGCTCTCAATGATACATCTTCTCCTGTCAGGTCTGGCTTCCCAGCCCTGAGAGAAGAACCTTGGTAATTATGTTCTTGCCATTATTCAACTGTGAGGAAGTTTCCCAAGGGATAAAGTGTCAAAATAAAATCGTATTAAGATATGCAAAAGGATAAATGCTAGTCATTTATTTAATTCATTTGAATAATTATTTAATGCATTAATCAACTGAAGCCAAAACAAGGACACAGCATATAAAGCTGTGAAGGATAAACTTTTATAAGGGGGAAGGAGAAACCTTGCAAGTTTATATCCTTCCTTGCTTAAATGTCAATATGCAGCATTCTTCTTCTGTGAATCATATATGTTTGTGTATGGTGTATGCTATTCCCTTTTAAAGTAAACAATACAATGCAGACTGCTGAAAGAGATGAGACATAATAAGACAATCAAATTAAAAGCGTGAGATACAGGGACGTGCAGTCACTAGAGGCAGGGGAGGTGGGGCCTCACCAGTCTCCTAAGGGAAAAGAAAGAATTTTAAATAATTTTTTTTAAATAATTAAAGCCAGGGTAGTTGCTACCAGATTCAAAGTCACAGTGGCTTGGTGTCTGCTCTCAGTGTTAACTATGGGAGGAGGCCAGAGAACTCGGGGCCTCTTTTGCTTAAGGAATTTTTCACCTTTTAAAAGTTAAGGAGGAGTTAAAAAGCAAAAATTTTCATATGCAAAAGAGGCACTGATTCTCCCGCCTCCTGATCGGGGAGCAGCGAATCATGCCTTATGAGCATGCTTACGTTGAGCACACTTACGTTGGGCGGACAAGAGGAGACTTGAGAGAGTTTCCACAGCTGGAAAAGGTGGATCGGATGGAGGGAGGGGGGGATTCAAATTTATTGTAATTTAATTTGTAATTTTTTTATTGTGAGGTGTGTGTGTGTGTGTGTGTGTGTGTGTGTGTGTGTTTTCTTTCTTCACAGCGGTGGGGTCAGAGGAGGCAGTGGGGGCAAGGCGGCGGAGCGTGGAGGCGGCAGGGACGTTCTCGCCGCTGTGTCCCAAAAGGTCAGGTGTCAGGGGAGGAATGGGCTGGGTGGGCTGGCTGGCTGGGGAGGGTGGAGCCCTTTAAAGCCCTGCTGCCATGTCTTCCCAGCAAGACTTCCTTTCAGCTCGCGGTTTCCCTTGCCTGCATTAACCAAAGCTTGGCGCCCTGCCTCTGCTTTTGCGCTCTCCCTCCCTCAGCTGTGCAGCAGCGTCGGTGGCAGCTCTCAGCCTATGGGGGCAGCGTCATGCGGGCTGTGGAAGGAGGAGGAGGAGGGAACCAAAGAGAGGCTTTTACCAGGTGTGCGCCCCACAGCCAGGACCGTCATAACTCCTCAAGCCGCGTTTCTTCCTGCAAAGCCCTTCGGGCAACCCGAGTGCTCTGCCTGACGTCAGGCAGAGCTCTCGGGTTGCCCGAAGGGCTTTGCAGGAAGAAACATGGCTTGAGGCGCAATTACGGTCCTGGCTGTGGGGCGCACGCCCGGTAAAAGCCTTTCTTGGTTCCCTCCTCCTCCTCCTTCTCCTTCCACAGCCTGTGCGACACTGCCGCCGTAGGCCGAGAGCTGCCGCCGACGCTGCTGCAGAGCTGGCAACAGATTCAGATGGTTTGGAGGTTGGGAAGGAATATGGGCTAGTCCTGGGGAAGGGTCAGACTCTGTGTTGGTGGCAGAGAGGGGACCAAGGCCATCTGGTAGTTATTTGCTGCCTCTGGAGTTTGACATCAGCAAGGCAGAAGAACAACGGAAGCCTATACCCAGTGTGTGCATGCGCAAATGTGCCAGAAGGCAAGAACAATTAAGAAAACAAGGTTGACTTGGGAGTAAGACTTGGAGATAATTGGTCCCTTCCATAAGACATAAAAGAGGAGCGAACCGATCATGAGCTTCTGCAGGAAGCAATTAGTTCATCTGGTTGGTTCAAACTTTGAAAAGTTCTGTTTGACTCTGTGCTAAGTTTGGCCTTGCTCTGCATTTGGCAATTAGGTCTCTGGCATTCCCGGGAAGATGTTTATCAACATTCCCCTGAAAGACTGTGGAAACACGAGCAGACATCTGTCAGAACCTTCACAGACTGTGAAGCCTTGCCAACTGTTAATGACCATAATTTGCAGCCATATAAATAAAAGAGGGGTTTTGCGACTAAGATTGTGATTTATGTTTTATCCGGAAGCCTAGGTTAGAACAAAATCTTCCTTTGTTCTAATATATCCATACAATTATTTACGTACTAGCTTT